>NC_065571.1:21196881-21506200 GCF_937616625.2 Mercurialis annua
CATTTTGGTGTCTCAAGACACTTGGTAAGTGTTCTAACATCCATTCCATCATTCAATTCATGGTTTATGTAATCGAATTGTTTGGGTATTCATTGGTCCTTTGGTTTTTCATTGTTGTAGCCATTATTCCACTATTTTTCTGAGTTTTCCTTCCTCTTTTGGACTGCTAAGGTAATTAATCCTTCCTTTACCCTTTTAATTCGAATCGTTGGTGTGATGGTTGTTGTTAGATTTCAATTTTAAATGTTAGTTGTTGTGGCATGTAATTATATGGGCTGTTTTGATTTGGTTTTCTTATTAGTGTATCAAATTCATTGTCAATACTTGTTGGGCATTTGTTGTAGTCGTTTATGCCCTCTTGAATTCGATTCGTTCATGCGTTGTATGGATTTCATAAAAGTGGAATGATAGGGCTGCCCATAATTTCATTGACATGATGTTGTTGTTTAAAGAATTAGATTGCCATAAATTGTTTTAGTTTGATTTTGTTATAGGGCTGTAAATAATTGAATTAACATGTGTTTGGTGATTAAAAATCAAATTGACAGAGTTGGATTAGTTTGGGTTGAGCATATCAAATTGTTTGTTATTTGGCTTGATAATCATGATCAATTGGTATGTTTTGGTTGGAGGTTTTGAAACTGAAAATGTAATTGGTTTACGCTTTTTAGATGAATTGGATTCTGTAATATCCCGTAAATTTTTTAATTTATTCTCGATGAAATTCCGGTAATTTTCGGATTCTTTTCGGTAGTGGTTCGGGTTGTGGTTCAACTGAAAGGGTTGAACCACTCTCTTTAAAATCAGGTCTCAAAGAGACTTGATTTTGTAATGAGTTTCATTCGAAACTCAAGGTCTCGTACGAGACCTTAGCAAATAAGGCATGGTTCTCGAACGAGAACAGCATGAAATTTGCTGTTCTCGTTCAAGAACAGCGTACCGTTACGTGAGGGGTATTTCGGACCTTCGTATCTCCTATTTTCTTCCTATAATTACGTATTCTTTTAACCCTAATCCTTTCCCCACTCTTCAGAAAACCATAGCCGTCATTCCCTTCCGTTTTCACTGAGAAATCGCTGTCCGAAATCCCTCCCGAAGTTGACAGAAAATTATTGGTAAGATTATTCATAATTTCAGTTTAAGCTTTATAACGGCAATTCCATAATTTGATTCGTTCTCTTTCGTTTCTAGATCGAAATCAATACCGTTTGTTTCCGGACGATCTAGACTTGCGTACCTTCGATCCCCACCTCGTTTTCGTTGAACGGTACGCTATCGATCTCATTTCAATCGCCGTACGGTTTCCGTTTTTGGAATTGCCTTACCTGTTCTTGATATTTTGATGTTACTGCCGATTCTTTTCTTGATGTTTGGCTTTGATTCATTCATATTAATGGTTATAAAACACTTGGTATGTTAGATGCTAGTTGAATAAACTCAGTTTGAAGTCATTTCATCGTTTCCGGAAATATTGTTCTTCGTTCTTTTGAAACGAATCAATACGGTGATGGCTATTGGGATGTTCTTTATTTGATTATTGAACGTTTGTGGTTGTTGCCTAAGTGAGGTTTTTGGAAGCCTAGGTTGAGTTATTCTAGAGATTTAAGTTTCTGCAAATGGAGGTTGAGCTTAGGCGGGGATTTTGGGTTTTAAAATGAGGGAGATGGCTTATTAGCCACTTTGATAATTGAATTGATATGTTTGAATTCATTAGATCCTTTAAGTTAAATTTTACTTTTGTTGATAATAACTTGAATTTAGATTTGATTTATAATTAATAAGTTGAAAACAATAGCTATTTATAAACTTAGCTAATATAATTACTCGGGTAATTTTATTTAATTAAGAATATCAAATTGACATAAAATTGGCTAAAATACAAATTAGCCTTGAATATGTTTTTAACTAAATTAAGTGGATTGTTGGTTGGTAACTTGATATTTGTTTAAATTATAAACAAAGGTGATTAAATTGATTTCGGATATCAAATTGGCTAAAGTACAATTTAGTCCCTAATTTTGCAAAAGTACAGTTTAGTCCCTAATTGGATAAAGTACAATTTAGTCTCTAAACTTTTATAAGACTTATTTAATTAAGTTTTTGGGTTGTAACTTGGGTTACTTGAAATTTAAGTTATTGAGTCTGCTTTTAAAATGGTTTGTTATTTTATGGAATTATTTTATAAATATAAACTCGGGTTTATATTTGATAAACGTTTTGAGTCGGGTTAGACTTGGGTCACCCGACAAGTGAGGTTAGCTTGGTAGTTAATGATAACTCGGCTAACCCACTATTTGGAAATTAATTATTATTTAAAGATTATTAAATAATATTTGTAAATCGGATTTTAAACGAGAACTCAATAAACTTTTATTAATTGGGCTTTATTACCTATTGGGTATTTTTGTGTGTTCTGGCTTGTTTTATTCCGACGTGTTATTTGTGCTAGTCCTATGTGGTGACTAGTACTCTCTAGAGTTAGGGTCTGTTTTTAATAATTATTTTATTTGTCTAGACCTGTCTATTGTTCGTGCTCCAGAGGCGAACCAGGATTAGTTGCTTGCCGGTTATCACGTGGATTAGCAAGCAGTTAGTTTGTACTTACTATTTACTGCTTTATTAAGTAAATTGTTATTTTAATATTAAATATATATACTGTCTGTAAATTTCAAACTGTTTTTATATTATGGCTCTTAGTTGGAACATGCTACCTAATGGGCATCATTAGGACTGCGTGCACACCGGTATTGATTCGGGTAAGGTATATATGGTAATGTGGTAACTCGGTGTGAGCATAGCTCTCGGGACCAGGTAGAGTAACTCGGTTTAGCTCAGCTCTCGGGACTCTGGTATAAGTGTGGTTAGTGGTAACTCGATGTAGCTCAGCTCTCGGGACCATACCTATTGGATTATGTTTATATTTAGAATTGTGGATTAGGGTTCCAACTATTATTCGTAATATCATTATGAAATGTTTTAAACGGTTTTAAAGGTTTTCCACTTAATAAATATAGATAGTGGTATAAACTTATTTCAGTATATCTGACCCCGTTGTTTTTCCCAATTTTTCCCAGGGTTATGATCTGAGAGAGTTTGGTGATCTCCGCATTTACTTTTCCTCGGATGTTCCATTTATTTTTGATAAACTGTAAAGCTGTTTTATTCTTAGACCGCAATAGTAACTAGACGTCTTTATTTTATTCTAGTTGTTGTCAGATTGGTCTGACTGATTATTTATTGCTCTGGCATGTTAAACGTTTATTTCGAATTATTTATGTTAAGCCGATTTAATATTATTATTGGAAAGCATGTTATTTTAATTGCTGAATATTATAACTGCTAGATTTAGGCTGAAGTCTCGGTTGTCCCCGAGCATTGGTTTTTTGCAGGTTTATGTGTTTGTATGATAATTGAAAGGCTAGCTACGGGTTTTGGTACTACATTACCCATACCCTAGCGCCGGTCGCGATTCATGAAAATGGGTCGTGACAAACTTGGTATCAGAGCTTTGGTTTCAAACCAAGGCCATTTGCTTGCTATGTGTTTACTCTGTTAAGTATGGTTGTGTCTTAGGAACTACTGCGGATATAGGATTCTGTCATGTCTTTAAAAACATCATCTTTTGATTTTTAAAATATTCTGCCTACACCAATAAGATTGCGTCGAGTCAGTCATTATATGTTGATTTGATGCTGTTAATTGTTAATGCTATTTCACTTGGGTTAATATTTTATTGCTGTTGATTTCTTGGGAAATCCTAATTGTTACTTGTTTTGTTTCATACTTGGGTATGAATTATGTGCTATTTAAATTGCCTTTGTTCAATCCTTAGGATATGGACAACGTTGTTCGTACTCGTGCTCGTGCTGCGGGAGAGCAAGAAGCCGAGGCTGATGATGCGATTTCCATGGAAGTCGATTAGAACGTACCACCAGCTCCGGCCAATGCTGGACGTGGTAGAGGTAGAGGTGCTAAAAGAGGTAGAGGTGCTGGCAGAGGTAGAGGTAGAGGCAGAGGAGCTGGTGCTAGTAGAGATGGAGCTAGAGGACGTGGTGCAGCAGGTATTCAGGCGCCGAATGTACAACAAGCGCCGAATGTGCAGCAGGCACCAGGGGTGCAACAAGCACCGAACATGCAGGCGTTCGACTTCACTACTTTCTTAGCTGGGATTGTCGAGATGCAGAACAACCAGGCTCTTCTGCAGAATCAGTGTACTGTACTGGGTCAGTTAGCACAGCAGCAGCAACCTCAGGCTGGTGCTGTAGCTGGTATGGGTGGACTTGCTGGTGTCGGTCACATTCCGACAGACAAAGAGATTGTGATGACCTACACGAAATTGAATCCGACTTCTTTTGATGGTACTGGGGATGCTCTTGACTTTTTGGAAGAGTTTGAGTACAATAGTCAGAGAATTCAAGCTACTGATCGTCAATCAGTGATGCTTGTGTTGATGTCGCTGAAGGGTCCAGCTAAGGACTGGTTTCGCGATAACATTAGGCCAGAGATGGCTACATTGTCTTGGGCTGATTTTTTGAGCAGGTTCAGAGGTTACTATCTACCCTTCTCTGTTACTGAGAATTTCAGAGAAAAGCTGCTAAATATGAAGAAAGGGGATAGATCAGTGACAGACTACACTACAGAGTTTGTCCGTTTGAGGCGGTTTGCTACAGATCTACAGGGTGATCGAGGGCGAGTGAACGACCGCTATGTTAGGGGTTTAGGCTCGGAGTTTCTTCCTTTGTTGATAGGGACAGACATGGAGTTTTCCCGGGTAGTGGATAGTGCTCGACGGATGGAGAATTCGTTGATTCAGTTTGGGACGATCTCTGACCCTTTCCAGAATCAGAAGGGAAGGAGTGATCCTCCTAGTGGGGGGCAACAGGCCCCAGCGCAGCATGGTAGTGGAAACTACTACAGTGGCTCTTCTCAGACCAATAGGGGGAGTCGCCGTACGCACAATAAGGGAAGGCATAGTACTAGGAGTGCTCCGTACAGTTCTAGTAGCAGTGGGAGTAACCGTGGTTCAGGACGGGGGTACAGTGGTGGATCGAACATTCCGTTCTGCCAGAATTGCAGACGCAGACACTATGGTCAGTGTCAGTTAGCTCCTGGAGGTTGTTTTTCTTGTGGCCAGCCGGGTCATTTCTCCAGGGACTGTCCGACATCTGGGCAGCAGATGTCTAACTCCAGTGTGGCGCAGTCGTCTTACCAGCAGCAGAGACCTGCGTTTACACAGTTTGTAGGGTACTCTCAACCTGCAGCATCTTTTGGTGGCCAGCGGGGTCGTGGTTCTGGTGGTAGAGGTTTTGGTGGCTGTGGTAACGCTGGTAGAGGTTCCAACAGTTATGGTACTGGGCAGAGTTCGCAGCAGCAGCCGCAGGGTCAGGCCAGAGTGTTCTCACTTACTCCTCAGGATGCTCTGCATAAAACGCTGTGGTGCAAGGTACCATTTTGATTTCTTTTACTGGTGTTTTGATATTATTTGATGCGGGTGCAACCCATTCTTTTGTGTCTACTTGCTTTGCTGGGAAATTGGGTATTGCACCATCTACTTTGAGTGAACCTCTAGCTGTGTCTACACCTATGTCTGAAGGCGTAGTAGTGGACGTCGTTTATCCTTCTTGTCCAGTGGTTATTCAGGGTAGAGAATTATGTGCTGATTTGATTTTGCTTGACGTGCTTTCGTTTAACGTGATTTTGGGGATGGATTGGCTGTCGCGCGATTATGCTTCTATTGACTGTCGAGGGAAGTCAGTCGAGTTTAGGATTCCAGGTGATCTACCTTTTTCCTTTCAGGGAGAAAAGGCGGAGACACCTAAGAATCTGATTTCCGCCATCAAGGCGAAGCGGATGTTAGGCAAGGGTTGCCAGGGTTTTCTTGCTGTTGTTCGTGATTTGGAGACTGATAGTGGTGATATGCATAGTGTTACGATAGTGAATGAGTTCACTGATGTATTTCCAGAGGAATTGCCTGGATTACCACCTGACCGTAAGATTGAGTTTTGCATTGATGTGGTTTCTGGTACAGCTCCGATTTCGATACCGCCGTATCGGATGGCTCCTGCAGAGCTGAAGGAGTTGAAGGACCAGTTACAAGAGTTGTTGGATAGCGGGTTCATCAGACCGAGTACTTCTCCATGGGGTGCTCCAGTTCTGTTTGTGAAAAAGAAAGACGGTTCCTTTCGACAGTATATCGACTACAGACAGTTGAACAAGGTTACTGTCAAGAACAGATATCCTCTTCCTCGCATCGATGATTTGTTTGACCAGTTGCAGGGTGCGAAGTGTTTTTCCAAGATTGATTTGAGGTCTGGGTATCATCAACTTTGGATCCGTGACGTAGATGTGCCTAAGACTGCTTTTCGGACTCGTTATGGACATTTTGAGTTTCTGGTTATGTCCTTTGGTCTGACAAATGCACCAGCAGCGTTTATGGACATGATGAACAGAGTGTTCAAGCCGTTTTTGGATCAATTTGTTATCGTCTTCATTGATGACATTTTGATCTATTCTCAGAGTGAGGAGGAGCATGCTTACCATTTGAGGACTATACTACAAACGTTGCGTGAGCATCAGTTGTATGCTAAGTTCTCAAAATGTGAGTTCTGGTTGGATCAGGTTACCTTACTAGGACACGTGGTGTCGAAAGATGGGATCAAGGTTGATCCGAAGAAGATTGAGGCAGTTATGGAATGGCAAAGGCCGAGGTCAGTTACCTAGATCAGGAGTTTTCTTTATTTAGCTGGCTATTATCGTCGGTTCGTGCAAGATTTCCCCAGAATATCTGCACCGTTGACTAAACTGACATAGAAGGGTGTTAAGTTTGAGTGGACTGACAAGTGTGAGGCGAGTTTTGAGAAACTCAAGGAGATTTTGACTACAGCTCCGGTTTTGGCGTTGCCTTCTGGCATTGACGGTTTCACAGTGTATTTTGATGCGTCTCGGATTGGTTTGGGTTGCGTTCTGATGCAACATGGACATGTGATTGCCTATGCTTCCAGACAGTTGAAGAAGCATGAGGTGAATTACCCTACTCATGATTTAGAGTTGGCAGTTGTGATTTTTGCGTTGAAAATTTGGAGGCATTATTTGTATGGTGCTACTTGTGAGATTTTCACTGATCATAAGAGTCTGAAGTATATCTTTGATCAGAGGGAGTTTAACTTGAGACAGAGGAGGTGGCTAGAGTTGTTGGAAGACTACGACTGTACTATTCAGTACCATCCTGGTAAGGCTAATGTGGTAGCCGATGCGTTGAGTCGCAAGTCTTCGGGCAGCTTGGCTCATATTTCTGAGATTGGGCGTAGACCCATGGTTAGAGAGTGGCACAGTTTGATAACTTCAGGCTATAGTTTTCAGATTTCGCAGGCCGGTTGTTTGTTGGCACAGTTGCAAGTGCAACCTGTTTTGATTGATCGGATCAAAGCTTTACAAGCTGAAGATCCACAGTTGAAACGGATTATTGAGGAGGTTCATCAGGACGGTAACTCTGAGTTTACTTTTGTGGATGGTGTTCTGAGACATGGTTCAAGATTGTGTGTTCCAGATTCAGATGGTTTGAGGGACCAGATTCTGGAAGAAGCGCACAAATCTGCTTATAGTGTTCATCCGGGTTCTACTAAGATGTACCATGATCTTAAGGGTACCTACTGGTGGAGCGGGATGAAGAAGGATGTTGCTGAGTATGTTTCTAAGTGTCTGACGTGCCAGCAGGTGAAGCTGGAGCATCAGAGACCTTTTGGCTATCTGCAGCGACTACCTATTCCAGAGTGGAAGTGGGAGCGGATTGCCATGGATTTTGTGGTTGGTTTACCACGTACTCGACAGGGGTCCGATTCCATCTGGGTTATAGTTGACTGTATGACCAAGTAAGCTCATTTCCTTCCGATCAAGGTTTCGTATACTGCTTCGAGATTGGCTCAGTTGTACATCGACAGGATTGTCAGTTTGCATGGTGTACCGGTTTCTATTGTTTCAGACAGAGGTTATGTGTTTACTTCGAGGTTCTAGAAAGCGTTACAAGAATCCTTGGTATCCCGATTGGATTTCAGTACAGCTTTTCATCCTCAGACTGATGGTCAGTCTGAGTGGACTATTCAGACGTTGGAGGATATGCTCAGGATGTGTGTTCTCGATTTTCAGGGTAGCTGGGATACTCATTTGCCGTTGATTGAGTTTTCTTATAACAACAGTTACCATGCGAGTATCGAGATGGCGCCGTATGAGGCTTTGTACGGGCGCAAGTGTAGATCTCCTATCTATTGGGAGGAGGTTGGAGAGCGTAAACTCTCGGGAGCTGAGATTATTCAGGTTACCTCAGAGAAGGTACCGTTTATCAAACGGAGGTTAGAGACTGCTTTTAGTCGGCATAAGAGTTATGCTGATCCGAAGAAAAAAGACATTGAGTTTCATGTTTGTGATTTCGTGTTTCTTCAGGTTTCGCCTATGAAAGGCGTGGTTCGTTTTGGTGTCAAGGGAAAGTTGGCACTGAGGTATATTGGTCCTTATGAGATTTCAGAGAGGATTGGAGCTATGGCTTATCGTCTGGTTCTGCCGCCAGACATGTCATTAGTGCATCCTGTGTTTCATGTTTCTATGTTTCATGTTTCTATGTTGAGAAAGTGCATTTCTGATCCTTCGCACGTGATTGTGCCTCGGAGTGTTGAGATTGACCAAGAGCTGTCCTATGAGGAACAGCCAGTTGAGATTGTTGATACGCAAGTGCGTAAATTGCGGAACAAGGAGATTCCAATGGTCAAAGTTCTCTGGCGCAATCATTCTGTTGAAGAATGTACTTTGGAGACCGAGTCGGATATGCGGAATCGCGATCCTTTTCTTTTTCCATTAGGTACGATATCTTGATTTTCTGTGATTTTTATGATTTTTACTTGTCTTACGTGTTGTTCTGGTGTGAATTGCTTATCGTGTTAAATTCGAGGACGAATTTATAATTAGTTGGGGAGAATGTAATATCCCGTAAATTTTTTAATTTATTCTCGATGAAATTCCGGTAATTTTCGGGTTCTTGTCGGTAGTAATTCGGGTTGTGGTTCAACCCAAAGGGTTGAACGACTCTCTTTAAAATCAGGTCTCTTGAAATGGGTTTCGTTTGAAACTCAAGGTCTCGTACGAGACCTTATCAAATAAGGCATGGTTCTCGAACGAGAACAGCATGAAATTTGTTGTTCTCGTTCGAGAATAGCGTACCCTTACGTGAGGGGTATTTCGGACCTTCGTATCTCCTATTTTCTTCCTATAATTACTTATTCTTTTAACCCTAATCCCTTCCCCACTCTTCAGAGAAACCATAGCCGTCATTCCCTTCCGTTTTCACTGAGAAATAGCTGTCCAAAATCCCTCCCGAAGTTGACAGAAAATTATTGGTAAGATTATTCATAATTTCAGTTTAAGCTTTATAACGGCAATTCCGTAATTTGATTCGTTCTCTTTTGTTTCTAGATCGAAATCAATACCATTTGTTTCCGGACGATCTAGACTCACGTACCTTTGATCCCCTACCTCGTTTTCATTGAATGGTACGCTATCGATCTTATTTCAATCGCCGTACGGTTTCCGTTTTTGGAATTGCCTTACCTGTTCTTGATATTTTGATGTTACTGCCGATTCTTTTCTTGATGTTTGGCTTTGATTCATTCATATTAATGGTTATAAAACACATGGTATGTTAGATGCTAGTTGAATAAACTCAGTTTGAAGTCATTTCATCGTTTCAGGAAATATTGTTCTTCGTTTTTTTGAAACGAATCAATACGGTGATGGCTATTGGGATGTTCTTTATTTGATTACTGAACGTTTGTGGTTGTTGCCTAAGTGAGGTTTTTAAAATTGCCTAAATCGTGATGAGAGTTTTGTTTGAAAGCCTAGGTTGAGTTATTCTAGAGATTTAAGTTTCTGCAAATGGAGGTTGAGCTTAGGCGGGGATTTTGGGTTTTAAAATGAGGGAGATGGCTTATTAGCCACTTTGATTATTAAATTGTTATGTTTGAATCAATTAGATCCTTTAAGTTAGATTTTACTTTTGTTGATAATAACTTGAATTTAGATTTGATTTATAATTAATAAGTTGAAAACGATAGCTATTTATAAACTTAGCTAATATAATTACTCGGGTAATTTTATTTAATTAAGAATATCAAATTGACATAAAATTGGCTAAAATACAAATTAGCCTTGAATATGTTTTTAACTAAATTAAGTGGATTGTTGGTTGGTAACTTGATATTTGTTTAAATTATAAACAAAGGTGATTAAATTGATTTCGGATATCAAATTGGCTAAAGTACAATTTAGTCCCTAATTTTGCAAAAGTACAGTTTAGTCCCTAATTGGATAAAGTACAATTTAGTCTCTAAACTTTTATAAGACTTATTTAATTAAGTTTTTGGGTTGTAACTTGAGTTACTTGAAATTTAAGTTATTGAGTTTGCTTTTAAAATGGTTTGTTATTTTATGGAATTATTTTATAAATATAAACTCGGGTTTATATTTGATAAACGTTTTGAGTCGGGTTAGACTTGGGTCACCCGACAAGTGAGGTTAGCTTGGTAGTTAATGATAACTCGGCTAACCCACTATTTGGAAATTAATTATTATTTAAAGATTATTAAATAATATTTGTAAATCGGATTTTAAATGAGAACTCAATAAACTTTTATTAATTGGGCTTTATTACCTATTGGGTATTTTTGTGTGTTCTGGCTTGTTTTGTTCCGACGTGTTATTTGTGCTAGTCCTATGTGGTGTCTAGTACTCTCTAGAGTTAGGGTATGTTTTTACTAATTATTTTATTTGTCTAGACCCGTCTATTGTTCGTGCTCCAGAGGCGAACCAGGATTAGTTGCTTGCCGGTTTATCACGTGGATTAGCAAGCAGTGAGTTTGTACTTACTATTTACCGCTTTATTAAGTAAATTGTTATTTTATTAAATATATATATTGTATGTATATTTCGAACTGTTTTTATATTATGGCTCTTAGTTGGAACATGCTACCTAATGGGCATCATTAGGACTGCGTGCGCACTGGTATTGATCTGGGTAAGGTATATATGGTAATGTGGTAGCTAGGTGTGAGCATAGCTCTCGGGACCAGGTAGAATAACTCGGTGTAGCTCAGCTCTCGGGACTCTGGTATAAGTGTGGTCAGTGGTAACTCGGTGTAGCTCAGCTCTCGGGACAAGACCTATTGGATTATGTTTATATTTAGAATTGTGGATTAGGGTTCCAACTATTATTCATAATATCGTTATTAAATGTTTTAAACGGTTTTAATGGTTTTCCACTTAAAAAATGTAGATAGTGGTATAAACTCATCTCAGTATATCTGACCCCGTTGTTTTTTCCAATTTTTCCCAGGGTTATGATCTGAGAGAGTTTGGTGATCTCCGCATTTACTTTTCCTCGGAGGTTCCATTTATTTTTGATAAACTGTAAAACTGTTTTATTCTTAGACCACAGTAGTAACTAGACGTCTTTATTTTATTCTAGTTGTTGTCAGATTGGTCTGACTGATTTTTTATTGCTCTGGCATGTTAAACGTTTATTCCAGATTATTTATGTTAAGCCGATTTAATATTATTATTGGAAAGCATGTTATTTTAATTGCTGAATATTATAACTGCTAGATTCAGGCTGAAGTCTCGGTTGCCCCCGAGCATTGGTTTTCTGAAGGTTTATGTGTTTGTATGATAATTGAAAGGCTAGCTACGGGTTTTGGTACTACACTACCCATACCCTAGCGCCGGTCGCGATTCATGAAAATGGGTCGTGACAGATTCATTGAAGTGTTATGGCATGGTTATTTTGAGGTTGGCTTGTTTTTCCGATTTTGGCTAAATGTTGAATTTGTTGCCATGTAATGTTTTGATTGTTTAAACCAGTTAGTTGGGTTGTTTAACATTATTGGTTAATGTTGGATTGTTGTTAGCATGTTAGTATGATGTATAAATTATTGTTAATCTTGCTTGGGCATGTTTAATGTTAGAGGGCATGCTAAGGTGATTGTATATTTTATGTTGGCCGTTTGAGCATGTTTGTCCATTGAGGACTTTTGTCGAGAACCTTATGAGCATTATGATATTTTGGTTATTGAGTTCATATTGAGTTCCCTAGCTTTCTAAATTAAGACATTGATTTGTTAAAGTATTTCCGAACTTTAAACGAATTATTTTACTTTGGTTGGATGTTTGGTTTGGGTTAGACTTGGGTCGCCCAATTTGTGAGTATAGGCTTGGCAGTTGTGATAACTCGGCTAGCTCACCACTTTGGTTTAAACTTGGTTTTATGATTTTAACTAAGTTATTGAAATTGTTTTCCGGTTAATATTTTAAAAGTGGGAACCTAATTTGACTTGACTATCGTATAACTTTGGTTATGTTGAGTAAGTATACTCTACTTTTGTTTATGCCTTGGCTACGGATTAATTAAGTGTGTTTGCTCTGTGTTTGATGTATGTCTTGGCTTGTTGATGTTTGTGCTAGTCCTATGTGGTGTCTTGTACTCTCTAGAGTTAGGACATGTTTTAATTCTGATTTATGTTTTCTTAGACTCGTCGACTGTTCGTGCGTCGGAGTCAAACCAGGTTTAGTTACTTCCCAGGTTATCACGTGGATTAGCAAGCAGTGAGTTTGTACTTACTATTTACCGCTTTATTAAGTAAATTGTTATTTTAATATATAAATATATACTGTATGTATATTTCGAACTGTTTTTCCATTATGGCTTTTAGTTGGAACATGCTACCTAATGGGCATCATTAGGACTGCGAGCGCACCGGTATTGATCTAGACAAGGTATGTGATATGTGGTGGTAACTCGGTGTGAGCATAGCTCTCGGGACCAGTAGAGTAACTCGGTGTAGCTCAGCTCTCGGGACTCTGGTTATTGATAAAGAGTGGTCGGTGGTAACTCGGTGTAGCTCAGCTCTCGGGACCAGGCCTATTGGATAATGGTTAAATTTAGTATTGTGGATTAGGGTTCCAACTATTAAACGTAATGTTGTTATTAAATGTATTAAGTGGTTTTAAAGGTTTTCCACTTGATAAATGCAAATAGTGGTATGAACCCATCTCAGTATATCTGACCCCATTGTTTTCCCAATTTTTCAAGGGTTATGATAAGAGCGAGTCAACTGCTCTCCGATTCTTTATTTCCTCGGAGGTTTTATTTTATTTTATAAAGTTTATTAAACTGATTTTATTCTTAGACCGCAGTAGTAAATAGAAGTCTTATGTCGAATACTTGTTATAAATTTATTCAATGAATTATTGCTATTTTGGCATTCTTTTATTAACTTGGGTTAATATATACATCTGCCATGTTTAAGACTCAGAGTTGGCTGAGCACTTTATAATAAATGTTATATATTATGAACTGCTATAACTAGGCTGAAGTCTCGGTTGCCCCCGAGCATTGGTTTTCTTGCAGGCTTATGTATTTGTTGGTTATCTGCAAGGCTAGCTACGGGTTTTGGTACAACCATACCCATATCCTAGCGCCGGTCGCGATTCATGAAAATGGTTCGTGACAGTTCTAAACGTTTCAACCGTTTCGATTTGTTTCGTAACATTTTAGACGTTTGGCTTAAATCTCTAAAAAGGTGAAACGTTAGAATTTGTTTCGTTACGTTTTAAACATTTCGCATAAATCGCAAAAAGGGTGAAACGTTAGGATTTAATTCGAAATGTTTTAAATGTTTCGATTAGTTTCGTAACGTTTTAAACATTTGGATTTATTTCGTAACGTTTGTAAACGTTTGGTTTAAATAACTAAAAAGGTGAAACGTTTGGATTTGTTTCGTAACATTTTAAATGTTTGGATTTCTTTCGCAACGTTTTAAATGTTTGGCTTATATCGCTAAACAGGTGAAACGTTTGGATTTGTTTTGTAACTTTTTTAAATGTTCGGATTGGTTTTGTAACGTTTTAAACGTTTGATTGGTTCCGTAACGTTTTAAACGTTTGGCTTAAATCGCTAAAAAGGTGAAACATTTGGATTTGTTTCGTAACGTTTTAAATGTTTGGATTGGTTTCGTAACGTTATAAACGTTTTGCTTAAATCGCTAAAAAGGAGAAACGTTTAGATCTATTTCGTAATGTTTGTAAACGTTTGGCTTAAATCGCCAAAAAGATGGAACATTTGGATTTGTTACGTCACATTTTAAACGTTTGGATTGGTTTCGTAACGTTTGTAAACGTTTGGCTTAAATTACTAAAAAAGGGAAACGTTTGGATTTGTTTCGTAACGTTTTAATGATTTGGATTGATTTCGTAACATTTGAAATGTTTGGCTGAAATCGCTAAAAAGATGAACCGTTTGGATTTGTTTCATTACATTTTTTACGTTTGGATTGGTTTCTTAACATTTGTAAACGTGTGGCTTAAATCGCTAAAAAGGGGAAACGTTTGGATTTGTTTTGTAACGTTTTAAACGTTTGGATTGGTTTCGTAATGTTTTAAACGTTTGGCTTAAATCACTAAAAAGCTGAAACGTTTGGATTTGCTTCGTAACTTTGTAAAAATATGGCTTAATTCGCTAAAAAGGTGAAACACTTGGATTTGTTTCGTAACGTTTCTAAACGTTTGGCGTAAATCGCCAAAAAGGTGAAACGCTAGGATTTATTTCGAAACGTTTGGATTGGTTTCGTATTGTTTTAAACGTTTGGCTTAAATTGCTAAAGAGGTGAAATGTTTGGATTTATTTCGAAACGTTTTAAACATTTGGCTTAAATCGCAATAAAGGTGAAACGTTAGGATTTATTTCGCAACGTTTGTAAACGTATGGCTTAAATCGCAAAAAAGGTGAAACGTTAGGATTTGTTTCATAACGTTTTAAATGTTTGAATTTGTTTCGTAACGTTTAATGCGTTTGGCTTAAATCGCTAAAAAGATGAAATGTTTGGATTTGTTTCGAAACGTTTTAAACGTTTGTCTTAAATCGCTAGAAAGGTGAAATGTTAGGATTTGTTTTATAACGTTTTAAAGTTTTGGCTTAAATCGCTAAAGAGGTGGAATGTTAGGATTTCTTTCGTAACATTTTAAAAGTTTGGCTTAAATCGCTAAAGAGGTGAAACATTTGGATTTGTCTTGTAACGTTTGTAAAAGTTTAGTTAAAATTGCTAAAAACATTAAATGTTTGGATTGGTTCCGTAACGTTTCAAAAGTTTGACTTAAATCGATAAAAAGGCTAAATGTTTGGATTTGTTTCGTAACGTTTTAAACTTTTGGATTGGTTTCGTAATGTATTAAACGTTTGGCTTAAATCACTAAAAAGCTGAAACGTTTAGATTTGCTTCGTAACTTTTGTAAACATTTGGCTTAAATCGCTAAAAAGGTGAAACACTTGGATTTGTTTCGTAACGTTTCTAAACGTTTGGCGTAAATCACTAAAAAGGTGAAACGTTAGAATTTATTTCATAATGTTTTAAACGTTTTGATTGGTTTCGTATTGTTTAAACGTTTGGCTTAAATTGCTAAAGAGGTGAAACGTTGGATTTATTTCGAGACATTTTAAACGTTTGGCTTAAATCGCAATAAAGCTGAAACGTTAGGATTTATTTCGCAACGTTTGTAAACATATGGCTTAAATCGCTAAAAAGGTGAAACGTTAGGATTTGTTTCATAACGTTTTAAATGTTTGAATTTGTTTCGTAACGTTTGGCTTAAATCGCTAAAAAGATGAAATGTTTGGATTTCTTTCGAAACGTTTTAAACGTTTGTCTTAAATTGCTAGAAAGGTGAAACGTTAGGATTTGTTTATAACGTTTTAAACTTTTCGCTTAAATCGCTAAAGAGGTGGAATGTTAGGATTTCTTTCGTAACATTTGAAAAGTTTGGCTTAAATTGCTAAAGGGGTGAAACATCTGGATTTGTCTTGTAACGTTTGTAAACGCTCGGTTAAAATTGCTAAAAAGGTTAATCGTTTGGATTTGTTTCGTAATGTTTGTAAACATTTGGCTTAAACCACTAAAAAGATGAAACGTTTGGATTTCATTCGTAACGTTTTATACGTTTGATTGGTTTCGTAACGTTTTAAAAGTTTGGCTTAAATCGCTAAAAAGGTGAAACGTTTGTATTTGTTTGGTAACATTTTAAACATTTGAATTGGCTTCTCAACTTATTAAACATTTGGCTTCAATTGCTAAAAGGGTGAAACGATTGGATTTGTTTCGTAATGTTTGTAAACGTTTAGCTTAAATTGCTAAAAAAGGTGAAAGATTTGGATTTGTTTCGTAACATTGTATACTTTTGGACTGGTTTTATAACGTTTTAAACATTTGGCTGAAATTGACAAAAAAGTGAAACGTTTGTATTTGTTTCGTAATGTTTGTAAACCTTGGGCTTATTCGCAAAAAAGGTGAAACGTTTGGATTTTTTTCGTAACATTTTAAATGTTTTGATTGGTTTCATCACGTTTTAAATGTTTTGTTTAAATCGCTAAAAAGGTGAAACATTTGGATTTTCTCTATAACGTTTGTAAACGTTTGGCTTAAATCGCTAAAAAGGTTAAACGTTTGGATTTGTTTCGTAACGTTTTTATATGTTTGGCTTCAATCGCTAAAAAGGTAAAGCGTTAGGATTTTTTCGCAACATTTTAAACGTTTGGATTTGTTAGTTAACATTTTAAATGTCTAGCTTAAATCGCAAAAAAAAGGTGAAACGGGAGGGTTGTTTTCATAACGATTTAAATCGCTAAAAAGGTGAAACTTTTGGATTTGTTTCGTAACGTTTAACAACGTTTGGCTTAAATCGCAAAAAAGTTGAAACGTTTGGATTTAATTCGTAAAGTTTTAAACGTTTGATTGGTTTTGTTACGTTTTAATGGTTTGGCTTAAATCGGTAAAAGGTGAAACTTTTGGATTTCTTTCGTAACTTTTGTAAACGTTTGGATTTATATCGTAACGTTTTAAACGTTTGGCTTAAATTGATAAAAAGATGAAACGTTAGGATTTGTTTCGTAACGCTTTAAACGTTTGGCTTAAATCGCTAAAAAGGTGAAAGGTTAGGATTTGTTTCGTAACGTTTTTGACGTTTGGCTTATATAGCTAAAAAGGTGAAACATTAGGATTTGTTTCGTAACATTTTAAACGTTTGGATTTGTTCCGTAACGTTTTAAACGTTTAGTTTCTTTCGCAAAAAAGATGAAACGTTTGGATTTTTTTCGTAACGTTTGGCTTCAATCTTAAAAGGTGAAACGTTAGGATTCGTTTTGTAACGTTTAAAACGTTTGGATTTGTTTCGTAAAATTTTGAATGTTTGGCCAAAATCCCGATAAAAGTGAAATCTTAGGATTTTTGTCGTAACGTTAAAATGTTTGGATTAAATCGCAAAAAAAAAGGTGAAAGGTTAGGATTTGTTTCGTTTTAAACGTTTGGATTTTTTTCGTAACATTTAAAACATTTGGCCTTAATCACTAAAAAGGAGAAACGTTTGGATTAATTTCGTAACGTTTTAAACGTTTAGCTTAAATTGCAAAAAAGGTGAAACGTTAGGATTTGTTTCGTTTTAAACGTTTGAATTCGTTTCGTAACATTTTAAACGTTTGGCTTAAATCGCTAAAAAGGGGAAACGTTTGGATTTATTTTGTAACCTTTTAAACGTTTGGCGTAAATCGCTAAAAACATAAAATACTAGGGTTTGTTTCGTAACGTTCTAAACGCTTGGACTTGTTTCATAACATTTTAAACGTTTTGCTTAAATTGTCAAAAAAGGTAAAACGTTTGGATTTGTTTTGTAACGTTTTAATCGTTAGCCTTAAATCACCAAAAAGGTGAAACGTTAGGATTTGTTTCGTAACGTTTTAAACGTTTGGATTTGTGTCGTAACGTTTTAAGAGTTTGGGTTAAATTTCTAATGAGGTGAAACATTAGGATTTACTCCGTAATGTTTTAAACGTTTAGCTTAAATCGCTAAAAAGTTGAAACCATAGGATTTGTTTCGTAACATTTTAAATGTTTTGCTTAAATCGCTAAAAAGGTAAAATGTTTGGATTTGTTTGTAACATTTTAAACATTTGGCATAAATCGCTAAAAAGGGGAAACGTTAGGATTTGTTGCATAACATTGTATAAATTTGGATTTATGTCGTAACGGTTTAAACGTTTGGCTTAAATTGCTAAAAAGATGAAAGGTTAGAATTTGTTTCGTAAAGCTTTGAACGTTTGGCTTAAATCGCTAAAAATGTGAAATGTTTGGATTTGTTTCGGAACATTTTAAACATTTGCCTTATATCGCTAAAAAGGTGAAACGTTATGATTTTTTTTGTAACGTTTTAAACGTTTGGATCAGTTTCGTAACGTGTTAAACGTTTGGCTTAAACCGCTAAAAAGGTGAAACGTTAGGATTTGTTTCATAATGTTTTAAACGTTTGTCCTAAATCGCTAAATAGGTGGAAAATTAGGATTTCTTTCGTAAGGATTTAAAAGTTTAGCTTAAATCGTTAAAAAGGTGAAACTTTTGTATTTGTTTCGTAACGTTTGTAAACGTTTGGCTTAAATCGCTAAAAAGTTTAAACGTTTTAAACATTTGGATCGGTTTCGTAACATTTTATATGTTTGGCTTTAATCGATAAAAAGGTTAAACGTTTGGATTTGTTTCAAAAAGTTTGTAAACGTTAGGCATAAATCGCTTAAAAGGTGAAACATTTCGATTTAATTTGTATCTTTTTAAACGTTTGATTGGTTTTATAACGTTTTAAACGTTTGACTTAAATCGCTAAAATGGTCAAACATTTGAATTTGTTTCATAACTTTTTAAAGGTTTAGATTGGTTTCGTAACGTTTTAAACGTTTGGCTTAAATCGCTAAAAAGGTGAAATGTTAGGATTTGTTTTGTAACGTTTTAAACGTTTGGCTTAAATCGCTAAAGGTGAAACATTATGATTTGTTTTGTTACGTTTTAAACGTTTGGCTTAAATTGCTAAAAAGGGGAAACCTTTGGATTTGTTTGGAAACGTTTTAAACGTTTGGCTTAGATCGCTAAAATGTTGAAACGTTAGGATGTATTTTGTAATGTTTTAAATGTTTGGCTAAAATCCCTGAAAAGGCGAAACGTTTCGATTTGTTTCGTAATGTTTTAAACGTTTGGAATTGTTTCCTAACGTATTAAACGTTTGGCTTAAATCGCTAAAAAAATCAAACGTTTGGATTTGTTTTGAAACGCTTTAAACGTGTGGATTAAATCTCTAAAATGGCGAAACATTAGGATTTATTTTGTAACGTTTTAAATCTTCGGCTTACATCGTTAAAAAGGTGAAACATTAGGATTTGTTTCGTAACGTTTTAAACGTTTGGCTTAAATCACTAAAAAGCTGAAATGTTATGATTTATTTCGTAATGTTTTAAACGTTTGGATTGGTTTAATAACATTTTCAATGTTTGGCTTAAATCGCTAAAAAGGTGAAACATTTGGCTTAAATCACTAAAAAGGTGAAACATTTGGATTTGTTTTGTAACGTTTATAAATGTTTGGTTTAATTCGCTAAAAAGGTGAAACGTTTGGATTTGTTTCGAAACGTTTTAAACGTTTGATTTGGTTTCGTAACGTTTTAAAAGTTTGACTTAAATCACTAAAAAGGTGAAACGTTTGGATTTGTTACATAAAGTTTTAAATGTTTAGATTGATTTCAAAACGTTTTAAACGTTTGGCTTAAATCGCTAACAAAGTGAATTTTTTGGATTTGTTTCCTAAAGTTTGTAAATGTTTGGCTTAAATTTCTAAAAAGGCGAAACGTTTTAAACATTTTGATTTGTTTTGTAACGTTTTAAACATTTGGCTTAAATCGATTAAAAGGTGAAAAGTTTGGATTTGCTTCGTAGCATTTGTAAACGTTTGGCTTAAATCGCTTAAAATATTAAACGTTTTGATTTAATTCGTAACATTTTAAACGTTCTATTTGTTTCGTAACCTTTTTTACGTTTGGCTTAAATCGCTAAAAATGTAAAACTTTTGGATTTGTTTCGAAACATTTTAAACGTTTGGCTTAATTCGCTAAAAAGGTGAAACGTTTGGATTTGTTTCATAACATTTGTAAACGTTTGGCTTAAATAGCTAAAAAGGTTAAACATTTGGATTTGTTTCGTAATGTATTAAACGTTTGGATTGGTTTTTCAACGTTTTAAACATTTTACTTAAATTGATAAAAAGGTGAAATGTTTGGATTTATTTCGTAACGTTTGTAAACGTTTGGCTTAAATAGCTAAAAAGGTGAAATATTTGGATTTGTTTCATAACGTTTTATACGTTTGGATTGGTTTCGTAACGTTTTAAATGTTTTGCTTAAATCGCTAAAAATGTGAAACGTTAGGATTTGTTTCGTAACGTTTTAAACGTTTGTATTTGTTTGTAAACATTTATAAACGTTTTGATTAAATCGCTAAAAAGGTGAAACGTTTGGATTTTTTGTTATCGTTTTAAATATTTGGATTGGTTTCGTAACGTTTTAAACGTTTGGGTTAAATCACTAAAAAGCTTAAACGTTTGAAGTTGTTTTGTAACATTTGTAAACGTTTGGCTTAATCGTTAAAAAGGTGAAACATTTGGATTTTTTCGTAACGTTTGTGAACGTTTGGGTTAAATCGCTAAAAAGGAGAAACGTTAGGATTTGTTTCGTTATGTTTTAAACTTTTGTTTTGGTTTCGTAATGTTTGTAAATGTTTGGCTTAAATCGCTAAAAAGGTGAAACATTTGGATTAGTTTTGTAACATTTTAAACATTTGGATTGGCTTTGTAACGTTTTAAACGTTGGCCTAAAATCACTAAAAAGGTGAAACGTTTGGATTTGTTTCGTAACGTTTGTAAACGTTTGGCTTAATTCGCTAAAAAGGGGAAACATTTAGATTTCTTTTATAACATTTGTAAATGTTTGGCTTAATTTGCAAAAAAGATGAAACGTTTAGATTTGTTTCGTAACCTTTTAAACATTTGGATAGGTTTCGTAATATTTTAAACGTTTGGGCTAAATTAATTAAAAGGGGAAACGATTGTATTTGTTTCGTAACGTTTGTAAACATTTTGCTTAAATCGCTAAAAGGGTGAAATGTTTGGATTTTTTTCGTAACGTTTTCTACGTTTGGATTGGTTTCGCAATGTTTTAAATGTTTTTCTTAAATCGCTAAAAAGGTGAAACATTAGGATTTGTTTCATAACGTTTTTCATATTTGGATTTGTTTCGTAATGTTTGTAATTGTTTATAAACGTTTGGCTTAAATCGCTAAAAAGATGAAACATTTAGATTTGTTTCTTAACTTTTTAAACGTTTGGATTGGTTTCTTAACGTATTAAACGTTTGGATGAAATCACTAAAAAGGTGAAACGTTTTAATTTGTTTCGTAATGTTTGTAAACGTTTGGCTTAAATCGCTAAAAAGGTGAAACGTTTGGATTCGTTTCATAACGTTTATGAACGATTGTCTTAAATCGCAAAAAAGGTGTAACGTTAGGATTTGTTTCGTAACATTTTAAACTTTTGGATTGGTTTCGTAACGTTTGTAAATGTTTGGCTTAAATCGCTAAAAAGGGGAAACGTTTGGATTTATTTCATAACGTTATAAACATTTGGATTGGTTTTGTAATGTTTTAAACGTTTGGCTTAAATCACTAAAACAGTGAAACATTTGGATTTGTTTCCTAATGTTGGTAAACGTTTGGCTTAAATCGCTAAAAGGGGAAACGCTTGGATTTCTTTCGTATCATTTGTAAATGTTTGGCTTAAATCGCTAAAAAGATGAAATGTTTGGATTTGTTTCATAACGTTTTAGACGTTTGGATAAGTTTCGTAATGTTTTAAACGTTTGGCCTAAATTGATAAAAAGGTGCAACGTTTGTATTTGTTTCGTAACGTTTGTAAACGTTTAGCTGAAATCGCTAAAAAGGTGAAACGTTTGGATTTGTTTCGTAACGTTTTAAACGTTTGGATTGGTTTCATAACGTTTTAAAGGTTTGGCTTAAATCGCTAAAAAGGTGAAACGTTTGTATTTGTTTCGTAACTTTTGTAACTGTTTGGCTTAAATCGCTAAAAAGGTTAAGTGTTTGGGTTTGTTTGTAATGTTTTAAACGATTGAATTGGTTTCGTAACGTTTTAAACATTTCGCTTAAATCATTAAATAGGTGAAACGTTTGGACTTGTTTCGTAACGTTTGTAAACGTTTGGCTAAAATCGCTAAAAAGGGGAAACGTTTGGATTTGTTTCGTAGCGTTTGTAAACCTTTGGCGTAAATAGCTAAAAAGGTGAAACCGTTGGATTTGTTTCGTATTGTTTGTAAACATTTGGCGTAAATCTGTAAAAAGGTGAAACGTTTGGATTTGTTTCGTAATGTTTTAAACGTTTGGATTGTTTTCGTAATGTTTTAAACGTTTGGCTTAAATCGCTAAAAAGGAAAAATATTTGGATTTATTTCGTAATATTTTAAACGTTTGGATTGATTTTGTAACGTTTTAAACATTTGGCTTAAATCGCTAAAAAAATTAAAACGTTTGGCTTTGTTTCGTAATGTTTAACATTTGGCTTAAATCACTAAAAAGGTGAAACATTTTAAATGTTTGGTTTTGTTTCATACCGTTTGTAAACGTTTGGCCTAAATCGCTAAAAAGGGAATAAGTTTGGACTTAATTCGTCACGTTTTAAATGTTTGATTGATTTCGTAAAGTTTTAAACGTTTGGCTTGAATTGCTAAAAAGGGTAAACGTTTGGATTTGTTTCGTAACATTTGTAAACGTTTGGCTTAAATCGCTAAAATGGTGAAACGTTTGGGTTTAATTCGTAACGTTTTAAAAGTTTGATTGGTTTCGTAACATTTTAAATGTTTGGCTTAAATCGTTAAAAAGGTGAAACGTTTGGATTTGTTTCGTAACGTTATAAATGCTTGGATTGGTTGCGTAACGTTTTAAAAGTTTCGCTTAATTCGCTAAAAAGGTGAAATGTTTGGATTTATTTCGTAATGTTTGTAAATGTTTGGCTTAAATCGCTAAAAACGTAAAACATTTAGATTTATTACGTAATGTGTTAAACGTTTGGATTGGTTTCGTAGCGTTTGTAAACGTTTGGCTTAAATCGCAAAAAAGGTGAAACATTTTGATCTGTTTCGTAATGTTTTAAGGATTAGGATTGGTTTCGTTTAAATGTTTGGCTTATATCGCTATTTGTAAACGTTTGACTTAAATCTCTAAAAAGGTGAAACGCTTGGATTTGTTTCGTAACGTTTGTATACGTTTGGCTTCAATTGCAAAAAAGGTGAAACATTAGGATTTGTTTCGTAACGTTTTAAACGTTTTAACCGTTTGGATTTGTTTCGTAACATTTTAAATCGCTACAAAGATGAAACGTTAGGATTTGCTTCATTACGTTTTAAACGTTTGGCATAAATCGCTAAAAAGGTGAAATGTTAGGATTTGTTTCGTAACGTTTTAAATGTTTGGATTTATTTCGTAACGTTTTAAACATTTGGATTTGTTTCGTAATGTTTGTAAACATTTGGTTTAAATAATAAAAAGATGAAACGGTTAGATTTGTTTCGTATCTTTTGGCTTAAATCGCTAAAAAGGTGAAACGTTTAGATGTATTTCGTAATGTTTGTGAATGTTTAGCTGAAATTACTAAAGAGGTGAACCGTTTGGATTTGTTTCGTAACATTTTTTACATTTGGATTGGTTTCGTAACGTTTGTAAATGTTTGCTTAAATCGCTAAAAAGGTGAAACCTTTGGATTTGTTTCGTAACATTTTAAACGTTTGGATTGGTTTCATAATGTTTTAAACGTTTGGCTTAAATCACTAAAAAGGTGAAACATTCGGATTTGTTTCGTAACGTTTGTAAATGTTTGGATTAAATCGCTAAAAAGGTGAAACGTTTGGATTTGTATCGTAGCTTTTGTAAATGTTTGGCGTAAATCGCTAAGAAGGTGAAACGTTAGGATTTATTTCTTATCGTTTTCAACGTTTGGATTGGTGTCGTATTATTTTAAACGTTTGGCTTAAATCGCTAAAAAGGAGAAATATTTGGATTTATTTCGTAACATTTTAAACGTTTGAAATGGTTTCGTAACGTTTTAAATGTTTGGTTAAATCTCTAAAAAGTCGAAACGTTTGGATTTATTTTGTAACGTTTATAAACGTTTGGCTTAAATCTCTAAAGAGGTGAAACGTTTGGATTTAGGGAAAAGGTGCAAAAATGACCCTCATGTATACCTCATGTATCTTATTGGCACTTCATGTATTTCGGATCTCAAATATGACCCTAACGTTGCGAAAAAGTATCAAAAAAACACAAAACATGGACGACGTTAAACATAAATGTGTACGGCCTTAAACGGAAATGTTAACGGAAGGGTCATTTTTGACACTTTTTTCAAGACGTTAGGGTCCTTTTTGAGATCCGAAATACATGAGGTGTCAACATGAGACACGGGCTATACATTAGGGTCATTTTTGCACCTTTTCCCTTGGATTTATTTCAAAACGTTTTAAAAGTTTGGCTTAAATCGCTAAAATGGTGAAACTTTAGCATTTATTTCGCAACGTTTGTAAACGTTTGGCTTAAATCGCTAAAAAGGTGAAACATCAAGATTTGTTTCATAACGTTTTAAACGTTTGGATTTGTTTCGTAAAGTTTAATACGTTTGGCTTAAATCACTAAAAAGTTGAAACATTAGGATTTGTTTCATAACGTTTTAAACGCTTGGATTTGTTTCGTAATGTTTAATACGTTTGGCGTAAATCGCTAAAAAGTGAAATGTTTGGATTTATTTCGTAACGTTTTAGACGTTTGAATTGGTTTCGTATAGTTTTATAAGTTTGGCTTAAATCGCTAAAAAGAAGAAATATTTGGATTTATTTCATAACATTTTAAACGTTTGGAATGGTTTCATAACGTTTTAAACATTTGGATTAAATCTCTAAAAAGGCGAAACGTTTGGATTTGTTTTGTAACGTTTGCAAACGTTTTACTTAAATCGCTAAAGAGGGTAAACATTTGGATTTATTTCGAAATGTTTTAAACGTTTGGCTTAAATCGCTAAAAAGGTGAAATGTTAGGATTTATTTCACAACGTTTGTAAACGTTTGGCTTAAATTGCTAAAAAGGTAAAACGTTAGGATTTGTTTCATTACGTTTAAACGTCTGGATTTGTTTCGTAACATTTAATACGTTTGGCTTAAGTCGCTAAAAAGATGAAACTTTTGGATTTGTTTCGAAACGTTTTAAAAGTTTGTCTCAAGTCGCTAAAAAGGGGAAACGTTAGGATTTGTTTTATAAAGTTTTAAACTTTTGGCTTAAATCGCAAAAAAGGTGGAACGTTAGGATTTCTTTCATAACATTTTAAAAGTTTGGCTTAAATCGCTAAAGAGGTGAAACGTTTGGATTTTTTTTGTAAAGTTTGTAAACGTTTGGCTTAAATCGATAAAAAAGGTTAAATGTTTGGATTTGTTTCGTAACGTTTGTAAACAATTGACTTAAACCACAAAAAGATGAAATGTTAAGATTTAATTTGTAACATTTTACACGTTTGATTGGTTTCGTAACATTTTAAATGTTTGGCTTAAATTGCTAAAAAGGTAAAACGTTTGAATTTATTTAGTAACGTTTTTAAACATTTGGATTGGTTTCTCAACGTTTTAAACATTTGGCTTAATTCGCTAAAAAGGTGATACATTTGGATTTGTTTTGTAACGTTTATAAACGTTTGACTTAAATCACTAAAAAGGTGAAAATTTTGAATTTGTTTCGTAACGTTATAAACTTTTGGACTGGTTTTATAACGTTTTTAATATTTGGATTTGTTTCGTAATGTTTCTAATTGTTTCTAAACATTTGGCTTAAATCGCTAAAAAGATGAAACATTTAGATTTGTTTCTTAACTTTTTAAACGTTTGGATTGGTTTCTTAACGTATTAAACGTTTGGATTAAATCACTAAAAAGGTGAAACGTTTTAATTTGTTTCGTAATGTTTGTATACGTTTGGCTTAAATCGCTAAAAAGGTGAAACGTTTGGATTCGTTTCATAACGTTTGTGAACGATTGTCTTAAATCGCAAAAAAGGTGTAACGTTAGGATTTGTTTCGTAACATTTTAAACTTTTGGATTGATTTCGTAACGTTTGTAAATGATTGGCTTAAATCGCTAAAAAGGGGAAACGTTTGGATTTGTTTCATAACGTTATAAACATTTGGATTGGTTTTGTAATGTTTTAAACGTTTGGCTTAAATCGCTAAAACAGTGAAACATTTTGATTTGTTTCCTAATGTTGGTAAACGTTTGGCTTAAATCGCTAAAAAGGGGAAACGTTTGGATTTCTTTCGTATCATTTGTAAATGTTTGGCTTAAATCGCTAAAAAGATGAAATGTTTGGATTTGTTTCATAACGTTTTAAACGTTTGGACAAGTTTCGTAATGTTTTAAACGTTTGGCCTAAATTGATAAAAAGGTGCAACGTTTGGATTTGTTTCGTAACGTTTGTAAACGTTTAGCTGAAATCGCTAAAAAGGTGAAACGCTTGGATTTGTTTCGTAACGTTTTAAACGTTTGGATTGGTTTCATAACGTTTTAAAGGTTTGGCTTAAATCGCTAAAAAGGCGAAACGTTTGGATTTGTTTCGTAACTTTTGTAAACGTTTGGCTAAAATCGCTAAAAAGGTTAAGTGTTTGGGTTTGTTTGTAATGTTTTAAACGATTGAATTGGTTTCGCAACGTTTTAAACATTTAGCTTAAATCATTAAATAGGTGAAAAGTTTGGACTTGTTTTGTAACGTTTGTAAACGCTTGGCTAAAATCGCTTAAAAGGGGAAACGTTTGGATTTGTTTCGTAGCGTTTGTAAACCTTTGGCGTAAATAGCTAAAAAGGTGAAACGGTTGGATTTGTTTCGTAGCGTTTGTAAACATTTGGCGTAAATCTCTAAAAAGGTGAAACGTTTGGATTTGTTTCGTAATGTTTTAAACGTTTGGATTGTTTTCGTAAAGTTTTAAACGTCTGCTTAAATCGCTAAAAAGGAAAAATATTTGGATTTATTTCGTAATATTTTAAACCTTTGGATTGATTTTGTAACGTTTTAAAGATTTGGATTAAATCGCTAATAAATTAAAACGTTTGGTTTTGTTTCGTAACGTTTAACATTTGGCTTAAATCGCTAAAAAGGTGAAACATTTTAAATGTTTGGTTTTGTTTCATACCGTTTGTAAATGTTTGGCCTAAATCGCTAAAAAGGGGAAAAGTTTGGACTTAATTCGTCACGTTTTAAATGTTTGATTGGTTTCGTAAAGTTTTAAACGTTTGGCTTAAATTGCTAAAAAGGGGAAACGTTTGGATTTGTTTCGTAACATTTGTAAACGTTTGGCTTAAATCGCTAAAATGGTGAAACGTTTGGATTTAATTCGTAACGTTTTAAACGTTTTGCTTAAATCGTTAAAAAGGTGAAACGTTTGGATTTGTTTCGTAACGTTATAAATGTTTGGATTGGTTGTGTAACGTTTTAAAAGTTTGGCTTAATTCGCTAAAAAGGTGAAATGTTTGGATTTATTTCGTAATGTTTGTAAACGTTTGGTTTAAATCGCTAAAAACGTGAAACATTTAGATTTATTACGTAATGTGCTAAACGTTTGGATTGGTTTCGTAACGTTTGTAAACGTTTGGCTTAAATCGCAAAAAAGGTGAAACATTTTGATCTGTTTCGTAATGTTTTAAGGATTAGGATTGGTTTCATTCAAATGTTTGGCTTATATCGCTAAAAAGGCGAAACGTTTGGATTTTTTTCATAATGTTTGTAAACGTTTAACTCAAATCTCTAAAAAGGTGAAACGCTTGGATTTTTTTCGTAACGTTTGTATACGTTTGGCTTCAATTGCAAAAAAGGTGAAACATTAGGATTTGTTTCGTAACGTTTTAAACGTTTTAACCGTTTGGATTTGTTTCGTAACATTTTAAATCGCTACAAAGGTGAAACGTTAGGATTTGTTTCATTACGTTTTAAACGTTTGGCATAAATCGCTAAAAAGGTGAAATGTTAGGATTTGTTTCGTAACGTTTTAAATGTTTGGATTTATTTCGTAACGTTTTAAACATTTGGATTTGTTTCGTAATGTTTGTAAACCTTTGGTTTAAATAACTAAAAAGATGAAACGGTTAGATTTGTTTCGTATCTTTTGGCTTAATTCGCTAAAAAGGTGATACATATCGATTTGTTTTGTACTGTTTATAAACGTTTGACTTAAATCACTAAAAAGGTGAAAAATTTGAATTTGTTTCGTAACGTTATAAACTTTTGGATTGGTTTTATAACGTTTTTAATATTTGGATTTGTTTCGTAATGTTTGTAATTGTTTATAAACGTTTGGCTTAAATCGCTAAAAAGATGAAACATTTAGATTTGTTTCTTAACTTTTTAAACGTTTGGATTGGTTTCTTAACGTATTAAACGTTTGGATTAAATCACTAAAAAGGTGAAACGTTTTAATTTGTTTCGTAATGTTTGTAAACGTTTGGCTTAAATCGCTAAAAAGGTGAAACGTTTGGATTCGTTTCATAACATTTGTGAACGATTGTCTTAAATCGCAAAAAAGGTGTAACGTTAGGATTTGTTTCGTAACATTTTAAACTTTTGGATTGGTTTCGTAACGTTTGTAAATGTTTGGCTTAAATCGCTAAAAAGGGGAAATGTTTGGATTTGTTTCATAACGTTATAAACATTTGGATTGGTTTTGTATTGTTTTAAACGTTTGGCTTAAATCACTAAAACAGTGAAACGTTTGGATTTGTTTCCTAATGTTGGTAAACGTTTGGCTTAAATCGCTAAAAAGGGGAAACGTTTGGATTTCTTTCGTATCATTTGTAAATGTTTGGCTTAAATCGCTAAAAAGATGAAATGTTTGGATTTGTTTCATAACGTTTTAAACGTTTGGATAAGTTTCGTAATGTTTTAAACGTTTGGCCTAAATTGATAAAAAGGTGCAACGTTTGGATTTGTTTCGTAACGTTTGTAAACGTTTAGCTGAAATCGCTAAAAAGGTGAAACGCTTGGATTTGTTTCGTAACGTTTTAAACGTTTGGATTGGTTTCATAACGTTTTAAAGGTTTGGCTTAAATCGCTAAAAAGGTGAAACGTTTGGATTTGTTTCGTAACTTTTGTAAACGTTTGGCTAAAATCGCTAAAAAGGTTAAGTGTTTGGGTTTGTTTGTAATGTTTTAAACGATTGAATTGGTTTCGCAACGTTTTAAACATTTAGCTTAAATCATTAAATAGGTGAAAAGTTTGGACTTGTTTCGTAACGTTTGTAAACGTTTGGCTAAAATCGCTTAAAAGGGGAAACGTTTGGATTTGTTTCGTAGCGTTTGTAAACCTTTGGCGTAAATAGCTAAAAAGGTGAAACGGTTGGATTTGTTTCGTAGCGTTTGTAAACATTTGGCGTAAATCTCTAAAAAGGTGAAACGTTTGGATTTGTTTCGTAATGTTTTAAACGTTTGGATTGTTTTCGTAAAGTTTTAAACGTCTGGCTTAAATCGCTAAAAAGGAAAAATATTTGGATTTATTTCGTAA
Organism: Mercurialis annua; assembly: GCF_937616625.2. Lineage (NCBI taxonomy): Eukaryota > Viridiplantae > Streptophyta > Magnoliopsida > Malpighiales > Euphorbiaceae > Mercurialis > Mercurialis annua. Next base: position 21,226,414 of record NC_065571.1, read on the forward strand.
TATTTTAAACCTTTGGATTGATTTTGTAACGTTTTAAACATTTGGCTTAAATCGCTAAAAAATTAAAACGTTTGGTTTTGTTTCGTAACGTTTAACATTTGGCTTAAATCGCTAAAAAGGTGAAACATTTTAAATGTTTGGTTTTGTTTCATACCGTTTGTAAACGTTTGGCCTAAATCGCTAAAAAGGGGAAAAGTTTGGACTTAATTCGTCACGTTTTAAATGTTTGATTGGTTTCGTAAAGTTTTAAACGTTTGGCTTAAATTGCTAAAAAGGGGAAACGTTTGGATTTGTTTCGTAACATTTGTAAACGTTTGGCTTAAATCGCTAAAATGGTGAAACGTTTGGATTTAATTCGTAACGTTTTAAAAGTTTGATTGGTTTCGTAACGTTTTAAACGTTTGGCTTAAATCGTTAAAAAGGTGAAACGTTTGGATTTGTTTCGTAACGTTATAAATGTTTGGATTGGTTGTGTAACGTTTTAAAAGTTTGGCTTAATTCGCTAAAAAGGTGAAATGTTTGGATTTATTTCGTAATGTTTGTAAACGTTTGGCTTAAATCGCTAAAAACGTGAAACATTTAGATTTATTACGTAATGTGTTAAACGTTTGGATTGGTTTCGTAGCGTTTGTAAACGTTTGGCTTAAATCGCAAAAAAGGTGAAACATTTTGATCTGTTTCGTAATGTTTTAAGGATTAGGATTGGTTTCGTTTAAATGTTTGGCTTATATCGCTAAAAAGGCGAAACGTTTGGATTTTTTTCGTAATGTTTGTAAACGTTTGACTTAAATCTCTAAAAAGGTGAAACGCTTGGATTTGTTTCGTAACGTTTGTATACGTTTGGCTTCAATTGCAAAAACGGTGAAACATTAGGATTTGTTTCGTAACGTTTTAAACGTTTTAACCGTTTGCATTTGTTTCGTAACATTTTAAATCGCTACAAAGGTGAAACGTTAGGATTTGTTTCATTACGTTTTAAACGTTTGGCATAAATCGCTAAAAAGGTGAAATGTTAGGATTTGTTTCGTAACGTTTTAAATGTTTGGATTTATTTCGTAACGTTTTAAACATTTGGATTTGTTTCGTAATGTTTGTAAACCTTTGGTTTAAATAACTAAAAAGATGAAACGGTTAGATTTGTTTCGTATCTTTTGGCTTAATTCGCTAAAAAGGTGATACATTTGGATTTGTTTTGTAACGTTTATAAACGTTTGACTTAAATCACTAAAAAGGTGAAAAATTTGAATTTGTTTCGTAACGTTATAAATATTTGGATTGGTTTTATAACGTTTTTAATATTTGGATTTGTTTCGTAATGTTTGTAATTGTTTATAAACGTTTGGCTTAAATCGCTAAAAAGATGAAACATTTAGATTTGTTTCTTAACTTTTTAAACGTTTGGATTGGTTTCTTAACGTATTAAACGTTTGGATTAAATCACTAAAAAGGTGAAACGTTTTAATTTGTTTCGTAATGTTTGTAAACGTTTGGCTTAAATCGCTAAAAAGGTGAAACGTTTGGATTCATTTCATAACATTTGTGAACGATTGTCTTAAATCGCAAAAAAGGTGTAACGTTAGGATTTGTTTCGTAACATTTTAAACTTTTGGATTGGTTTCGTAACGTTTGTAAATGTTTGGCTTAAATCGCTAAAAAGGGAAAACGTTTGGATTTGTTTCATAACGTTACAAACATTTGGATTGGTTTTGTATTGTTTTAAACGTTTGGCTTAAATCACTAAAACAGTGAAACGTTTGGATTTGTTTCCTAATGTTGGTAAACGTTTTGCTTAAATCGCTAAAAAGGGGAAACGTTTGGATTTCTTTCGTATCATTTGTAAATGTTTGGCTTAAATCGCTAAAAAGATGAAATGTTTGGATTTGTTTCATAACGTTTTAAACGTTTGGATAAGTTTCGTAATGTTTTAAATGTTTGGCCTAAATTGATAAAAAGGTGCAACGTTTGGATTTGTTTCGTAACGTTTGTAAACGTTTAGCTGAAATCGCTAAAAAGGTGAAACGCTTGGATTTATTTCGTAACGTTTTAAACGTTTGGATTGGTTTCATAACGTTTTAAAGGTTCGGCTTAAATCGCTAAAAAGGGGAAACGTTTGGATTTGTTTCGTAACTTTTGTAAACGTTTGGCTAAAATCGCTAAAAAGGTTAAGTGTTTGGGTTTGTTTGTAATGTTTTAAACGATTGAATTGGTTTCGCAACGTTTTAAACATTTAGCTTAAATCATTAAATAGGTGAAAAGTTTGGACTTGTTTCGTAACGTTTGTAAACGTTTGGCTAAAATCGCTTAAAAGGGGAAACGTTTGGATTTGTTTCGTAGCGTTTGTAAACCTTTGGCGTAAATAGCTAAAAAGGTGAAACGGTTGGATTTGTTTCGTAGCGTTTGTAAACATTTGGCGTAAATCTCTAAAAAGGTGAAACGTTTGGATTTGTTTCGTAATGTTTTAAACGTTTGGATTGTTTTCGTAAAGTTTTAAACGTCTGGCTTAAATCGCTAAAAAGGAAAAATATTTGGATTTATTTCGTAATATTTTAAACCTTTGGATTGATTTTGTAACGTTTTAAACATTTGGCTTAAATCGCTAAAAAATTAAAACGTTTGGTTTTGTTTCGTAACGTTTAACATTTGGCTTAAATCGCTAAAAAGGTGAAACATTTTAAATGTTTGGTTTTGTTTCATACCGTTTGTAAACGTTTGGCCTAAATCGCTAAAAAGGGGAAAAGTTTGGACTTAATTCGTCACGTTTTAAATGTTTGATTGGTTTCGTAAAGTTTTAAACGTTTGGCTTAAATTGCTAAAAAGGGGAAACGTTTGGATTTGTTTCGTAACATTTGTAAACGTTTGGCTTAAATCGCTAAAATGGTGAAACGTTTGGATTTAAATCGTAACGTTTTAAAAGTTTGATTGGTTTCGTAACGTTTTAAATGTTTGGCTTAAATCGTTAAAAAGGTGAAACGTTTGGATTTGTTTCGTAACGTTATAAATGTTTGGATTGGTTGTGTAACGTTTTAAGAGTTTGGCTTAATTCGCTAAAAAGGTGAAATGTTTGGATTTATTTCGTAATGTTTGTAAACGTTTGGCTTAAATCGCTAAAAACGTGAAACATTTAGATTTATTACGTAATGTGTTAAACGTTTGGATTGGTTTCGTAGCGTTTGTAAACGTTTGGCTTAAATCGCAAAAAAGGTGAAACATTTTGATCTGTTTCGTAATGTTTTAAGAAATTAGGATTGGTTTCGTTTAAATGTTTGGCTTATATCGCTAAAAAGGCGAAACGTTTGGATTTTTTTCGTAATGTTTGTAAACGTTTGACTTAAATCTCTAAAAAGGTGAAACGCTTGGATTTGTTTCGTAACGTTTGTATACGTTTGGCTTCAATTGCAAAAACGGTGAAACATTAGGATTTGTTTCGTAACGTTTTAAACGTTTTAACCGTTTGCATTGGTTTCGTAACATTTTAAATCGCTACAAAGGTGAAACGTTAGGATTTGTTTCATTACGTTTTAAACGTTTGGCATAAATCGCTAAAAAGGTGAAATGTTAGGATTTGTTTCGTAACGTTTTAAATGTTTGGATTTATTTCGTAATGTTTTAAACATTTGGATTTGTTTCGTAATGTTTGTAAACCTTTGGTTTAAATAACTAAAAAGATGAAACGGTTAGATTTGTTTCGTATCTTTTGGCTTAATTCGCTAAAAAGGTGATACATTTGGATTTGTTTTGTAACGTTTATAAACGTTTGACTTAAATCACTAAAAAGGTGAAATTTTTAAGTTGTTTCGTAACGTTATAAACTTTTGGATTGGTTTTATAACATTTTTAATATTTGGATTTGTTTCGTAATGTTTGTAATTGTTTATAAACGTTTGGCTTAAATCGCTAAAAAGATGAAACATTTAGATTTGTTTCTTAACTTTTTAAACATTTGGATTGGTTTCTTAACGTATTAAACGTTTGGATTAAATCACTAAAAAGGTGAAACGTTTTAATTTGTTCCATAATGTTTGTAAACGTTTGGCTTAAATCGCTAAAAAGGTGAAACGTTTGGATTCGTTTCATAACGTTTGTGAACGATTGTCTTAAATCGCAAAAAAGGTGTAACGTTAGGATTTGTTTCGTAGCATTTTAAACTTTTGGATTGGTTTCGTAACGTTTGTAAATGTTTGGCTTAAATCGCTAAAAAGGGGAAACGTTTGGATTTGTTTCAAAACGTTATCAACATTTGGATTGGTTTTGTAATGTTTTAAACGTTTGGCTTAAATCACTAAAGCAGTGAAACGTTTGGATTTGTTTCCTAATGTTGGTAAACGTTTGGCTTAAATCGCTAAAAAGGGGAAACGTTTGGATTTCTTTCGTATCATTTGTAAATGTTTGGCTTAAATCGCTAAAAAGATGAAATGTTTGGATTTGTTTCATAACGTTTTAAACGTTTGGATAAGTTTCGTAATGTTTTAAACGTTTGGCCTAAATTGATAAAAAGGTGCAACGTTTGGATTTGTTTCGTAACGTTTGTAAACGTTTAGCTGAAATCGCTAAAAAGGTGAAACGCTTGGATTTGTTTCGTAACGTTTTAAACGTTTGGATTGGTTTCATAACGTTTTAAAGGTTTGGCTTAAATCGCTAAAAAGGTGAAACGTTTGGATTTGTTTCGTAACTTTTGTAAACGTTTGGCTAAAATCGCTAAAAAGGTTAAGTGTTTGGGTTTGTTTGTAATGTTTTAAACGATTGAATTGGTTTCGCAACGTTTTAAACATTTAGCTTAAATCATTAAATAGGTGAAAAGTTTGGACTTGTTTCGTAACGTTTGTAAACGTTTGGCTAAAATCGCTTAAAAGGGGAAACGTTTGGATTTGTTTCGTAGCGTTTGTAAACCTTTAGCGTAAATAGCTAAAAAGGTGAAACGGTTGGATTTGTTTCGTAGCGTTTGTAAACATTTGGCGTAAATCTCTAAAAAGGTGAAACGTTTGGATTTGTTTCGTAATGTTTTAAACGTTTGGATTGTTTTCGTAAAGTTTTAAACGTCTGGCTTAAATCGCTAAAAAGGAAAAATATTTGGATTTATTTCGTAATATTTTAAACCTTTGGATTGATTTTGTAACGTTTTAAACATTTGGCTTAAATCGCTAAAAAATTAAAACGTTTGGTTTTGTTTCGTAACGTTTAACATTTGGCTTAAATTGCTAAAAAGGTGAAACATTTTAAATGTTTGGTTTTGTTTCATACCGTTTGTAAACGTTTGGCCTAAATCGCTAAAAAGGGGAAAAGTTTGGACTTAATTCGTCACGTTTTAAATGTTTGATTGGTTTTGTAAAGTTTTAAACGTTTGGCTTAAATTGCTAAAAAGGGGAAACGTTTGGATTTGTTTCGTAACATTTGTAAACGTTTGGCTTAAATCGCTAAAATGGTGAAACGTTTGGATTTAAATCGTAACGTTTTAAAAGTTTGATTGGTTTCGTAACGTTTTAAATGTTTGGCTTAAATCGTTAAAAAGGTGAAACGTTTGGATTTGTTTCGTAACGTTATAAATGTTTGGATTGGTTGTGTAACGTTTTAAGAGTTTGGCTTAATTCGCTAAAAAGGTGAAATGTTTGGATTTATTTCGTAATGTTTGTAAACGTTTGGCTTAAATAGCTAAAAACGTGAAACATTTAGATTTATTACGTAATGTGTTAAACGTTTGGATTGGCTTCGTAGCGTTTGTAAACGTTTGGCTTAAATCGTAAAAAAGGTGAAACATTTTGATCTGTTTCGTAATGTTTTAAGAAATTAGGATTGGTTTCGTTTAAATGTTTGGCTTATATCGCTAAAAAGGCGAAACGTTTGGATTTTTTTCGTAATGTTTGTAAACGTTTGACTTAAATCTCTAAAAAGGTGAAACGCTTGGATTTGTTTCGTAACGTTTGTATACGTTTGGCTTCAATTGCAAAAACGGTGAAACATTAGGATTTGTTTCGTAACGTTTTAAACGTTTTAACCGTTTGCATTGGTTTCGTAACATTTTAAATCGCTACAAAGGTGAAACGTTAGGATTTGTTTCATTACGTTTTAAACGTTTGGCATAAATCGCTAAAAAGGTGAAATGTTAGGATTTGTTTCGTAACGTTTTAAATGTTTGGATTTATTTCGTAACGTTTTAAACATTTGGATTTGTTTCGTAATGTTTGTAAACCTTTGGTTTAAATAACTAAAAAGATGAAACGGTTAGATTTGTTTCGTATCTTTTGGCTTAAATCGCTAAAAAGGTGAAACGTTTAGATGTATTTCGTAATGTTTGTAAATGTTTGGCTTAAATTACTAAAAAGGTGAAACGTTAGGATTTGTTTCATAACATTTTGAATATTTGGATTGGTTTCATAACGTTTGTAATGTTTCGCTGAAATTTCTAAAAAGGTGAACCGTTTGGATTTGTTTCGTAACATTTTTTACATTTGGATTGGTTTCGTAACGTTTGTAAATGTTTGCTTAAATCGCTAAAAAGGTGAAACGTTTGGATTTGTTTCGTAACATTTTAAACGTTTGGATTGGTTTCATAATGTTTTAAACGTTTGGCGTAAATCACTAAAAAGGTGAAACGTTCGGATTTGTTTCGTAACGTTTGTAAATGTTTGGCTTAAATCGCTAAAAAGGTGAAATGTTTGGATTTGTATCGTAGCTTTTGTAACTGTTTGGCGTAAATCGCTAAAAAGGTGAAACGTTAGGATTTATTTCTTATCGTTTTCAACGTTTGGATTGGTGTCGTATTATTTTAAACGTTTGGCTTAAATCGCTAAAAAGGAGAAATATTTGGATTTATTTCGTAACATTTTAAACGTTTGGAATGGTTTCGTAACGTTTTAAATGTTTGGGTTAAATCTCTAAAAAGTCGAAACGTTTGGATTTATTTTGTAACGTTTATAAACGTTTGTCTTAAATCTCTAAAGAGATGAAACGTTTGGATTTATTTCAAAACGTTTTAAAAGTTTGGGTTAAATCGCTAAAAAGGTGAAACGTTACGATTTATTTCGCAACGTTTGTAAACGTTTGGCTTAAATCGCTAAAAAGGTGAAACGTCAGGATTTGTTTCATAACGTTTTAAACGTTTGGATTTGTTTCGTAAAGTTTAATACGTTTGGCTTAAATCACTAAAAAGTTGAAACATTAGGATTTGTTTCATAACGTTTTAAACATTTGGATTTGTTTCGTAACGTTTAATATGTTTGGCGTAAATCGCTAAAAAGGTGAAATGTTTGGATTTATTTCGTAACATTTTAAACGTTTGAATTGGTTTCGTATAGTTTTATAAGTTTGGCTTAAATCGCTAAAAAGAAGAAATATTTGGATTTATTTCATAACATTTTAAACGTTTGGAATGGTTTCATAACGTTTTAAACATTTGGGTTAAATCTCTAAAAAGTCGAAACGTTTGGATTTATTTTGTAACGTTTATAAACGTTTTGCTTAAATCGCTAAAGAGGGGAAACATTTGGATTTATTTCGAAATGTTTTAAACGTTTGGCTTAAATCGCTAAAAAGGTGAAATGTTAGGATTTATTTCGCAACGTTTGTAAACGTTTGGCTTAAATTGCTAAAAAGGTGAAACGTTAGGATTTGTTTCATTACGTTTAAACGTCTGGATTTGTTTCGTAACATTTAATACGTTTGGCTTAAATCGCTAAAAAGATGAAACGTTTGGATTTGTTTCGAAACGTTTTAAAAGTTTGTTTTAAGTTGCTAAAAAGGGGAAACTTAGGATTTGTTTTATAACGTTTTAAACTTTTGGCTTAAATCGCTAAAAAGGTGGAACGTTAGGATTTCTATCGTAACATTTTAAAAGTTTGGCTTAAATCACTAAAGAGGCGAAACGTTTGGATTTTTTTTGTAAAGTTTGTAAACGTTTGGCTTAAATCGATAAAAAAGGTTAAATGTTTGGATTTGTTTCGTAACGTTTGTAAACAATTGGCTTAAACCACAAAAAAGATGAAATGTTTAGATTTAATTTGTAACGTTTTACACGTTTGATTGGTTTCGTAAGATTTTAAACGTTTGGCTTAAATTGTTAAAAAGGTGAAACGTTTGAATTTATTTAGTAACGTTTTTAAACATTTGGATTGGTTTCTCAACGTTTTAAACATTTGGCTTAATTCGCTAAAAAGGTGATACATTTGGATTTGTTTTGTAACGTTTATAAACGTTCGACTTAAATCACTAAAAAGGTGAAAAATTTGAATTTGTTTCGTAACGTTTTAAACTTTTGGATTGGTTTTATAACGTTTTAAACGTTTGGATTAAATTGATAAAAAGTTGAAACGTTTGGATTTGTTTCGTAATGTTTGTAAACCTTGGGCTTATTCGCTAAAAAGGTGAAACGTTTGGATTTGTTTCGTAACGTTTTTAACGTTTTGATTGGTTTCGTAACGTTTTCAATGTTGTGATTAAATAATTAAAAAGGTGAAACGTTTGGATTTTTCTGTAACGTTTGTAAACGTTTGGCTTAAATCGCTAAAAAGGTTAAAGGTTTGGATTTGTTTTGTAACGTTTGTATACGTTTGGCTTCAATTGCTAAAAAGGTGAAGCGTTAAGATTTTTTCGTAACATTTTAAACGTTTGGATTTATTAGTTAACATTTTAAACGTTTGGCTTAAATCACAAAAAGGTGAAATGTGAGGATTGGTTTCATAACGATTTAAACGTAGGGCTTAAATCGCTAAAAAGGTGAAACATTTGGATTTGTTTCGTAACGTTTGCAAACGTTTGGCTTAAATCGCTAAAAAGTTGAAACGTTTGGATTTAATTCGTAAATTTTAAACGTTTGATTGGTTTCTTAACGTTTTAAGGTTTGGCTTAAATCTTTAAAAAGGTGAAACTTTTGGATTTCTTTCGTAACGTTTGTAAACGTTTGGATTTGTGTTGTAACGTTTTAAACGTTTGACTTAAATTGCTTAAAAGATGAAATGTTAGGATTTGTTTCATAACGCTTTAAACGTTTGGCTTAAATCGCAAAAAAGGTAAAAGGTTAGGATTTGTTTCATAACGTTTTAAACGTTTTGCTTATATCGCTATAAAGGTGAAACATTAGGATTTGTTTTGTAAAGTTTTAAACGTTTAGATTTGTTTCGTAACATTTTAAATGTTTGGATTATATTGCTAAAAAAGATGAAATGTCTGGATTTCTTTCGTAACGTTTGTTTACGTTTTGCTTCAATCGATTAAAAGGAGAAACGTTAGGATTCGTTTTGTAACGTTTTAAACGTTTGGATTGGTTTTGTAACATTTTGAATGTTTGGCTTAAATCGCTAAAAAGGTGAAACCTTATGATTTTTTTCATAACGTTTTAAACGTTTGACTTAAATCGCAAAAAAGGTGAAAGGTTAGGATTTGATTCGTTTTAATCGTTTGGATTTGTTTCATAAAATTTAAAACGTTTGACTTTAATTGCAAAAAAGGTGAAACGGTAGAATTTGTTTCGTTTTAAACGTTTGAATTTTTTCGTAACATTTGAAACGTTTGGCTTAAATCGCTAAAAAGGGGAAATGTTTAGATTTGTTTTGTAATGTTTTAAACATTTGGCTTAAATCGCTAAAAAGGTTTAACACTAGGATTTGTTTCATAACGTTCTAAACGCTTGGATTTGTTTCGTCACATTTCAAACATTTTGCTTAAATCGCTTAAACAGGTAAAACGTTTGGATTTTTTTGTAACGTTTTAAACGTTTGGCTTAAATCGACAAAAAGGTGAAATGCTAGGATTTGTTTCATAACGTTTTAAACGTTTAGATTTACGTCGTAACGTTTTAAGAGTTTGAGTTAAATTGATAAAAAGGTGACACGTTAGGAATTAATTCGTAACGTTTTAAATGTTTGTATTGGTTTCGTAACGTTTTAAACATTTGACTTTAATCGATAAAAAGGTTAAACATTTGGATTTGTTTCGGAACGTTTGTAAATGTTTGACATAAATCGCTTAAAAGGTGAAACATTTTAATTTAATTTGTATCGTTTTAAACGTTTGATTGGTTTCGTAATGTTTGTAAAAGTTTGGCATAAATCTCTAAAAAGGTGAAACATTTGATTTTGTTTCGTAAGATTTTAAACGTTTAGATTGGTTTCGTAACGTTTTAAACGTTTGGCATAAATCGCTAAAAAGGTGAAACGTTTGGATTTGTTTCGTAATGTTTGTAAAAGTTTGGCTTAAATCGCTAAAAAGTTGAAACATTTGGATTTTTTAGTAGCGGTTTATACATTTGGATTGATTTCGTAACGTTTTAAATGTTCGGCTTATATTTATAAAAAGGTTAAACGTTTGTATTTGTTTCGTAACGTTTAGCTTAAATCGCTAAAAAGGTGAAACGTTTGGATTTGTTTCGTAACGTTTGAAACGTTTGGATAGGTTTCGTAATGTTTTAAATATTTGGCTTAAATCGCTAAAAAGGTCAAATGTTCGGATTTTTTTCATAACGTTTGTAAACGTTTGGCTTAAATCGCTAAAAAGGTGAAACGTTTGGAATTGTTTTGTAACGTTTGTATTCAATCGCTAAAACGGTGAAACGTTTAAATTTGTTTCGTAACATTTGAAATGTCTAGATTTGTTTCGTAACATTTTAAACGTTTGGCTTAAATTGCTAAAATGGGGAAATTGTAATACCCCGTGTTTTCCGACTTGTTTTGGTGGTTTGGTTGTCCGTTTTAAGTTTGGTTTGTGATGGACTTTGATTGTGTTTTCGCTTCGTCATGTTCTCGTTGTGATTCCGACTTGTTTTCGGATTGATATATATGTTCGGATTAGCATATGTGGTACCTTGGTTGTGTCTTGTTGAGTGACTTATGTGTACATCTTGAGCCTCTAAGTATTCGATGTTGAATTTATTTATTTCCGGGTTGTTATCGAAACAATGTTTGCATGTTTTCCAAATCTGTCATGCTTTAGTAAAACGTTCATATCTCCCAATTGAACCGTCGGATCGGGCTGCAGTCTCGACATGTTGTACCTAAGAGGATTATCTTTCATTCGGCCGTTCGGATCGTCGTTTCGACCCATTTTCGGGTCAACCGGACCTGTGAACCGGACCTGCTGGGTAGATCAAGCCATAGGTCCGGCCCACTTCGATTTTTTTTGGTTTCAGTGAGCAAACCGGTTCTATAACCGGTTCTACTGGGCAGAACCGGCCATAGAACCGGTTGGGTTCATTTTGGAGGCTTTAAATAGACTTTACTCGACCTAAACAACCCCCTATGTAATCAAATCGTTTGGGTATTCATTGGTCCTTTGGTTTTTCATTGTTGTAGCAATAGATCCACTATTTTTCTGAGATTTCCTTACTCTTTTGGATTGCTAAGGTAATTAATCCTTTTTCTTCTCTATTAATTCAAATCATTGGTGTTGTGGTTTTTATTAGATTTGAATTTTAGATGTTGTTGTTGTGGCATGAGTACAATGGGCTGTTTTGTTTATGATTCATGATTGGTATGCCATATTCGAACGTCTATACTTGTTGGTTAATTGATGTAATCGATTATACTCCTTGAATCGAATAGTTTGTGAAATGTATTGTTTCAACCATATTGAATGTTAGGGCTGCCCATATTCAATTTGCCATGAGATTGTTGTTTGATTTTCAATGTTATGGATTCATGATTAAGAGTTTATGAGATTTGATTATCGACGTGTTAATTTGTTATACCTTGTATCGTTTGATTCGTATGCCTTAGGTTGGTTTTTGAATCCCAATTGAGTTACCTATTTGTTAATTCATGTGTGGTTTAAAATTATGGAATCTTTTGGATATTGTAAGCTGTTAATTGTTTAGTATTGACCAAGCATGTTATAGGGCTGTTTTTCTCGTTTTTGCGATTCATAAATGTTGAGCTATCTATTGTTGTTTGGAGTTAAAGTTTGGTGATTGTTAATTGAGTTGGCATGTTGATGAATGCATATAAATTGTTTTGGCTTAATCAAAATGTTAGGGCTGTTTTGTATAATATTTTATGGTATGTTATACATAGTTTGTGGTGTTCTTTTCATGATGGATTATGCCTAGACTAACCTAAGAAAGGTTGTGCTATGCCATTCTCTACTTTTGAAGGATTATATTGATGTTTAGTTTGATGGTTGGCATTGCTTGGGCATGATGATACGCCGTTGTTATTTTATTTGCTAAAGCATGTTATGGCTTGTGTTGTCTTTTTCAAGCATGTTGGATTATTGTGGATTTCATCAAATACTTGTTTGTGTGTTGATTAATTGTTGGTTAAGCGATATTGAGTTCCTTGTTTTTCAAACTTGTGTTTTGAATTATTATTTGATTCCGGATATTTAACATTGGTTTACAACTTGGTTATGTTGGATCGGGTTAGACTTGGGTCGCCTGACACGACAATTGGATATAGATATTTGTGGTTTAGGGTTTCAAGGCTTATCCATAATGATAAAATGTTTTATAAATGTTTTTAAGGTTTTTCACTTAATAAATGTAAATAGTAGTGTGAACTCATTTCAGTATATCTTACCCCGTTGTTTTCCCAAATTTTTCAGGTTTAGGATTTTGAGCGTGTCCGTTGATCTCCAGATTTCATTATTTCCATGGAGGTCTACTTTTGGGTTTTAAATAAAGATAGTCCTGTTTATTTAAAAACTCTTAGACCACAGTAGTACTAGCATTGTCCTTATTGCATTTATAGTTATGTCGTATTGTTAGATTGGTCTGACTGTTGCTTATGCATGTTGGAATGTTTAATACTCTGGTTTGGGTTATCTATATATAAGGCATGCTGTTGGAGTCTCGGAATTGTGCCGAGCATTTGATTATATTGTTGCTTATATAAATTGTTAGATTTAGGTTGGAGTCTCGGTTGCCCCCGAGTAGTGGTTTTATGCAGGTTATGTGTTACCTGTCAGGCTAGCTACGGGTTTTGTAGCTACAACTCCCATACCCTAGCGCCGGTCACGATCTATGAAAATGGGGCGTGACAAAGTTGGTATCAGAGCTTTGGTTATGAAAACCAAGACCTATTACATGTTTTGTGTGTTTGGCATGATAAGTTGATGTCGTGTCTTAGGAACTATTGCGGAATTAGGATTCGTGTCTTGTCTTTTGAAACATCATCATTTGTTATTAAAAATTTCTGCCTACACCTATAGGAATGTTATGCGACTGTCTTATGTTTAACTGATGCTATAACTTGGTATGATAATTATTTTCACTTGTGTGATTATTTGTGGCTTTTGTGCCTCTAATGATTTTGATCATGTTGGATTGCTTTTTCCTTGTTGAGGTGTTCATTTGGGCTTTGGCCTTAAATGTTTATTACTAAAGTTGATGACACGATAGGCGTTGGCCTTATTTTTGCTTCTAAATGATTTTGGTTATTAATCTTTTAACTAATTTTGTGGCTATATGTAGTTGGCCATGTTATGATTTTCAATGTTTATATGAAGTTCTTGACTTGACATGTTGTATTAGGTCGACATTTGAAGCGTTGTTGTTCATATGTGTTGGTATGCTATATTTGGCCGGAATATGCGTTTATGGAATAATTGTTTGAGATTGAGGTTTGATGCTTGGATTTTGTTGAACTCCCTATTGTTTTGAAAAGACTGAGATCACATTTTGAATGCATTTTTTCTCTTTCTCCAGATTTATAAAGAGTTGTTGTGGGTTTGACTTGGATCACCCAAAGGGAACTTGAGCTTGCTAGTTCTAATGACTCGACTAACTCGATGATTTTATGGATGGATATATTTTGAGTATTATAACCATTGTTTTTAAAAGAGGTTTTTCGAAAGAAAAAAACTTTTAAATCGTGGAGCTCGATGAGAACTTGAAAACTATTGTTCTTAAATTATATTTTGAAAAGAATTCTTGATGTGTACCTTTCATTGATGTCATACTACATGTTAATTTTGTTACGGCGATTTTGAGTGTGCAATAGTATGTGATGTTTTGATATTTGGAATATCATTGAATTATACTGGTTTTGTATGCCATGTCGGTAGATATATAGTGATCAAATAGGAGGTTGCATGCTCGTTTCTTTCGGTAACACGTTTGTTTCCTACCATGTTTATAAATTACTATATGGAAAGATTTTGGGTTAAATGCGGGTTAAGGCATGCTTGAATGGGTTTTTGATTTTAGTGGATATTACAACTTGTTGATGTTGTTTCGTTTTTAGTATGCCTCATTTGTTGGCCAAGTTTTGTTGTGTTAGGTGTTTTACTTTATTGGTCTCGTAGTGCGGGGTAGCACATGAGGACATTTCCAGCATGAGTTGGTTTATGGCTAAACCGTGATGTTTGGTGTTGATTTGTGAGTCAAACCTTTATATAGCACATGTGTTTTGTTTTATTATTTTGATCGGGTTGTCTGATTGGTGTATGAATTTGTGGATCGAGGTTATTTGAAAAATGATATTGAGGAAGATGAGAAAAGTAACTATCGAGAACAATTAGCGGTTTTTGGTTATCCTAGAATAGGATATTGAAATTCTATCCTGAGAAGGTAGATCCGTGTATTAATACACTATTGCTTATGTCAAGTTGGACGATACAATGCCGGAACTGAAGGTAAGTTTTAGAGAATCGAATAAGATGTATTGTTTTTCTTTGAGTACAATTATTGGTTGATTTTAGGTTAGGATTTATTTCGTAACATTTTAAACGTTAGGCTTATATCGCTAAAAAGGTGAAATGTTTGGATTTGTTTCGTAACGTTTCAAATGTTACGATTTTTGTCGTAACGTTTTAAACGTTTGGCTTAAATTGCTAAAAAGTTGAAACGTTTGAATTTGTTTCGTAACGTTCTAACGTTTTGCTTAAATCGCTAAAAAGGGGAAATGTTGGGATTTGTTTCGTAACGTTTTTAACGTTTGGCTTAAATCACTAAAAAGGTGAAACATTAGGATTTGTTTTGTTTTAAACGTTTGGATTTGTTTCGTAACATTTTAAACATTTGGCTTAAATCGCTAAAAAGGTGAAACGTTAGGATTTGTTTCATAACGTTTTAAACGTTAGGATTTGTTTCATAACGTTTTAAACGTTTGGATGTGTGTCGTAACGTTTAAAATCTTTGGCTTAAATTGCTAAAAAGGTTAAACGTTTGGATTTGATTCGTAACGTTTTAAACATTTGGCTTAAATCCATAAAAAGCTGAAATGTTAGGATTTCTTTCGTAACGTTTTAAACATTTGGCTTAAATCTCTAAAAAGGTGAAACGATTGGATTTGTTTCGAAACGTTTTAAACATTTGGCTTCAATCGCTAAAAAGGAAAAACGTTAGGATTTATTTTAATACGTTTTAACGTTTGGCTTAATTCGCTAAAAAGGTGGAACGTTAGGATTTTTTCGTAACGTTGTAAATGTTTGGCTTAAATTGCTAAAAAGGCAAAACATTTGGATTTGTTTCGTAACGTTTGTAAACGTTTTTCATAAATCGCTAAAAAGATTAAACATTTTAAAAGTTTGTATTGGTTTCGTAAAGTTTAATATGTTTGGCATAAATCGATAAAAAGGTTAAACGTTTGAATTTGTTTCATAACGTTTTACACGTTTGGATTTGTTTCGTAACGTTTTAAACGTTTGGCTTAAATCGCTAAAAAAGTGAAACGTTTGGATTTGTTTCGTAACGTTTTAAATTACTAAAAAGTTGAAACATTTGGATTTGTTTCGTAACGTTTGGATTGATTTCATAACGTTTTAAACATTTGGCTTAAATTGATGAAAAGGTCAAACATTTGGATTTGTTTCGTAACGTTTGTAAACGTTTGGCTTAAATCGCTAAAAAGGAGAAATGTTTTGATTTGTTTCGTAACATTTTGAACGTTTGGATTGGTTTCGTAACGTTTCAAATGTTTGGCTTAAATCACTAAAAAGGGGAAACATTTGGATTTTTTTCGTAACGTTTGTAAGAGTTTTGCTTCAATCGCTATAATGGGAAAACGTTAGGATTTGTTTCGTAAGATTTTAAACGTTTGGATTTGTTTCGTAACATTTTAAACGTTTGGCATTAATCGCTAAAAATATGAAACGTTCGGATTTGTTTCTTAACGTTTTAAACGTTTGGATTAGTGTCATAACTTTTTTAAACGTTTGGCTTAAATGTTAAAAAGGTGAAACGTTAGGATTTGTTTCGTAACGTTTTAAATGTTTGGCTTAAATCACTAAAAAGGTGAAATGTTAGGATTTGTTTCATAACGTTTTAAACATTTGGCTTAAATCGCTAAAAAGGTGAACGCTAAGATTTTTTTTTTGTAACGTTTTAAACGTTTGGATTGGTTTCATAACGTTTTCAATGTTTGGTTCAAATCGCTAAAAAGGTGAAACTTTTGAATTTGTTTCACAATGTTTTAAACGTTTGGCTTAAATGGCTAAAGAGGTAAAACATTAGGTTTTGTTTCGTAACGTTTTAAACGTTTGGCTTAAATCGCTAAAAACATAAAACCTTAGGATTTATTCCGTAACATATTAATTATTTGAATTCGTTATGTAAGGTTTGGCTTAATTTGCTAAAAAGGTGAAATGTTTGGATTTGTTTCCTAACGTTTGTAAACGTTTGGCTTAAATCGTCAAAGAGGTGAAACGTTTGCATTTGTTTCAAAACATTTTAAATGTTTGGCTTAAATCGCTAAAAAAGTGGAACGTTAAGATTCGTTTAATAATGTTTGTAAATGTTTGGCTTAAATCACAAAAGAGGTGAAACGTTTGGCTTAAATTGCTAAAAAAATGAATCGTTAGGATTTGTTTCGTAACGTTTGTAAAGTTTGGCTTAAATCGTTAAAAAGGTGAAACATTTGGATTTGTTTCATAACATTTTAAACGTTTGGATTTTTTTCGTAACATTTTAAACGTTTGGCTATAATCGCTAAAATGGTGAAACGTTTTAATTTGTTTCGTAACGTTATAAACGTTTGGGTTAAATCGCTAAAAAGGTGAAATGTTTGGATTTGTTTCGTAACGTTTTAAACATTTTGATTGTTTTTGTAACATTTTAAACGTTTGGCTTAAATCGCTAAAAAGGTGAAACGTTTGGATTTGTTTCGTAACGTTTGTAAACGTTTGACTTAAATCGCTAAAAACGTGAAACATTTGGTTTTTTCTCGTAATGTTTGTAAACGATTGGCTTAAATTGCAAAAAAGGTGAAAGGTTTGGATTTGTTTCAGAACGTTTTAAACGTTTGTATTGATTTCGCAACGTTTTAAATGTTTGGCTTTAATCGCCAAAAAGGTGAAACGTTTGGATTTGTTTCGTATAGGTTTAAACGTTTGGATTGGTTTCATAACGTTTTAAACGTTTGGCTTAAATTGCTAAAAAGGGGAAATGCTTGGATTTGATTCGTAATATTTGTAAACGTTTCGCATAAATCGCTTAAAAGGTGAAACATTTTGATTTAATTCGTATCGTTTTAGACGTTTGATTGGTTTCATAGCGTTTTAAACGTTTGGCTTAAATTGCTAAAATGGTGAAATATTTGAATTTGTTTCGTAACGTTTTAAACGTTTAAATTGGTTTCGTAACGTTGTAAAAGTTTGTCTTAAATCGCTTAAAAGGTGAAACTTTTGGATTTGTTTTATAACGTCTTAAATGTTTGGATTTATTTCGTAATGTTTTAAATATTAGGGTTAAATTGACAAAAAAGGTGAAACGTTTGCATTTGTTTGATAACGTTTGTAAACAATTGGCTTAAATCGCTAAAAAGGTGAAACGTTTGGATATTTTTCGTAACGTTTGAAATGTTTGGATTTGTTCTGTAACGTTTTAAATGTTTGGCTTAAAAATCGCTAAAAAGGGGAAACGTTTGGACTTTTTTCGTAACGTTTGTAAATGTTTGGCTTAAATTGCTAAAAAGGTGAAATGTTATGATTTATTTCGTAACGTTTTAAACGTTTGGCTTAAATCTCTAAAAAGGTGAAATGTTAGGATTTTTTTCTTAACGTTTAAACGTTAAGATTTTTGTCGTAACGTTTTAAACGTTTGGCTTAAATTTCTATAAAGGTGAAATGTTAGGATTTGTTTCGTAATGTTTTAACGTTTGGCTTAAATCGCTAAAAAGGTGAAATGTTAGGATTTGTTTCGTAACATATAAAATGTTTGGCTTAAATCCCTTAAAAGGTGAAACATTAAGATTTGTTTTGTTTTAAATGATTGGATTTGTTTCGTAACATTTTAAACGTTTGGCTTAAATCGCTAAAAAGGTTGAACATTAGGATTTCTTTCATAACGTTTTAAATGTTTGGATTTCTGTCATAACGTTTTAAATGTTTGGCTAAAATTGTTTAAAAGGTGAAATGTTAGGATTTGTTTCGTAATGTTTTAAACGTTTGACTAAAATCTATGAAAACGTGAATCTTTTGGATTTGTTTCGAAATGTTTTAAACAATTGGCTTCAATCGCTAAAAAGGTGAAATGTTAGGATTTGTTTAATTACGTTTTAATTGTTTGGCTTAAATCACTAAAAAGGTGGAACGTTAGGATTTCTTTCGTAACGTTGTAAACGTTTGGCTTATATCACTAAAAAGGTGAAACATTTGGATTTATTTCGTAACGTTTGTAAACGTTTGACTTAAATTTCGAAAAAGGTTAGACGTTTTAAATGTTTGGATTTGTTTCGTAAAGTTTAAAACATTCGGCTTAAATCGATAAAAAGGTTAAACGTTTGAATTTGTTTCGTAATGTTTTACACGTTTGGATTGGTTTCGTAACATTTTAAACGTTTGGCTTAAATCGCTAATAAGGTGAAACGTTTGGATTTTTTTTCGTAACGTTTTAAATCGCTAAAAAGGTGATACATTTGGATTTGTTTCATAACGTTTTAAATGTTTGGCTTAAATTGATGAAAAGGGGAAACATTTGGATTTGTTTCCTAATGTTTGTAAACGTTTGGCTTAAAACGCTAAAAAGGTGAAATGTTTGGATTTGTTTCGTAACGTTTTGAACGTTTTGATTGGTTTCGTAACGTTTAATATGTTTGGCTTAAATCACTAAAATGGTGAATCGTTTGGATTTTCTCGTAACGTTTGTAAGCGTTTGGCTTCAATCGCTATAAAGGGGAAACGTTAGGATTTGTTTCATAATATTTTAAACGTTTGGATTTGTTTCGTAACAATTTAATAATTTGGCTTAAATCGCGAAAAAGTTGAAACGTTAGGATTTTTTCCGTAACATTTTAAACGTTTGGCTTAAATCGCTAAAAATGTGAAACGTTAGGATTAGTTTGTAACGTTTTCAACGTTTGGATTTGTGCCGTAACTTTTTAAACGTTTGGCTTAAATCGCTAAAAAGGTTAAACGTTAGGATTTGTTTAGTAACGTTTGTAAATGTTGGGCTTAAATCACTAAAGAGGCGAAACGTTTGGATTTATTTCGAAACGTTTTAAACGTTTGGCTTAAATTTCTAAAAAGGTGAAACGTTAGGATTTGTATCGTAATGTTTGTAAACGTTTGGCTTAAATAGCTAAACAGGTGAAACGTTTGGATTTGTTTCGTAAGGTTTTAAACGTTTCGATTTGTTTCGTAAGGTTTTAAACGTTTGGATTTGTTTCGTAATGTTTTAAACGTTTGGCTTAAATCGCTAAAAACGTGAAACGTTTGGATTTGTTTCGTAGCGCTGTAAACATTTGGCTTAAATTGCTAGAAAGCTGAAACGTTTGGATTTGTTTCGTAACATTTTAAACGTTTGGATTGGTTTCATAATGTTTTAAACGTTTGGCTTAAATCACTAAAAAGGTGAAATGTTCGGATTTGTTTCGTAACGTTTGTAAATGTTTGGCTTAAATCGCTAAAAAGGTGAAACGTTTGTAAAGTTTGGCTTTTGTAACGTTTTAAACGTTTGACTTAAATTGCTAAAAAGGTGAAACTTTTGGATATGTTTTGTAAAGTTTGTAAACGTTTAGCTTAAATTGCTAAAAAATGTGAAACGTTTGGTTTTATTTCATAACGTTTGTAAACGATTGGCTTAAATTACAAAAAAGGTGAAAGGTTTGGATTTGTTTCATAATGTTTGAAACGTTTGGATTGGTTTCTTAAACATTTGTATTTGTTTCGTATAGTTTTAAATATTTGGATTGGTTTCCTAAAGTTTTAAACGTTTTGCTTAAATTGCTAAAAAGGGGAAATGTTTGTAAACGTTTGGCTTAAATCGCTAAAACAGTGAAACAATTTAAACGTTTGGATTGGTTTCGTAATATCTTAAACGTTTGGCTTAAATCGTTAAAAAGGGAAACTTTTGGATTTTTTTCGTAACATTTGTAAACATTTGACTTAAATCGCTAAAAAGATGAAACGCTTGGATTTGTTTTGATACGTTTGTAAACGTTTGGCTTAAATTGCTAAAAAAGGAAACGTTTGGATTTGTTTTGTGACGTTTGTAAACGTTTGGCTTAATTCGCTAAAAAGGTGAAACGTTTAAATTTGTTTCATAACGTTTTAAACGTTTGGATTGGTTTCGTAACATTTTTAACATTTGGCTCAAATCTCCAAAAAGGTGAAATGGTTGGATTTGTTTCCTACTGTTTTAAACATTTGGATTGGTTTCGTAAATTTTTAAACGTTTGGCTTGAATCGCTAAAAGGGTGAAACGTTAGGATTTGTTTCGTAACTTTTGTAAACGTTCGGCTTAAATCGCTAAAAAGGTGAAACATTTTAAATGTCTAGATTGGTTTCATAATGTTTTAAACGTTTGGCTTAAATCACTAAAAAGTTGGTTTTCTTTCGTTAAGTTTGTAAACGTTTGGCTTAAATCACTAAAAATGTGAAAAGTTTGGATTTAATTCGTAACATTTTAAACGTTTGCTTGATTTCGTAGCGTTTTAAGCATTTGGATTAAATTGCTAAAAACGTGAAACGTTTGGATTTATTTTGTAACGTTTTAAACATTTGGAGTTTCGTAACGTTTTAAACATTTGGCTTAATTCGCTAAAAAAGTGCAACGTTTGGATTGGTTTCGTAAAATTTTTAAATGTTTTGCTTAAATTGCTAAGAAAGGGAAACATTTGAATTTGTTTCGTAACGTTTTAATAGTTTGGATTGGATTCGTAACGTTTTAAACGTTTAGATGTGTTTCGTAATGTTTGTAAACGTTTGGCTTAAATCGATAAAAATGGGAAACGTTTGGATTTGTTTCGTAACGTTTTAAACGTTTGGATTGGTTTCGCAATGCTATAAATGTTTGGATTGGGTTCGTAACGTTTTCAACGTTTGGCTTAAATCGCAAAAAAGGTGAAACGTTTGAATTTGTTTTGTAACGTTTTATAAACGTTTGGCTTAAATCGCTAAGAAGGTGAAATGTTAGGATTTGTTTCTTAACGTTTTAAACGTTTGGCTTAAATTAATAAAAAGGTGAAACATTAGGATTTGTTTCATAACGTTTAAACAGTTGGCTTAAATAGCTACAATGGAAAAATGTTACGATTTGTTTCGTAACGTTTTAAACGTTTGGATTAGTTTCGCAACGTTTTAATCGTTTAGATTGGTTTCGTAAAATTTTAAACGTTTGGCTTAAATTTCTTAAAAGGTGAAACACTTGGATTTGTTTCGTAATGTTTGTAAACGTTTGGCTTAAATCGCTAAAATGGTGAAGTGTTTGGATTTGTTTCGTAACGCACTACTAGAAAACAGTCGATTTGCGACGGATTTTTGCGACGGATTTGTTAAATTCAAAATTTGCGACGGATTTAGCGACAGATTCAAAATCCGTCGCTAAATCCTAAAGAAAATTGGCGGGATGAATCCCGCCAATTTTAGCGACGGAAATTTTGTCGCTAAAAGTATCCCGCCAATTTGTTTTTCACTTTTAGCGACGGATTTTGTAATCCGTCGCTAAAAGTAATACATTTAGCGACGGAATACCACATCCGTCGCTAAATGCTTACTTTTAGCGACGGATTACTAAATCCGTCGCTAAAAGTATTATTTTTATTAAAAAATTATAATTAAAAAATATATTTATTAAAACAAATATTTATTAATAAGAACAATATTAATTATAAAACAATTTATTAAAAAATTATTTATTAATAAAATAATTATTTATAACAAAATTATTATATTAGAATGTGGGAGTAAAGTGTAATAGTAATAATTTGTTGTTTTTATTTAAAATAATTATTAAAAAATAATTTATTTTATTCAAAAATAATTAGTATGAAAAAATAATTATTTTATATAATATGGGAGTAAATTGCGGGAGTACCTTTTTGTTATATTTAAATATAATATACATAGATATAAAACAAGAATCTGAGCTGGATAAGTTGGAGTTACGCGTGGGGGAACTACAAAGTTAAAGAGGAGTGGATGGGAGTAATGTGAAGGATGGGTGACCTACTGGGTCAGTGCGGGTGTGTGTTGTATAGCCAGTGGGTGTGTGACGGGGGTTGACCGTTTAAATAATATTTCATTTTATGATTTTAATTAAAAAAATAATTTTTTTTATTTTTAATAATTTGCGACGGATTTAAATCCGTCGCAAAATCCGTCGCAAAAAAAAGTATTCGGTCGCTGCAAAATTGGCGACCGGATATTTAGCGACGGACGTTGTCCGTCGCTAATCCGTCGCTAAACGAGTCTAGCGACGGAATTTAGCCATTTAGCGACGGAAAAATTCGTCGCTAAATGGTTGTTTTTTAGTAGTGACGTTTGTATACGTTTGGCTTCAATCGCTAAAATAGTGAAACATTTGGATTTCTTGCAACGTTTTAAATGTTTAGATTTGTTTCGTAACATTTTAATCCGTCGCTAAACGAGTCTAGCGACGGAATTTAGCCATTTAGCGACGGAAAAATTCGTCGCTAAATGGCTGTTTTTTAGTAGTGACGTTTGTATACGTTTGGCTTCAATCGCTAAAATAGTGAAACATTTGGATTTCTTGCAACGTTTTAAATGTTTAGATTTGTTTCGTAACATTTTAAACGTTTGGCTTAAATCACTAAAATGGGGAAACGTTTGGATTTGTTTCACAATGTTCATAAACGTTTGGCTTAAATCACTAAAAAGGTGAAATGTTTTAATCGTTTGGATTTGTTTCATAATATTTTTAACGTTTTGCTTATATGGATAAAAAGATGAAACGTTTGGATTTGTTTCGTAAAGTTTGTAAAGGTTTGGCTTAAATCGCTTAAAATGTGAAACATTTGGATTTAATTTGTAACGCTTTAAACGTTTAAATGGTTTCTTAACGTTTTAAACATTTGGCGTAAATAGCTAAAAACGTGAAACATTTGGATTTTTTTCGTAACGTTTTAAATTTTTGGATTGGTTTCGTAACGTTTTTAAACGTTTAGCCTAAATCGCTCGAAAACTGAAACGTTTGGATTTGTTTCGTAATAATTGTAAATGTTTGGATTAAATTGCTAAAAGGTGAAACATTGTAAACGTTTGGATTGGTTTCATAATGTTTTAAACGTTTAGCTTATATCGATAAAAAGGGGAAACGTTTGGATTTGTTTCGTAACGTTTGTAAACGTTTGGCCTAAATCGCTAAAAATGTGAAACGTTTGGATTTTTTTCGTAATGTTTTAAACATTTGATTGGTTTCGTAACATTTTAAACGTTTGTTTTAAATCGTGAAACGTTTGGATTTGTTTCGTAACGTTTTAAACGTTTGGATCTGTTTCGTAATATTTTAGACGTTTAGCTTAAATCGCTAAAAAATTGAAACGTTTGGATTTGATTCGTAACGTTTGTAATCGTTTGGCTTAAATCACTAAAAAGGTTAAACATTTGGATTTGTATCGTGACGTTTTAAACGTTTAATTTAAATTGATAAAAAGGGGAAACGTTTGTAAACGTTTGGCGTAAATCGCTAAAAAAGTGAAACGTTTGGATTTGTTTTTGTAACGTTTTCAATGTTTAGATGATTCCGTAACGTTTTCTTAAATCGCTAAAAAGGTGAAAGGTTTAGATTTGTTTCGTGTTAGTTTGTAAACGTTTGGCTTAAAATCGCTAAAATGGTGTAAAGTTTTGATTTGTTTCATAACGTTTTAAACGTTTTGCTGAAATCGCTAAAAAGGTGAAACATTATGATTAGTTTCGTAACGTTTAAAACGTTTTAGCTTAAATATCTATAAAGGTGAAACGTTAGGTTTTGTTTCATTACGTTTTAAACGAGTGGATTGGTTACGTTACGTTTTAAAAATTTGGCATAAATTGCTAAAAACGTGAAACGTCTGGATTTGTTTCGTAACATTGGTAAACATTTGGCTTAAATCGCTAAAAAGGTGAAACGCTTGGATTTGTTTCGTAATGTTTGTATACGTTTGGCTTCAATCGTTAAAAAGGTGAAACATTTGTATTTGTTTCGCAACGTTTTAAATGTTTGGATTTGTTTCGTAAAATTTTAAAAGTTTGGCTTAAATCTTTAAAAAGGTGAAACATTAAGATTTGTTTTGTAACGTTTTTAACGTTTGGCTTAAATCGCTAAAAAAGGGAAACGTTTGGATTTGTTTCGTTTTAAACGTTTGGATTTGTTTCGTTTTAAACGTTTGGATTCGTTTCGTAACGTTTTAAACGTTTGGTTAAATTGCTAAAAAGGTGAAACGTTAGGATTTGTTTAGTTTTAAACGTCTTGATTTGTTCCATAACATTTTAAACTTTTGGCTTAACTCCCTAAAAAGGTGAAACGTTTCGATTTGTTTCGTAACGTTCTACACGTTTGGATTTGTTTCGTAGCATTTTAAACGTTTTGCATAAATCGTTTAAAAGGTAAAACGTTTGGATTTGTATTGTAACGTTTTAAACGTTTGGCTTAAGTCGCTAAAAAGGTGAAACGTTAGGATTTGTTTCGTAACGTTTTAAACGTTAGGATTTGTTACGTAACGTTCTAAACGTTTGGCTTAAATTGCTAAAAAGGTGAAATCTTAGCATTTCATTTATAAAATTTTAAACGTTTGCTTCAATCGCTAAAAAGGAGAAATATTAGCATTTGTTTCGTAACATTTTAAACGTTTGGATTTGTGTCGTAAAGTTTCAAACGGTTGGCTTAAATTTGTAAAAAGGTGAAACAATAGGATTTGTTTTGTAATGTTTTAAATGTTTGGCTAAAATCGCTAAAACGTGAAATAATATGATTTGTTTTGAAATCGCTAAAAAGGTGAAACGTTGGTTTTTTTTCATAACGTTTTAAATGTTTGGATTAGTTTCGTAACGTTTTAAATGTTTGGCTTAAATCGCTAAAAAGGTGAAACGTTTGGATTTGTTTAAAAACGTTTTAAACGTTATGCTTAAATCACTAAAAAGGTAAAACATTAGGATTTGTTTCGTAACGTTTTAAACGTTTGGATTGGTTTTGTATCGTTTTAAACATTTGGCTTAAATCGCTAAAAAGGTGAAACGTTTGGATTTGTTTTGTAACGTTCGTAACGTCTGACTTAAATCGCTAAAAAGGTGAAACGTTTGGATTTTTTCGAAACGATTTAAACGTTTGGATTGGTTTTGTAACGTTTTAAACGTTTGACTTAAATCGCTAAAAAGGTGAAACGTTTGGATTTGTTTTGTGACGTTTGTAATATCTGACTTAAATTGCTAAAAAGGTGAAACGTTTGGATTTGTTTCAAAACGTTTTAAACGTTATGCTTAAATCACTAAAAATGTGAAACATTAGGATTTGTTCCGTAACGTTTTAAACATTTGGATTGGTTTTGTAACGTTTTAAACGTTTGGCTTAAATTGCTAAAAAGGTGAAACGTTTGGATTTGTTTTGTAACGTTTGTAACGTCTGACTTAAATTGCTAAAAAGAAAAAAACGTTTGGATTTTTTTCGAAATGTTTGTAAACGTTTAGCTCAAATCGCTAAAAAGGTGAAACGTTTGGATTTGTTTTGTAAAGTTTTAAACGTTTAGCTTAAATTGCTAAAAAGGGCAAACGTTAGGATTTGTTTCGTAGCGTTTTAAATGTTTGCATTTGTTTCGTAATATTTTAAACGTTTGGCTTAAATCTCTAAAAGGTGAAACGTTTGGATTTGTTTTTTAACATTTTAAAAGTTTGGCTCAAATCTCTAAAAATGTGAAACGTTAGGATTTGTTTCGTAACGTTCTACACGTTTTAGTTTGTTTCGTAACATTTTTAACAGTTTGCTTAAATCGATAAAAAAGGTAACGTTTTAAACGTTTGGCTTAAATCGAATCAAAAACGTTTGGACTTGTTTTGTAACGTTTTAAACGTTTGGCTTAAATTGCTAAAAGGTGAAAGGTTAGAATTTGTTTTGTAATGTTTTAAACGTTTGGATTTGTGTCGTAACGTTTTAAACGTTTGACTTAAATTGCTACAAAGGTGAAACGTTAGGATTCCATTTGTAATACCCCGTGTTTTCAAACTTGATTTGTCAGTTTGGTTATCAGTTGCAAATTGGTTGTTTTCTTGCATTCATAGTTATTTTGCATTTCAATATTTTTCTTGTTATGTTTCGAACTTTATTCTGAATGGTTATATGTTAGAAGTAACACTTGTGATACCTTGGTTGTGTCTTTTTGAGTGTCATATATGTATCCCGTGATCTCGTATGTGTTTGATTTTGATTCGATTTATTTTCGGGTATATATCAAAAAGAGTATTCGCATGTTTTCCAGAACTGCCCTGTTTTAGTAAAACGTTGATATCTCCCAATTGAAATGTCGGATCAGGCCCATTTTTTGATATGTTGTTCATAAGACGAATTTCTAGCATGAGTAAAATTTGAACGTTGTTTGGATGCTTATTACTCTCAAAATGATAATTAAATCGTGGCTTTTATCAAAGCCCATGTAAAGCTCGCATAAGCCTACAAATAGACCCTTATTTTCATGTGAGCATCCCCCTTTTCTTTTCCACAAACCCTCAAACTAATATCTTCATAGAAAATACACATTTTCTTTGTTCTAACAAGTCCGGATGCGATTTATTACGCTAATAACTTGATTTTTCATCATACTCGCAAGATCTACGCGTTTTCTACGTTGTGTTCTTCGTTGGTGGCTTGTAGATCCAATTGATTTCGGTCCAGCCCTTTGAACCTTGGGTTAATACATCAATTATTATTTTGTTCATCATTCTTAGGTAATGTTTTTACTCCTAATTGATTTGTGGATTCGTTGTTGTGTGATTTTGCCTAGAAATGCATAATATAGGATTTTGATGGATTGAATTGTTGGTATTGATATGCTATGTACTGATTTTATATGATTAAATGATGGGTAATACATACATAATTTGATGTTATAAGTTTTGAAAAATTCAATAACGAATTGGTGTACTTAAACAATGATTAGCGATTTCTAGACTTGTGCGAATTGGATTTGTTTAATGAATTATTTAAATGGTTGAATCTAAATTGATTGATTATTAGGTGTTCTTATATCAATAGCTACTGCTATAAAAAGTTTTTATTTGTAAATGAGAATCAAAATTGGTTTGGTTTGTAAAAATTCTACGATTTAAGAAAATTGAACGTTACAAATACAATATGATTTTCAAATTCTATACCTACTGATATAATATATTCTAATTGATGTTTCAAAGGTTTTAAATCAGTAGTAACATACTTTTTTTCATTGATTGTTGGTTTTGAATCGTTTGGCTAGTTTAGGCAATTTTCGGCAAAATTGCCATACTTGATTATTTGAGTTCTTTGCCTTAATTTTGATTTCAACCAAGTTATTAAAGGCAAGGAAATATGTTTTAAAAATGAATTGAACTTATAAACGATGTTAGTTTACCTTGGATTTTCTTGATAATCGATGATTGTCTTCGCATTTGAGTTGTGGATATTCTTACATGATTTTAAGGCTATTTTAAGTATATACTTCAGATCTGAGGTTAGTTAATTTAAAATGATTGAAATCATGTTTAGTTACACTTAAGGTGTTTTATTTGAGATGTATGAACTCCGGGTGAAAGTGGCCTAGTGTTGGCAATATTGTTGTATTTTGTTGTTATGGTTTTCACTTGTGTTAGGTTAAGCTTATAGTGAGTGCTTTGTTTTCAAATACATTGATTTGGTTTTAATGGATTTAACTTTGGATTTTACTCTGGTTGGGTCGGGTTAGACTTGTGTCGCCCGACATGTTGTGTTTAGCATATAGTTGATATATAGCTAACACGTTACTCTAGGATTTCTTGGCTATCGAAAGGTGTTGTTTGAATTATATTACTCTGGATTGTTTTTAAAACGAGAACTCACCTAAGCTTAACTAGTTATTGTATTTGTTGGACATGTAATGTACTTTGACTTTGGGCTGACTGTGTTTTGAATGTTGTTCTTTGGTTGTGTTAAGATACTAGTCCTATGTGGTGTCTAGTGATCTTAGAGTTAGGGGTTGTTTGGATTTTAACTTATATATTGTTTTAGACCCGTCGACTGCTCGTGCTTTGGAGTCTACGCAGGGTTAGCTGTTTGCCAAGATTCACGTGGATAGCAAGCAGTGAGTTTGTAGAGCTATTTACCGCTTTATTAAGTACCACAATTTATTTTAGTATAATAAATGCTTTTGAACTGCTTTAAGTGATTATGGATCTGGACTGAAACGAGCTACTCGATAGGCCTGTATCGAGATTGTGTGCACTTGTAAGTACTCTGGGATCGGCAGACAAATGTCTTGCTTATGCTGGTATATGACGAGGATATGTTCTCGTCCACTCTAGGTTTATCAATATGTTATGTCATACTTACGCTGAGATCATTTCAATACTGCTTTCCATAATCATACTATATTAGTATAAAATGTTGTGATTTAAGGGTTTTAAACTTAATAAATATAAATAATATTGCTGTAATACCCCAAAATAATTAATTATTCAATTGGACCACGTGTCCAGTTTTGAGTCGCCAGAGCGGCGATATCGGAAAGGATTCCGAGAAATTAAGATAAATAAAATTCAAGTAGGTCGGTTTTGAAAAGATTATTGCGAAACGTTTAATATTGTATTTCAATTCTAAAGTTAGAATTGGACTTAAAAGGAGAAGTGTCAAGAAAAGTCCCAAAATAAGATTCAAGGACTAAAGTGGTAATTTAGCCACTATGAATCAAAAATGGAAATTTTATGTTTTGACGGGAAAATATAAATTCTCGAGTCATATCATTTATTGGATATAAATAATACGTATGTGAATTAGTTAAAGGGTTAACTGATTTAGTTATGGATTAAATTTAACAAAAGAAAAGTTCAAAAGTTATTTTGCAACAAAGAAAGAAAAGAAGGATCAAAGTGAGCTTTTAACCAAGATATATATATAATCATTTCATTTGAAAGAAGAAGAGATTGGAGAAACAAACAGAGTCCAAAAGCTTCATTCCATCGGTTACGATCGTTTCGCCGCCGTTTATCCGTTTGACGTCCGATTCGAGTGGTTTTCGCGTCAATCTCTTCGAAATCGAAAGTTCTATCCATTCCAAGCTTCAAATCAAGGTGATAAACCTATAATTGGTGTGAAATCTGAGGTTTAGTGGCTGTTTTAATAGAATTAGAAGGTTAGTGTTGAAATCGACGTTTTGAAGCCATTTTAGCGTTTTTGTAAGAAACGGAAATACGGGTTTTGTCGGAAAAGATGTTTAAAGGGTGTCGAAAGTAGCGGGGATCGGTGAAATGCCGAAAAACGGGTTTTTCCAGGGCTACACAGCGGTGTGCGGACGCACATCGAAGTGTACGGACGCGCAGTGCCTTTGTGCGCCCGCACGGTGGGTCCGGAGGACCAGAATGGGCTTTTAGCCCTATTTAATCGGGATTTCGACATTTTTCGATATTAGACCAAAAAATTTAATTGAGGACCTCGATAAATTAAAAAGTAAGGTTTTAACTCGACGTTTTTTATAGTCAACGATAACGGAAAACGTCAAGAACGTTATACGATTCTCGAGTATGAGAAGTGGTATTGTAAAGTCGTTTATACGACTAAAAGTTGTCGAATACGTAAATAAGAATAAGAATGAAACTAAACCCTAGAGTTGAAAGTATTATACGTGTAACAACACGAGATTAATATCAATCTATTAAACGTTTTATCAGATGTGTCAGCGAGTAGAGAGGTTAGTAGACGTGGGATAGCGAGAGCATATCATTACATCGACCACGTCATTGATTGGATTAAGGTCACAGTGAGTTGCACTTTACTTTCGTGTATTACATATTAAAGTTATTTAATATTATATTTTATATATACATGTATTGTTTATACACATCGCATTACATATGATTTGATTAAATGCTATATGTTTCTATCAAGTTTATATACGAGAAACTAGTATGCGATCCGAAGAAACTAGCTACCTATTGGGTGTCAATAGGCTGTGTGATCACGAGTATCGAGTCAGCCTAGTGTGTTTGCATTTGAGAAATGATTTGATATATACATGTATGATATGATATGAATATGAATTTCAAAGTTGGATAATGAATTCGATACGAGTCAGCACTCGGCTACGTTGTAGTCTGGAGTCCCCGTATCTAGTGAGTTGGACTCACACTTTGGGATTAATAGATAGGTCGTGATCGACGAAGTAGAGTGTGAACACTCCCGGGTCGGACCATTTGGATCAGTATGATTTGAATATTTGAAAGTTGTGTCGCATGCTAGGATATTAGTTTCGAACGGATCAAATGCTTGTTTATATGTATTATTTTATATTATTGTTTCCTTGAAATAGCGATGCTATGTTTTTATTATAATGCCGTTAGTAAATTGCAAATTCACTCAGTATTTTCCCAAATACTGACCCTTCACCTTGATGTCTTTCAGGTGCTTAGTGTGTGGACTTAGCTAGAATCCAGTTTTGGGATTCGGAAGTCAGCTACGTATGTATAGTTCTTTGACTTCCGCAGTGCTGCAATAGTAGTCCTGTGTCAACAGAGTCGTAGCGTGGACATCAGTAGATTTTGATTATATATATTACTTGCTGTCTGGTGTATATCTTTCTGTAGGCTACGTACAATATGTTTTGTTGATGGCACCAGGTGCCGGTGATACGTGTGATACACTAACTGATGTACATAGTACCGTGAGGCCAGTTCGTACAGGGTACGGTGACTAGAGCCCACGAGGTTAACAGAATAGTTAGTATAAATACTTGTGTCTATATGTTATATATGTTTACTTCTGTTGTGTTGATGTTATTTGTTTACTATTTGCGAAAAATTGATAGTGGTTTTAGGCTTGCTACGGGTTCCGGAGCTACCACTCTCGTTCCCTAGCGCTAGTCTCGGCTCTATATTTTGGGTCGTGACAATGTTGGTATCAGAGCAGTTTGTCCAGTTACCACTGCAAGTTTGTTTCAGTGTTTGTTTGAGAGCAGTTGGTCCAGTTACCACTGCTAGTCTTGTTTGAAAGTCTGTTTGAGTTGAAATACTCTGTCAATAAGTAAACCTAGGGACTACTGCAGCAAGAGAGTCGGACCTTAGTTGCTTGCATTTGTTTGATGTGTGCATTAGTGGTATGTCATAGAATGCGCGCGAACCAAGATTGTTAAGTAATTAAGTGATCACTGTTAGTATATATATGCGAACAGCTAAGGAAACTAAGTATTTGATACTTGCGCAAGGGATGTTAAATGATTATATGCTTGCGAACTTCGTGCAACTGGATTAAATGTTAAATGTTTACAACATCTTATAAGTTAATATGGGAATTGTGTTAGGAAATGGGCTCAGATGGTCACTTATGTTTGAAATTGTTTCTTTTCAGCATGTCTGGGTAGAACGGAGCTTAGTCACATGCTATAGAAGAACAGGAGGAAGCGCCTCCTATATTTCAAAATGGGCTTCTCAATGAAGTAGGTGGACCATCTGAAGTCCATCAGAACGGATTTCACGCAGATATTAGGAGGTCGCCAGAAATGTATCAGAATGGCTATATGTCTCTATCAGAGATTGGCAGCTCTTCTTGAATCAGAGGTAGAGCACACTCGCAAGAAATAGAGTATAGTGAAGAAGATGAGGAGGATCTTGAGGAGGAACCAGAGGAGGACCCAGAAGGGGATCCAAAGGAAGAATCAGAAGAAGAGAACTTTGAAGAAGAGGAGCTGTTAGATGAATCAGATATTGAGGAGTACAGAAGTGAGCATTTTTGGTCTAATGTGCGGAGATACCGCAATTTGCGAGAAGATGCAGAAATAGCAAATGGTCAGGCACAGATAGCTCTGAACCAAGTTAGGAGACAGATGCGCTCCTTTTCTAGGGGGATGCTACCAGTAGGACTATATTCCTCTGATTTTCTGCGCATGGTTGAGGGAGTCCCCGATCTAAATGAAGATAATAGAACAATCAACCGTAGATACGTCAGGGGCCTAGGACCTGAGTTTGCTGAGCTATATGAGTATGTAGGTGAACATTTTGGGACGCTCACTATGATGACCCGTAGGATCGAGACTGACCGTGAGTGGGAGGGCGATCCCGTTCGACCCTTCTATTTTAGGCGTGAGTTCCATCCAGACTACGTCAACCCATCTTTTGGTATTAGGACTAACCCCCACTTTGTGCATAGAGGCGGAGGCAACTCCGGTAGAAGAGTTAGGGGCCGACACACGGGCGTAGTTATTAGGGATCCTAGCTTTCCACATCAAGCACCCCCAGGTATTAACAATTTATATACTTTGAGTATTTGTGTTTATGTGTTTGCATTGTTGTGTATATGTTTGCTGCATTGCATAATAGAATATCAGTATTAGGATATGCCTTTAGGATAATACCTTCAATAGCTAGAACCAATAGAAACCGATACCAATGAACACGCGCCTAACAAAAGAAATTATAAACATAATTTACAAAAACACAATAACATAATGAACTATACATAATACATCATATAATTATCGTGAACGTAATTCCTATATTACGTTCTAGAAGTTGTGAAGGAAGAGATGGATTACTGAAAAAGAATTAATATATATGGAATATCAGTACCTATGCTTGTATATGATATGATACAAGTATAACAAAGGGATGAAAATAGTAATTACGGCCAAAAGAAGCTTTAGATTGAATTGGGTTATTGGAAATGTGGGAAAAGAGTGATCTAGCAGAAGGATACTCCGAAGATGACAAAAAGTGACAGCAATACAAAATTTATAATGTACCCAATAACTATAAAGAAAAGCCGTTAAAGTGTCACATAGGGTACAATCTAGAGTAAACTTACGATTTTATGAAAACTATGAATTTTTTTTAAGATTTTTCAAAGTACAATTGTGCTCAGACATCGCATGTGACATATCATGATCACGATAGGAATACATATGAAAATGATCTATAAAATATAGATCATGCATCATATCTTTACAATAATGAAGAAAAATGTGATTTCGAGCAACTCTTTAGTGATGAGAGGTGTCATCACTCTGAGCTACAATTGTATTGATGATTTGAAACGATTTATGAAAAAATAGTTTAACGAGCTGGCCAGCCTAAGGATGTTTTAAAATCTTTTTGTTTAGTAAGTGAACTCAGTTGTGAAACTCTGCGACGGATAATAAAAGATTCTTAATAAATAAAAATGAAATTGTAAAAGAAACCCCAATAACGGAATTAAGCCATAATAACGCTGGATTATAATAAGGCTAACAGCGTTAAAAAGGGAGACGAACAAGAAGTCGCCGCTGGAAAGCATACGTGATCAAGACGTAATGCGCTAGTAAAGTCTAGAGGATGCAATGTCTATCTTTATATCAAGATAAGAGGTGTGGCGATCAAGGATTATATCAGAAGAAAGTAAGGTAGCAGATACGAAATAACAAAAAAAGTGATCTTGTGGAATATGGGGGATTAAAGTCAGAAGAATCAAGAGATACATCGTGTTATATGACGGATATTAAATAAAGTTACTAACATCAGTATTAGAATTTTGAGTTGCGTTAACTGGAAGGAGAAATGTTAGGGGAGAACCCTAGTGTAAAGACAAAGGCAACATATACAAATGTGTGTATGCGTGAACGCGAAGCTAACAGGAAACATGAAGGAAGCAAAGGAGGATACATGTATATATAAAGGTTTCGCAAAAAGGATTATCAGAATAGAATAGCAGCAGTAGAACTGTTATAAACAGATAAAGGACATAATGGATACAATAAGTAAAAAGGACAAAATGATACTTCATGTAATGGATAAGGAGTGAATTACATTTAAGGAGCCACGATGTTATAAGGACAAAAGTTGATATTAGTACAGAAAAGCTGAGTTGTTTAAAAGACGATTTGGACCATGTATAAGTATTGAAGAAGCATAAAGTGCACGGGGCGATAAAATTGAGACTATTCCCTAATTTTGGAATTAACAAGGTTAAGCATAACCTACACGTTATGAATAGTCTGAAATACTTCAAGAAGAAGGTAAAAGACAAAGCAAAAATGAACTAAGGAACGGTTATAACCAGTATAAAGTCAATACTTGGTAAAGGTAAAAATGAAGTGGGGCGAAGGCTAGTCAGTGAAAAAGATTCTCGAGAAATTCAAATGTTAAAGAAACATATGAGATTCTTATGAGGTCAATGTGAATAAGAAATAGTGACGTAAAGGAAAGACAGCCTTGACTGAAAAGTTAATAAGAGACTCGAGACGAACTTCAAAGGAGCAATTAAAGAGGAGTAAAGAGGATAAGAATACGGGTAGTATTAGTAAACAAGGGCAACTGTACAAGTTACACGATTAAGAGTAACGTGAAGTGGAACGTTTATGACAACGGTAAAAGGGTGAAGAATCATGACTAATAAAATGACGCGAAATTCACGGTAGCTTAAAGGAGAAAAGAAAAGAGAAGCTAAAGATAGTAAAAGGTGTGTCAGACTCAACTATGTTAAGAAACAGCAAATGAGATAAACAAGGTACAAGTTAAAAGAGATTGATTGATGAAAGAACTAAGTACCATAAGTGACAAGGAGAGAAGTAAGAAATAAAGACAACAGTTTAAGAAAGAAAGATGATAATAGAGGATGACAGCAAAGATTATGGTCACAGACTTACGACCATATAAGTGAATAGTCATGAATATATGAGTAAAGCAAATGTTTTATCAATAATGTTATTAACACATTAATAACTATTCTGACACGAGTAAGTCAGACAATGATAGTATAAGTATAAGTACCAAATCGATGAGATATTAATCAAGGGATTATATGATGCTAAGGACAGTCCGAGGAAAGATCTTGACTAAATGGCAGTGATGCAAGAATTAGGATATCAAAAATACGTCTAAGGTCACATCTATAAGTGGGAGAGTTAAGAGCTAAAGTAGAAGAAGAAACTACGACTAACACGTACTAATGGACGTCGAGGAAGGTATAAGACGATTATAAGGTCCCAACAAGTTTTATGAAAATTCGAGGACGAATTTTTATAAGGGGGGGGAAGAATATAATACCCAAAATAATTAATTATTTAATTGGACCACGTGTCCAGTTTTGAGTCGCCGGAGCGGGGATATCAGAAAGGATTCCGAGAAATTAAGATAAATATAATTCAAGTAATTTGGTTTTGAAAAGATTATTGCAAAAAGATAATATTATATTTCAATTCTAAAGTTAGAATTGGACTTAAAAGGAGAAATGTCAAGAAAAGTCCCAAAATAAGGTTTAGGGACTAAAGTGGTAATTTAGCCACTATGTATCGAAAATGGAAATTTTAAGTTTTGACGGGAAAATATAAATTCTCGAGTCGTATCATTTATTGGATATAAATAATACATATGTGAATTACTTAAAGGGTTAACTGATTTAGTTATGGATTAAATTGAGCAAAAGAAAAGTTCAAAAGTTATTTTGTAACAAAGAAAGAAAAGATGGATCAAAGTGAGCTTTTAACCAAGATATATATAATCATTTCATTTGAAAGAAGAAGAGATCAGAGAAAGAAACAGAGTCCAGAAGCTTCATTCCATTGGTTACGATCGTTTCGCTGCCGTTTCTCCGTTCGACGTCCGATTCGAGCAGTTTTCGCGTCAATCTCTTCGAAATCGAAAGCTCTATCCATTCCAAGCTTCAAATCAAGGCGAGAAACCTATAAATGGTGTGAAATCAGAGGTTTAGTGGCTATTTTAATAGAATTAGAAGGTTAATGTTGAAATCGACGTTTTGAAGCCATTTCAGCGTTTTTGTAAGAAACAGAAATACGGGTTTTGTCGGAAAAGATGTTTAATGGGTGTTGGAAGTAACCGGGATTGGAGAAACGCCCGGAAAACTGGCTTTTCCGAGGCTTCACATCGGTGTGCGAACGCACAATGAAGTGTGCGGACCCACACCTTATTGTGCGACGCACACCATAGTGTGCGAACGCACACTACACTGTGCGGACGCACAATGCCTTTGAGCGCTCGCACAGTGGGTCCCGAGGACCACAATGGGCTTTTAGCCTTATTTAATCGGGATTTCGACATTTTTCGATATTAGACCCAAAAATTTAATTGAGGACCTCGATAAATTAAAACGTAAGGTGTTAGCTCGACGTTTTCTATAGTCAACGATAACGGAAAACGTCAAGAACGTTATACGATTCTCGAGTATGAGAAGTGGTATTCGTAAAGTCGTTTATACGACTAAAAGTTGTCGAATACGTAAATAAGAATAAGAATGAAACTAAACCCTAGAGTTGAAAGTATTAGACGTGTAACAACATAAGATTAATATCT
Source organism: Mercurialis annua (assembly GCF_937616625.2). Lineage (NCBI taxonomy): Eukaryota > Viridiplantae > Streptophyta > Magnoliopsida > Malpighiales > Euphorbiaceae > Mercurialis > Mercurialis annua. Next base: position 21,262,972 of record NC_065571.1, read on the forward strand.
AACTATTAAACGTTTTATCAGACGTGTCAGCGAGTAGAGAGGTTGGTAGACGTGGGATAGTGAGAGCATATCATTACATCGACCACGTCATTGATTGGATAGCGGTCACAGTGAGTTGCACTTTACTTTCGTGTATTACATATTTAAGTTATTTAATATTATATTTTATATATACGTGCATTGTTTATACGCATCGCATTACATATGATTTGATTAAATGCTATATGTTTCTATCAAGTTTATATACGAGAAACTAGTATGCGATCCGAAGAAACTAGCTACCTATTGGGTGTCAATAGGCTGTGTGATCACCAGTATCGAGCCAGTCTAGTGTGTTTGCATTTGAGAAATGATTTGATATATACATTTATGATATGATATGATATGAATATGAATATGAATTTGAATATGAATTTCGAAGTTGGATAATGAATTCGATACGAGTCAGCACTCGGCTACGTTGTAGTCTGGAGTCCCCGTATCTAGTGAGTTGGACTCACACTTTGGGATTAAAATATAGGTCGCGATCGACGAAGTAGAGTGTGAACACTCCCGGGTCGGACCATTTGGATCAGTATGATTTGAATATTTGAAAGTTGTGTCGCATGCTAGGATATTAGTTTCGAACGGATCAAATGCTTGTTTATATGTATTATTTTATATTATTGTTTCCTTGAAATAGCGATGCTTTGTTTTTATTATAATGTCGTTAGTAAATTACAAACTCACTCAGTATTTTCCCAAATACTGACCCCTCACCTTGATGTCTTTCAGGTGCTTAGTGTGTGGACTTAGCTAGAATCCAGTTTTGGGATCCAGAAGTCAGCTACGTATGTATAGTTCTTTGACTTCTGCAGTGCTGCAGTAGTAGTCCTGTGTCAACAGAGTCATAGCCTGGAGAGTAGTAGATTTTTGTTATATATATTACTTGCTGTCTAGTGTATATCTTTTTGTAGGCTACTTACAATATGTTTTGTTCACGGCACCAGGTGCCGGTGATACGTGTGATACACTAACTGATGTACATAGTACCATGAGGCCAGTTCGTACAGGGTACGGTAACTAGAGCCCACGAGGTTAACAGAATAGTTAGTGTAAATACTTGTGTATATATGTTATATATGTTTACTTATGTTGTGTTGATGTTATTTGTTTACTATTTGCGAAACATTGATAGTTGTTTTAGGCTTGCTACGGGTTCCGAAGCTACCATTCCCGTTCCCTAGCGCCAGTCTCGGCTCTATATTTTGGGTCGTGACAATTGCGAACTCATCTCAGTATATCTGACCCCGTTGTATTCCCAAATTTTCCAAATTTATGATTTGAAAGCTGCTCCACTCCGATTCTTTTGATTCCTCGGAGGTTTTATGTTATTTAAACTAGTTAGTGTTTTCGAACTCTTAGACCGCAGTAGAACTAGTTTATATATTACTTTGGTTATTGCACATTGGGATTGTCGTTTTGTCCGATTGTTTATTATTGGCATGTTTACTCTGGATTATTTTATTATTATATTTAAGGCATGTTGTTGAGCATTTTAGATATTAAGTTATTTATATTAGAACTGTGATATAAATTGCTAGATTTAGGTTGGAGTCTTGGTTGCCCCAGAGCATTATTCTGCAGGTTTATATGTTTTTATTATTTTCCGCAAGGCTTGCTGCGGGTGTTGGTACGACTATACCCATACCCTAGCGCTGGTCACGATTCATGAAATCCGGTCGTGACAAAGTTGGTATCAGAGCTTTAGTTTCGAACTAAGGCCAAATAATTGCATGTTATGTGTTAATTGCTTTGAGGCATGTTAACTGTTTTTTGTCGTGTCACAAGATCAACTACGGAATTAGGATTCAAGTCTTGTCTTTTGAAACTTCATCTTTTGTTTTCAAAACTTTCTACCTTCATCTATAGGAATGTCGAGTGTCGGTCTTATGTGCTGCTCATGCTTTATTTTAGAATGTTTATTGCTTATATATTAGGTGATCTGTTGGCTGTTGTGCCGTATATGAGATATACTTTGGGTGATTTTTGGTTGGCTGGTGTGCCTCATATGGTGTTTACTCGGGTGATTCTTTGTTGGCTGTTGTGCCATATATGATGTTTACTTTGAGTGATTAGTTGTTGGCTTTTATGCCTTGGATGATTTTGATTATATTTGGGTTGCTTTTACCTCGTTGGTGAGTACAATTGTTCTGGTTATGTTTGTTGGGTGCTAAATAGGTTGGCACGTACAATGATACGTTAGGCGTTGGCCTTATGTGGTTTTTAAAGGATTTTGTGATTAATCTTTAAGCATGTGTTGTGGCTACACGTTGTTTGGTCACGCGTTGGTTTTATGGTTTTATTGAGAAAATTATTTTGATCTAATACATGTTTTGACACAAGAATCGGAAGAGAAGTCTGGTTTTAAAAACATATGTTTGTGATTTTTAATTACTTTTCAAGTAAAAAAAAATTTCATATCTCAGAATCTTACGTTTGACTTGGTGTTGACAAACGGTTGTTTACAAAATAATATTATTTCTGAGATTTTTCCACCGTATTGAAAATTTAATATTTTTCGCTGTTATTTTACCATGTTGTGGTATGTCGACATTTGAAGCGTCGTTTGGTCATATGTTTGGTAATTATGTTTGGCTTGCTTAGGTGCTTACAGAATGATTGATTGAGATTAAAGATTTTCTCACTTAAATTTTTGAGATAATTTTTTATACTTGGGTTGCTTGAGCTCTTATTTTGAAAAGATTGTGTTTTATTAAAATGTTTTCCAGATTTATAAATATTTTGGATACGTTTTATAAAAGATTATTTCGGGTTTGACTTGGGTCACTCAAATTTTGATGTTGAGCCTGGTAGTTGTAATGACTTTCGGTGGTTTTTATAATGATCAATTGGATGTTGCATGCTCGTTTTTTTTAGAGCATGTTAGTTGCCTACAATGTTTATGATTGGTTATATGAGAAGATGTTTGGGTTAAATACGGGTTAAGGCATGCTTGGGTGATTTATGGTTAGGTGGAAATCACATCTTTTTTGTGTTGTTTCGTGTTAGTATGCCTCGTATATTGGCTAAGTTTTCTATGTTAGTTGTTTTATCTTGTTTGTCTCATTGTGAGGATAGCACATGAGGTCATTGCTAGCAGGTGTTGGTTTGGCTTAACCTCGATTTTGGTTTTTAATTGTGAGTAGGACCTTCGTTTAGACCCTGCGTTGCTTTAGTTTCAGTTTCGGGTTACGCTGGGTTTAATGTGTTGTTTTGTGAATCGAAGTCTTAGGGTTTTGATATGAGTAAGATGAAGAAATTTTTTCCTTGGTTGTTTTTGATTATCCTGAACAAGGAGGTTGGAAATTCTTATTCGAAGAGATATATTGGTGTATTAATACACTGGTGTTTTTTGTCAAGATTGGATGATGCGATGCGGGAATTGGTGGTTTGTTTTGTAAAAACGTATGTGATGTATTGTTTTCCCTTGAGTTAAGTTTGAGCTTATTGGGAGTTTATTGTCTTATAAGAGATTTTATAGTAGTTATCGGTTTGAATTGTGATGACAGTATTGTATGATTTAGTGAATTGCAAGAATGGGGTTTGAGAAATATTTTGAGGCTATCGAGTGCACATCTCACAGAGGGTAATGTCTAGCAAATGTTTTATCGAGTAATTGAGCACAGAGTATGTTCAATAAATAAAAAGAAAATAAATAATTGGTCCATGCATAATAGTACATGCATCATATGCATTGAAAAGATTAGAGTTGGATGAAACTCTTTGGGGATGAGAGGTGTCATCACCCTGGCGCACAATTATGTAACGTAGATTTTGGCAATAAAGTGTTTTTGAGAAAAATGTTTTAAAACGAACTCGCGAGTCACCTTGGGATAAATGTATTTATAAAGTTGATAAATTTCAAATGGTTTGAAATTTTACCGAAAGGTAGGTAGACAAATACTCTATGATGGTGCTGAATTGATGATTGCGTTATGATTGATTGGTCTGTAGTATCATAATTTTGTGTTTTGTAGGAAGTAGTATTGGATATAAGGTTGCACTCGAGTTATTGTTGTAATAAGTATGATAGGATTTTAAGGTCAGGTTGGAAGGCTTACGTGCTAACTTCCGAGTTGTGATTTGAGAGTTGTTGGATTAGGGGATTTGGTTATGCTCCACGTGTGTGTATATATTGTCATTTTAAAAGAAGTTTGGTTTTTACATGTTCGATTTTGTTTAAACATTTTGGTATACTCAAATAGAATATTGTGCGAGCGAGCATATTTTCAATATAAATTTATTTTCCCATTTTGACAAAGGATAAAATTTTATCAGGTTTGAATTAAAGAGAATAAATATTTTGTTAAGTGAACGGTTTATAGATTTGAAAACTTATTTGAGAGTAAGATGTAACTGTAATTTCAAATACGAATGTTTTGATAATTTTAATGTGTTCTCAAAACTGGATTTGTTTCGTAACCTTTTAAACGGTTGGATTTGTTTCGTAACATTATTTACGTTTTGCTTAAATCTCTAAAAAGGTGAAATGTTTGGATTTGTTTTCTAACGTTTTAAACGTTTGGCTTAAATCGCTAATAAGGTGAAACACTAGGATTTGTTTCATACCATTTTAAACGTTTGGATTTGTTTCATAACGTTTGGCTTAAATCGCTTATAAGATGAAACATTTGATTTTGTTTCAGAACGTTTTAAACGTTTGGCTTAAATCGCTAAAAAGGGGAAACGTTAGGATTTGTTTTATAACGTTTTAAACGTTTGGCTTAAATCGATAAATAATTAAACGTTTGGATTTATTTCGTAACGTTTGTAAACATTTGGCTTAAATCGCTAAAAATATGAAACGTTTGGATTTAATTCGTAACGTTTTAAACGTTTGATTGGTTTTGTAACGTTTTAAACGTTTGTTTTAAATCGTTAAAAACGTGAAACGTTTGGATTTGTTTCGTAACGTTTTAAAGGTTTGGATTGGTTTCGTAATGTTTTAAATGTTTGGCTTAAATCGGTAAAAAAGTGAAACGTTTGGATTTGATTCGTAACGTTTGTAAACGTTTGGCTTAAATCGCTAAAAATGTTAAACATTTGGATTTGTTTCGTAACGTTTTAAACGTTTGGTTTAAATTGATTAAAAGGTGAAACGTTTGGATTCGGTTCTTAGCGTTTGTAAACGTTTGGCTTAAATCGCTAAAAGGTGAAACGTTTGGATTTGTTTCTTAACGTTATAAACGTTTGGATTTGTTTCATAAGGTTTTAAACGTTTCGCTTAAATCGCTAAAAAGGTGAAACGTTTGTATTTGTTTCGTGTTAGTTTGTAAACGTTTGTCTTAAATCGCTAAAAAGGTGAAAAGTTTGGATTTGTTTCGAAACGTTTTAAACGTTTGTCTTAAATTTCTAAAAACGTGAAACATTAGGATTTGTTTAGTAATGTTTTACACGTTTTAGCTGAAATATCTATAAAGGTGAAATGTTAGGATTTGTTTCGTAACTTTTTAAATGTTTAAATTGGTTTCGTAACGTTTTAAACGTTTGGCATAAATTGCTAAAAACGGGAAACGTTTGGATTTATTTTGTAATGTTTGTAAACGTTTGGCTTAAATCGCTAAAAAGGTGAAACATTTAGATTTGTTTCGTAATGTTTGTATACGTTTGGCTTCAATCGCTAAAAAGGTGAAACGTTAAGATTTGTTTCATAACATTTTAAACATTTGAATTTATTTCGTAACGTTTTAAACGTTTGGCTTAATTCGCTAAAAAGATGAAACATTTGGTTTTGTTTCAGAACATTTTAAACGTTTGGCTTAAATCGCTAGAAAGGGGAAACGTTAGGATTTGTTTTATAACGTTTTAAACGTTTGGCTTAAATCGATAAAAGACGAAGCATTTGGATTTGTTTCGTAATGTTTGTAAACGTTTGGCTTAAATCGCTAAAAATATGAAACGTTTGGATTTAATTCGTAAAGTTTTTAACGTTTGATTGGTTTCGTAACATTTTAAACGTTTGTTTTAAATCGCTAAAACCGTGAAACGTGTGGATTTGTTTAATAACGTTTTAAACGTTTGGATTGGTTTCTTAATGTTTTAAACGTTTGGCTTAAATTGCTAAAAAGTGAAACGTTTGGATTTTATTCGTAATGTTTGTAAACGTTTGGCTTAAATCGCCAAAAATGTTAAACATTTGGATTTGTTCCGTAACGTTTTAAACGTTTGGTTTAAATTGATATAAAGGTGAAACGTTTGGATTAAGTTCTTAGCGTTTGTAAACGTTTGGCTTAAATCGCTAATAAACGTTTGGATTTGTTTCGTAACGTTTTAAACGTTTCGCATAAATCGCTAAAAAGGTGAAACGTTTGGATTTGTTTCGTGTTAGTTTGTAAACGTTTGGCTTAAATCGCTAAAAAGGTGAAAAGTTTAGATTTGTTTCGAAACGTTTGGATTAAATCAATAAAAAGGTGAAACATTAGGATTTGTTTAGTAACGTTTTAAACGTTTTAGCTTAAATATCTATAAAGGTGAAATGTTAGGATTTGCTTCGTAACGTTTTAAACATTTGGATTGGTTTCGTAACGTTTTAAATGTTTGGCATAAATTGCTAAAAACGTGAAACGTTTGGATGTTTTTCGCAACGTTTGTAATCGTTTGGCTTAAATCGCAAAAAAGGTGAAACATTTGGATTTGTTTCGTAATGTTTGTATACGTTTGGCTTCAATCGCTAAAAAGATGAAACGTTATGATTTGTTTCGCAACGTTTTAAACATTTGGATTTGTTTCGTATAATTTTAAACGTTTGGCTTAAATCGCTAAAAAGGTGAAACGTTAGGATTTGTTTCGTAATGTTTTAAACGTTTGGCTTAAATCGCTAAAAAGGGGAAACGTTGGGATTTATTTTGTTTTAAACGTCTGGATTTTTTTCGTAACATTTTAAACGTTTGGCTTAAATCGCTAAAAAGGTGACACGTTAGGATTTGTTTTGTAATATCTCGTGTTTCCGACTTGTTTTGTTGGTTTGATTATCCATTTAAAGTTTGGTTTGTGATGAACTTTGGTTATGTTTCGCTTCGACATGTTCTCGTTGTGATTCTGACTTGGTTTTGGATTGATATATGTTAGATTAGCATATGTGGTACCTTGGTTATGTCATGTTGAGCGTTTGATGTTGAATTAATTTATTTCCGGGTTGTCATCGAAACAATGTTTACATGTTTTCCAAATCTGCCATGCTGTAGTAAAACATTCATATCTCCTAATTCAACCGTTGGATCGAGCTGCATTTTTCATATGTTGTACCTAAGAGGATTGCCTTTCATTCGATGGTTCGGATCGTAGATTTGATTCTTTTTTGGGTCAACCAGACCTGTGAACGAGACCTACTCGGTAGAACACGCCTTAGGTCCGGTCCACTTCATTTTTTGTTGTGGCAGTGGGTCAACCAAACCTAGAACCAGACCTGCTGGGTAAAACCGGCCGTATGTCCGGTTAGCTTCATTTTTACCTATTTCAAACCCCGTTTCTACGACCTAATCAGCCCGATTCGATTTTTAAAACCCTAAACACATTCTAAGCTATTCCTACGCGATTTTCCTCTAATTAGTGGTGTCCAAAATATTTGATAAGTGATTTAATTCTCATTGTTTCATCTCAATTCTTTGTTTTACATGTGATTCAATTCTCAGATCAATCTACCTTTGTTTCTCAATTTATTGGCTGAGATTGATTAAGTAATTATGGGTTTTGATTTTTTTTGCTTTCAAAAGGTATGTAATCCCTATTCCTTTGATTTTTATGTAGAGAATCCTAGGTTGTGTTGGATTGGTTATTTGTGTGTTGTGGCTCATATATTTTGATCTTTGTTGTTATTAAATCTGTAATACTATTAAGGGTTAAGCTTAACATGATTGTTGATGATTAAACAAGTAAATTATAGGGTTTCAATGAATTGTATGCTATACCTTGAATTTGTTACTGATTTAGAAAGGTTTAGGGAAGCTGAAAATGTATGATATAGGGTTGTTTTGGTGCTTGTTTGGCAAATTGATTGATGGAGTTAGGGCTGTAAATGCTTAGACACGCATGGTTGAATTGATTGTTGTGTTGGGTAATGTCTTGGCTGCCTATGGTTGCATCTAAAGGTGTTTTGTTGTCCGTGGCAAGTTGACATTGTTTATGTTGATTGACAAAGGTCTTGCATGAATATAGCGAAGTCATGTTATGTCTTGGCATGCTAAATTGATGGTTTTGATTAAGTATTTCATATCTGAATTGAGTATGTTAAATATGTTTTAAACCATATTTGACTTCATTGTGGTGACTTGTTTAAGTCATAAATACTTCAAGTGCAGTTTTCCAAGTGTTGGCAAACTGTTTAACACTTGTTGTTAGTGTTAAACTTGGGTTTTGTTAAGCTTAAATTGAGTTCTCAATTTTCAAATAACTTTGGTTTTGATTTAAGGAATTGGTTTCAAACTTGATTTACATTATGGCTTATGGTTGGGCCGGGTTAGACGACACGTTGTGTTGAGCATATAGTTGATATATGGCTAACACACTACTCTGGGTTTTCTTTGATTTCGAAAGGTGTTGTTTGAAATTAACACTACTCTGGATTGTTTTTAAAACGAGAACTCATCTAAGTTTAACTAATTATTGTATTGGTTGGATATGTATGTACTTTGGCTTTGGGATTACTTGTGTTTCAGATGTTGTTTTTTGATTGTGTTTGAGATGCTAGTCCTATGTGGTGCCTAGTATTCTTAGAGTTAGGGGTTGAATGAATTTTAACTTATATATTGTTTTAGACCCGTCGAATGCTCGTGCTTCAGAGTCTACGCAGGATTAGCTGTTTGCCAATACTTTCACGGGGATTAGCTAGTAGTGAGTTTGCAGTGTTATTTACCGCCTTATTAAGTACCGCAATTATTTTAGTATATAAACTGTTTTCGAACTGTTTTAAACGATTGTGTATCTGGATTGGAACGAGCTACTCGATAGGCTTGTATCGAGACTATGTCCACCGGTAAGTACTCTGGGATCGGCAGACTAATGTCTTGCTTACGCTGGTATATGACGAGGATTTATTCCCGTCTACTCTAGGTTCGGTATGATACGTCATACTTACGCTGGGATCATTTCAATACTATTATTTCCATAATCTTATGTATATTAGTATAAAAGGATTTATTTTAAGGGTTTTGAACTTAATAAATGTAAATAGCATTATGAACTCATCTCAGTATATCTGACCCCGTTATTTTTCTAATTTTTCCAGGCTTTATGATTTGAGAGTGTTGGTCGATCTCCAATTTCTTGCTTTCCCTCGGAGGTTTATTTATTTTAATAAAACTAGTCAACTATTTTTACTCTTAGACCGTAGTAGAATTAGTTAGTCGTTTATGTTTATTTCATACATTGGTTTATTAGAGTGGTCCGATTATTTCTATATTGATGTTGTCATGTATACATTGGATTTGACATGTCGTTGAGTCTCGGGTTTTAGCCGAGCGTTTCAGATAATTAAGTTGTGATTATGTTGTTATATAAACTGTTAGACTTAGGTTGGAGTCTCGGTTGCCCCCGAGCAGTGGTTTTCTTGTAGGTTTATTCTGATTGTATGCTATGCACGAGGCTTGCTACGGGTTTTGGTACGACCATACCCATACCCTAGCGCCGGTCGCGATCCTTGAAATTGGGTCGTGACAAAGTTGGTTTCAGAGCTTTGGTTTCAAACCAAGGCCAATTTTTGCATGTTATGTGTTTACTGCTTTAAGGCATGTTAAGTTGTTGTTGTGTCATATGATCTACTGCGGAATTAGGATTCAAGTCTTGTCTTTTGAAACGTCATCTTTTGTTTTCAAAACTTTCTACGTTCAACTATAAAAATATTGAGTGTCGATCTTATGTGTTACGTATGCTTTAATTTGGAATGTTTATTGCTTATTCATTGGGTGATTTGTTGGCTATTGTGCCATATATGAGATATACTTTGGGTGATGTTTTGTTGGCTGTTGTACCTTATATGGTGTTTACTTAGGGTGCCGTTTTGGTTGGTTGTTGTGCCATATATGGTGTTTACTTCCGGTGATGTTTTATTGGCTGTTATGCCATATATGATGTTTACCTTGGGTGATTAATTGTTGGCTTTTATGCTCTGGATGATTTTGATTGTAATTGGATTGCTTTCACCTTGTTGGTAAGTACATTTGGCTTTTGCCGTGTTCGTTGGTTGCTAAGTATGCTGCCATGTATGAGGATCCATTAGGCGTTGGCCTTGTTTTGCTTTATTAGGATTTTTGTGATAAATATTTAAGCATGTTTTGTGCCTTTATGTTGTTTGACCGAACGTTGGTTTTATAGTTTTATCAAGGTAATTGTTTTGATTTGGTTTGTATTTTGACACGAGAGCCGGATGACAGGTCTGGTCATAGTACTTAAAAAATGTGATTTTTGATTATTTTGCAAGTACAACGAATTTCTCATATTTCAGAATCTTACGTTGTACTTGGTATTGACCGCAGATTATTTTCAATATAATAGTATTTATGATAGATGTCAAGTCTTGAGGATTTAATATTTAAATTGTTATTTTTTTACCATATTGTGGTATGTCGACCTTTGAGGTGTCGTTGGTCATATATTTTGGGTATGTTATGTTTGGCTGGAGTACGTGTTTACTGAATAGTTGTTTGCGGTTAACAATCTTTTCACTTGAATATTTGAGTTGATGTTTTATGTTTGGGTTATTCTGAGCTCCTATTTTGAAAGATTGGGATTTTACTTAATTGCATTATTTTTGGATTTATAGATGTTTCGAAAACGTTTTATAAATGCTTATTGTGGGTGTGACTTAGTCACTCAATTTGGGAGTTGAGTTTCAAAATTGTAATAAATTGGCTAACTCGATGGTTTTTGTGGATTAAGTAACTTTGGAAATTTTAATCAACTGATTTATAAACGAGGTTTACGCGAAGTGATTTATTTTTAACCGTGGGGTCAACTAGAACTTGAAATTTTTTGTGATTGACTTTATATCTCGTAACAAGTTTTGATATATATTTTGATCGATGGAATGCTACTTATTGTTCTTGGTTTCGACGAGTCGGAGTGTGTTGTAGCATACTTTCTTTTTTCTTTTTACATATCTTAGGGTTAATTGTGATTAACGACATGCTTGGGTGGTTTGTGGTTTGTAGAATTCGTAATCTTTTGGTATTATTTTATGTTGTATACCTCGCATATTTGGTTAATTTATATTGGTTGAATTTGTTTTGTTTCGTCGTGCGAAGTAGCACGTGAGGTAATTTCTTTCATGCGTTGCATTGGCTTAACCTCGATGATTGGTGTTGATTTGTGAGTCAAATCTTTGCTTATCCCCTGCGTTTTAGTTTATTGTTTTATTTGGATAATGTTTGGTTTGATGTATCGTTTTGTGGTTTGAGGTCATTTTGGAAATGGTATTGAGGAAGGTAATTATCTGGAACAGTTAGTGGTTTCTGATTATCCAAAAAAAGGATGTTGGAACTTGACCCGAGGAGATAGAATGATGTATTAATACCTTGGCGCTTTATTAAGTTGGATGATGCAATTCTGGAATTTAAGGTAAGTTTTGTAGTGGCGAATATGATGTATTGTTTTCTTTATGTATAAGTTTTAGTTTGGTTGAAGTTTGATTGAATATTACTTTTACATAAGAGAATTTAGTGGAGTTAATGATTTGATATAGTATGATAGCATTGTATAATTTAGTGGATTGCAACTATGGAGTTTGAGAAATATTTTGAGACTATCGGGTGCACATCTCACAGAGTGTAATGCCTAGCAAATGTTTTATCGAGAAACTGATTTTAAATGTTGATTTGTTAATGTATTTAAAATTTTTTATCACATAATTGTGCCCAGACATATCATGAACATGCATTTTGAATGTGACGAATAGGAAATAACATCAAGCATTGAGTATGTTCAGTAAATAAAAAATAAATAAATAATTGATACATGCATAATAGTACATGCATCACGTGCATGGATACGATAACAATGGATGCAACTCTTTGGCGATGAGAGGTGTCATCACACTACGCACAATTATGTAAACGAGATTTTTATCGATAATTTTTTTTGAGAAAGATGTTTTGAACTCGCGAGTCACATTATGATAAATGTAAGTATAAAGTTGTTGGATTTCAAATGATTTTGAATTTTTTTACCGAAAGGTAACTAGACAAATACTATGTGATGTTAGTGGTGAATTGAGGACGATTACATTTTAAAAAATCGGGCTGTATTGTTGGAATAACTTTATTTTGTAGGATTTAGTGTTAGTTAGAAGGTTGCACTCGAGATATTGTTTCGATAAGTATGATAAGATGTTAGAGTTGGATTGGAAAGCTTATGTGTGAAAAATCCATATTAGAACGTGCCAAAGTAATAATAACAAAACAGTCGTACCAATACGACAATCCAAAGTATAGAAATCAAACACTAAACTAGTTCTACTGCGGTCTAAGAAGTAAAACAGTTGACTAGTTTTATTGAAATAAAAACCACCGAGGAAAGTAAAGAAACGGATATGACCAACGCTCTCAAATCATAACCCTAAAAAAATTGGGAAAACAATGGGGTTAGATATACTGAGATGAGTTCATAATGCTATTTACATTTATTAAGGTTAAAACCCTTAAACCAAATCCTTTTATACTAATATACTTAAGATTATGGAAATAATAGTATTGAAATGATCCTAGCGTATGTATGACGTATCATCCCGTATATGACGGGAACAAATCCTCGTCATATACCAGCGTAAGTATGACGTATATGACGGGAACAAATCCTCGTCATATACCAGCATAAGCAAGACATTAGTCTGACGATCCCAGAGTACTTACCGGTGCACACAGTCTCAATACAAGCCTATCGAGTAGCTCGTTCCAATCCAGATCCACAATCGCTTAAAACAGTTCAAAAACAGTTTATATACTAAAATAATTGCGGTACTTAATAAAGCGGCAAATAACACTACAAACTCACTACTTCCTTATCCACGTGAATCTTGGCAAACAGCTAACCTTGCGTAAACTGCGAAGCACGAGCAGTCGACGGGTCCAAAACAATGTATAAGTTAAAATCCGATCAACCCCTAACTCTAAGAATACTAGACACCACATAGGACTAGCATCTTGAACAAAACCAAAGTACAATCCAAGTAAGGTAAACAACCATATACCAAACAAACCAAAGAATTCATACCATTCACTTTATACAATTTAGGCAAGTTAGCTTAGATGAGTTCTTATCCTTAATACAAAACCAAAGTTCTTTTCATAACTTAAATAGTTCTTTTAAACCAAAGAGTTTCCCAAAGTAGTGTGTTAGCCTTAACTATAATATAGCTCAACACAACATGTCGGGCGACACAACTCTAACCCGACCCAAACGTATACCAATGTATAAACCAAAGTAAAACCGAAGTCCTTTAAATAAACCAAAGTCATTTGAAATAAGAATTCAATCTGTTGCTTAACAATACCACCACAATATGAAGCAAAAACCATATATCTTGCCAAAACTTGGCAAGTAACACCCTAAGTATACACTGCTCAATAAGCCACCTTAAATGAAATCAATATGATTTAAATGTATTTTACCAACTTAACTCAAATCTGAAATACAACTTAGATAGGCACAAAACCTTTGGAAAAATCCACCACACTTATATACTATGTCAACCATTGAGTATTCAAGCAACTCAAGGTAAACGAACATCTTGTATGTGTCACAATAGTTTTATAAAACATAATTCCAGCCCTTAACATTTTGATTAAAAACCACCCTAAGTAGGCAATATAACCTTAGCTGAAAACAATGATTAAACAACCAATCGAAAGAACACCCAATGTACTCATATAACTCTTAAAATAATCTTTTATAAGTATTTCCAGCCATGCATATTCGTTCTTAAAACAACGAATTACTTAAAGAAAGCCACAATTTTGCTTAGCATTCATAACTAGCTAAACATCTCAAGCCACCTAATGTATCATTGTCTAACTAGCAACCTATTACCAATCTCATTAAGATTTCTAGATTTATGTTAATGTCCAAAAACAGAATTTAGAACCAAATAACATAGCCATTTGATAAACCTTTCAATTAAAACGACCAATCCAATCCACCCAAAGTATAATTTACATTCATAAGCCAATAAAAATACCAAATCTATATTTCCAGATTTAACATTAAGAGCAAAACAAAAAATAAATCACAACACCCTACAAATAGATGTAACACAACAATCTAAAAATAGAACACATAGAACTATCATAAAACAAAGTTCGTGCCCGCTAAGTATAGTTCTCACCCGCGAACTTCAACAGCATTAGTTATCGATCGCTAACGATAGTTCGCGCCCGCAAACTCAACAAAAACACGATCCGGATGACCAGATTTTAGTAAATCATCTCAAGAACAACATATCCGAACGGTGGCCCGATGCGACGGTGCAATTGGGAGATATGGACATTTTACTAAAGCATGTCATATAGGGAAAACACATAAATACTTTCTCGATAGGCTCAGAACCTAATCAAAACAACGCACCGAAGGTTATGCAAACCAAACCATGGTTTCAGAGAACCAAACCACCAAGGACCAAACCAAAACACATCAAAAAATCATCGGAACAAGCCGAAAAAAACACGGGGTATTACAATCTCCCCAACTTATAAACAAAATCGTCCTCGATTTTAACAAAAAGCACAAAACACAATAAACACGCACAAAGCAACCAGAGTAAAACATATAACACAAATTCAAAGTACTAGCATAGCATCGAACATTTGAAGCAACGTTAAGGTCATTTCCAACAGCACACCAAATTGCCAATTTGGTGCAAATCCTCTCCAACAGTACACTATATCCAATTCTATTATAGTGTACCTTATTTTTTACTCTATATATAGAGTCACTCTATTATAGTGTACTTTAAAATAGAGTACTGTTGGAGAAGAAATAGAGTAACTCTATTTTACTTTTAAATTTCTAATTTATTATAAATTTCATTATTAAAGATTTGTTAGTTTTTGTTACAATATAGTCCAAATTAAGAATGTTAGATTTAATTAAAAATTTAAATATGTAACATTAAATAATTTTTTTGTATTAATTAATTCAAGGCTTAAATGCATAAAATATCACCAACTTTCGCGTGTTTTTGGTATTTGACACGAACTTTTAATTTTTGCATATAAATACACGAACTTTCAATTTTTTGCATATATGACCAAGTTTCCGTTTTAGGTGAAAACGGTGTCGTTTTAGGTATAAAACGTTGCCGTTTTAGGTAAAAAACGATACCGTTTTATGTCAAAAACGGTGCCCGTGTTATATATGCAAAAAATTGATAGTTCGTGTATTTATATGCCAAAATTAAAAGTTCGTGTCAAATACTAAAAACACGCGAAAGTTGGTGATTTTTGGAGCAATTAAGCCTTAATTCAAATATAAATAAAGTATATTTAATGTCTTTTATTATTTAATAAATATTTTTAAAATTAGCAAACATAATTAAAAATACATATATAAACATATTTAATAAATATATTATTAAAATCAATAACATATTTTATTATAAATAAATATATGAATGTATTTTGTAAGTATTGAATAGTTTTCATGGCTGTAAGTGTAAAATGTTTAAAATTTTATTGTTTAGGAATATGTTGAGAATATTCTTTTAGAGTAAAAAATAAAGTTTATTGTTGGAGATGAAACACTGTAGCAGTATGGTTTTAGTGTAAAATTCACACTATTTTAAGGGTTATTGTTGGAGATGCCCTAAACCCAACGTACCTCAAGGAATGAAAGATAACAATTCCACATAATAGACTCCATCCCCTAAGTGTACTCCCGAACTATAAACGAAAAAAAAAATTAACTGAAACCATTGGCATACCTCCACTTATCAACCTACGCACTTGCGTAACCAAAACTCGACAAGTTGTACCTCGAATGATAACTCAAATCACCACTTGCATAAAATAACAACTCATATTCTAACACCACGTATGCGCAAGATTATAAATTTGACCGTTCAGTTCTCCAAACTATTACTTGATCAAACAAAATATAAACATTAAACATGCCCACAGGGGAGGTTACTAAAACTCGCTCGAGTTTTAACAGCTATCATAACAACCTTAACAAGGTGCAAGGACAAGGCCGAAACTCAAGTAATTCTTACAATACCAAAATCTAACACTTAAAAATGGAAATCTTAAAATCCCCATTAAACATCATGCAACTATCGCCACCTACTTAACATCTCTGCACCTATTATCCGATAAAGAAGCATATAATTAAACTCGTTATATCAAACGAACGATCTAGTCTAAAATTAACTAGATAAAGTTCTCGCCAAAATATATCAGCCAACTTAAAACATCAAGAGAATCAAGTTGTACATACGACAAGGACTAAGCTCGACAAGACCATCAACCTTAACAGATCCATAAACACATACTGACATACTGACATTCCAATGAATATATCACTTTAACCTATGATAATGAAATCTCCAAATTACATACAAACCGACTGTTTCAAAAAGATTCTTCCACTCATACCATAGGAAAGGATACAGTCTGAAGTTACCTAAGGTAATAAATACCAACATACACACCAATTGTTTTCACAAACCAAATTTTATGCCGCACACAAAATGTTCAACAACCAAACGAAACGATATCTCACTTTCAATAAAGAAAATTCACAATCAACAGTATCAATCAACCAACCTTTACTGTCGAAACATGTTCATCACGATTCTCGAATCAGCTATCTCATAAATCCGAACCAAACTCAAATTCTCAAAATCATTTCACCAAATGTAACTATAATCTTGCAATCAAGAGATCATCTAGATCAAACTTACTATTAACCGGGTCATTGGTTATGCTCAAGTAAAACTTATAGGAAAACAAATTTTTCCGAAACACAAAACAATTTATATTAGTATTTTCCACTTTTCTTTAAAGGCGTTAACATCTTATACCTCTCTTTATATACAGAAACCAAAATGCTTTTACCGTTGGAAAACCTCCAGTTTGTAAACACATTAAAATTTTCAAAACATTCGTATTATAAATTCGCAGTTACACCTTACTTTTAAATAAGTTACAAATCTATAAGAATCGTTTAACAGATAAAATTATTGTTCTTTTTAATTCAAACTTGATAAAATTGTATCCTTTTAACAAAATGGAAAATATTTGTAAAAAAAATCTATTTGTTCACACAATATTTTATACGAGTAAACGAAAACATTTACATAAAAATGAATATATAAAAACCAAACTTTTTTTAAAATCACAGTGTATATACACACATGGAGCATAACCAAATCCCTTAATCCAACAATCCTCAAATCATAAATCGGAAGCTAACACGTAATCCTTCCAATCTGACCTCAAAATCCTATCATACTTATTACAATAATAATTCGAGTGGACCCTTATATCCAATACTAATTTCTACGAAACACAAAATTATGATACTACATACCAATCACTCATAACGTAATCGTCCTCAATTCACCACCATCATCACATAGTATTTGTCTAGCTACCTTTCGGTAACAGTTTCAAAATCATTTGAAATATATTTATCCCAAAGTGACTCGCAAGTTCGTTTCAAAACATTTTCCTCAAAACACTTTACTCATAAAATCCATTTTTTACGTAATTGTGCGCCAGGGTGACGACATCTCTCATCCCCAAAGAGTTGCATCCAACTCTAATCATTTCTATGCACGTGATGCATGTACTATTATGCATGTACCAATTACTTATTTCTTTTTCTTTTTTTAGTGAACATACTCAATGCTCAATGCATTTCCCTATTTGTGACATACAAAAATGCATGTTCAGGATATGTCTGGGCACAATTACGTGATAAAACATTTCAAATACTTTCATAAATTTTCATTTGATGTCAATTTCTCGATAAAACATTTTCTAGACGTTACACTCTGTGAGATGTGCACTCGATACGCTCAAAAACATTTCTCAAACTCCTTAGTTGCAATCTACCAAATCATATGATACTAACATAACATATCAAAATAACTACACCACTAAATTCCCTTATGCGAAAATAATATCAAAATTAACCTCAACCAAATTGAAATTATACTTAAATAAAAACGACACATAGAATAATTATCTATGAAACTTACTTTCAGTTCCGGCATCGCGCCATCCAACATAAGGTAAGCACCAGTGTGTTAATACACCGATACATCTCCTCGGTTCAGAATTTCCAATATCTTTATCTACGATAATCAGGAACCACCAAACGTTCCAAAGAAATACTTTCCTCATCTTCCATATCGAAACCCAAAGATCTCGACCCATAAAATAAAACAATAAAATAAAACACAAGGGCTAAACAAATGTTCGACTTAAATATCAATACCAATCATCAAGGTTAAGCCAAAGCAACGCCTGCTAGCAATGGCCTCATGTGCTATCCGCACAACAAGACAAACAAGATAAAACAACTAACATAGCAAAACTTAACTAATATACGAGACATACTAACACGAAACAACACCAACAAGTTATCATTTTCACCTAACAATAAATCACCCAAGCATGCCTTATCCCGCATTTAATCCAAACATCCTGCCATATAACAAACCATAAACATCGAAGGCAACTAAAATAAGATCAAAAGAAACGAGCATGCAATATCCAATTTGACCATAATATCTCTACCGACATGGCATACAAAACCCATATAACCTGATGGTATCTCAAATCTCAAAATAAAATATGTTGCAAAATACTTAAGATCGTTGTAATAAAATCAACATTTGGTATGACATTGATCAAAAGGTAAGTATTGAAAATTCTTTTCAAACATAAATCATTTCGCAATAGTTTTCAAGTTCTAGTCGAGCCCCGCGACTAAAAAGTCATTTCCTGGAAAATCTCTTTTATAAACTGAATGATTAAAATTCCCAATGTTCTGAATCCATAAAATAATCAAGTTAGCCGAGTCATTATAACTACCAAGCTCAACTCCCAATTTGGGTGACCCAAGTCAAACCCAAAACCACCATTTATAAAACGTATTCAAAATATTTAAAAATCCGGAAAAATTCTTTTAATTAAAAATCTAAATCCTTTCAAAATAAGAATTCAACGCAACCCAAGTATCAAATTCAAATCAATTACTTAAATTGAGAAAAACATAAATCACGACAACCGTTATATATACACCTAATCCAACCAACCACAAAATTCTAAACATATGACCAACGACGCTTCAAACGTCGACATACCACAACATGATGAAAATAACAACAACAATATTAAATTCTCAAAATGGTGACACATCTCATAGATAAATTATTTTAAAGATAATCATTTGTCAACATCAAGATAAACGTAAGATTTCGAAATACGAAAAATTCCTTTTATTGTTAAAATAACTAAATATCACATTTTATAGTTTTATAACAAGACTTCTTTTCCGATTCTCGTGTTAAAACACAAATCAAATAAAAAAAATTTCAATAGTAACCATAAAACCAACGTGTGTTCAAACAACATAAAGACATAAAACATGCTTAAAGATTTAACACAAAAATCCTTTTAAAAGCAACAGGTCAACGCCTAATGTATCCTCATATATTCCAACATATTTAGAAACCAACAAACACGGCCAAAACCAAACTGTACTCACCAAAAAGGCGAAAGCAATCCAATTATAATCAAAAACATCCAAGGCGTAAAAGCCAATAACTAATCACCAAAGGTAAACATCATATAGGACACAACAGCCAACAAAGCATCACCTGAAGTAAACATCATATATGGCACAACAGCCAACCAAAACATTACACAAAGTATATCTCATATATGGCATAACAGCCAACAAAACATCACCGAAAGAATATTTCATATATATGGCACAACAACCAAAAAATCACCCAATGTATAAGCAATAAACATTTCAAGGTAAAGCATCAGTAACACATAAGACCGACACTCATCATTCCTATAGATGAAGGTTAAAATTTTTGAAAACAAAAGATGACGTTTCAGAAGACAAGACTTGAATCCTAATTCTGCAGTAGATCCTAAGACTCACAACAACTTGGCATGCCTTAATGTTGTAAACACATAACATTCAAAATGGCTTTGTTTTAAAACCAAAGCTTTTATACCAACTTTATCACGACCCAATTTCATGGATCGCGACCGGCGCTAGGGTATGGGTATGGTCATATAAAAACTCATAGCAAGCCTTGCAGATAATCAACAAACACATAAACCTGCAGAAAAACCACTGCTCAGGGGCAACCGAGACTCCAACCTAAGTCTAACAGTTTATATCACAGTTCTAATATGATTACTTGATAATAGTCTGAAACTACAAAACATGCCATATATATATATATATATATATATATATATATATATATATAATCCATATAGAACGTGCCAAAGTTATAATAACAAAACAATCGTACCAATACGACAATCCAAAGTATAGAAATCAAACACTAAACTAGTTCTACTGCGCTCTAAGAAGTAAAACAGTTGACTAGATTTATTGACATAAAAACCTCCGAGGAAAGTAAAGAAACGGTCTTAAATCATAAGTCTGACAAAATTGGAAAAACAACGGGGTCAGATATACTGAGATGAGTTCATAATGCTATTTACATTTATTAAGTTTAAAACCCTTAAACAAAATCCTTTTATACTAATATACTTAAGATTATGGAAATAACAGTATTGAAATGATCCAAGCGTAAGTATGACGTATCATACCTGTCACGACCCAATTTCATGAATCGTGACCGGCGCTAGGGTATGGGTATGGTCGTACCAAAACCCGTAGCAAGCCTTGCGGAAAACAATCAAATATATAAACCTGCAGAACACAGCTCGGGGGAAACCGAGATTCCAACCTAAATCTAGCAATTTATATCACAGTTCTAATATAAATAACTTAATATCTGAAATGCTCAACAGCATCCCTTAAATATAATAATGAAATAATCCAGAGTAAACATGCCAATAATAAACAATCGGACGAACCGACAATCCTAATGTGCAATAACCAAAGTAATATATAAACTTGTTCTACTGCGGTCTAAGAGTTGGAAAACAGTAACTAGTTTAAATAACATAAAACCTCCGAGGAATCAAAAGAATCAGAGTGGACAAGCTTTCAAATCATAAACCTGGAAAATTTGGGAAAACAACAGGGTCAGATATACTGAGATGAGTTCGCAATACTATTTACATTTATTAAGTTTAAAACCCTTAAATCAAAACAGTTTATACTAATATAGTATGATTATGGAAAGCTATTGATGAACCCAACGTAAGTATGACATAGCATACTGATAAACCCTGAGTGGACGGGAACATATCCTCGTCATATACCAGTGTAAGCAAGACATTAGTCTGCCGATCCTGGAGTACTTACCGGTGTACACAGTCTCGATACAAGCCTATCGAGTAGCTCGTTTCAATCAAGATCCATAATCGCTTAAAAAAGTTTAAAAGCATTTATAATACTAAAATAATTTGCGGTACTTAATAAAGCGGTAAATAGCACTACAAACTCACTGCTTGCTATCCACGTGAATCTTGGCAAACAGCTAACAGATCGCCCAATGTATAAGCAATAAACATTCTAAAGTAAAGCATCAATAACACATAAGACCGACACTCGACATTCCTATTGGTGAAGGTAGAAAGTTTTGAAAATAAAAGATGATGTTTCAAAAGACAAGACTTGAATCCTAATTCCGTAATAGAACCTATGACACGACAAAAACACTTAACATGCCTCAAAGCGATAAACACATAACATGCAATTATTTGGCCTTAGTTCGAAACTAAAGCTCTGATACCAACTTTGTCACGACCCAATTTCATGAATCGTGACCGGCGCTAGGGTATGGGTATGGTCGTACAAAAACCCGTAGCAAGCCTTGTGGAAAACATATATAAACCTGCAGAACACTGCTCGGGGGAAACCGAGATTCCAACCTAAATCTAGCAATTTATATCACAGTTCTAATATAAATAACTTAATATCTGAAATGCTCAACAGCATGCCTTAAATATAATAATGAAATAATCTAGAGTAAACATGCCAATAATAAACAATCGGACGAACCGACAATCCTAATGTGCAATAACCAAAGTAATATATAAACTTGTTCTACTGCGGTCTAAGAGTTGGAAAACAGTAACTAGTTTAAATAACATAAAACCTCCGAGGAATCAAAAGAATCAGAGTGGACAAGCTTTCAAATCATAAACCTGGAAAATTTGGGAAAACAACAGGGTCAGATATACTGAGATGAGTTCGCAATACTATTTACATTTATTAAGTTTAAAACCCTTAAATCAAAACAGTTTATACTAATATAGTATGATTATGGAAAGCTATTGATGAACCCAACGTAAGTATGACATAGCATACTGATAAACCCTGAGTGGACGGGAACATATCCTCGTCATATACCAGTGTAAGCAAGACATTAGTCTGCCGATCCCGGAGTACTTACCGGTGTACACAGTCTCGATACAAGCCTATCGAGTAGCTCGTTTCAATCAAGATCCATAATCGCTTAAAAAAGTTTAAAAACATTTATAATACTAAAATAATTTGCGGTACTTAATAAAGCGGTAAATAGCACTACAAACTCACTGCTTGCTATCCACGTGAATCTTGGCAAACAGCTAACAGATCGCCCAATGTATAAGCAATAAACATTCTAAAGTAAAGCATCAATAACACATAAGACCGACACTCGACATTCCTATTGGTGAAGGTAGAAAGTTTTGAAAATAAAAGATGATGTTTCAAAAGACAAGACTTGAATCCTAATTCCGTAATAGAACCTATGACACGACAAAAACACTTAACATGCCTCAAAGCGATAAACACATAACATGCAATTATTTGGCCTTAGTTCGAAACTAAAGCTCTGATACCAACTTTGTCACGACCCAATTTCATGAATCGTGACCGGCGCTAGGGTATGGGTATGGTCGTACAAAAACCCGTAGCAAGCCTTGTGGAAAACATATATAAACCTGCAGAACACTGCTCGGGGGAAACCGAGATTCCAACCTAAATCTAGCAATTTATATCACAGTTCTAATATAAATAACTTAATATCTGAAATGCTCAACAGCATGCCTTAAATATAATAATGAAATAATCTAGAGTAAACATGCCAATAATAAACAATCGGACGAACCGACAATCCTAATGTGCAATAACCAAAGTAATATATAAACTTGTTCTACTGCGGTCTAAGAGTTGGAAAACAGTAACTAGTTTAAATAACATAAAACCTCCGAGGAACCAAAAGAATCAGAGTGGACAAGCTTTCAAATCATAAACCTGGAAAATTTGGGAAAACAACGGGGTCAGATATACTGAGATGAGTTCGCAATACTATTTACATTTATTAAGTTTAAAACCCTTAAATCAAAACAGTTTATACTAATATAGTATGATTATGGAAAGCACTATTGAAATGAACCCAACGTAAGTATGACATAGCATACTGATAAACCCAGAGTGGACGGGAACATATCCTCGTCATATACCAGTGTAAGCAAGACATTAGTCTGCCGATCCCAGAGTACTTACCGGTGCACACAGTCTCGATACAAGCCTATCGAGTAGCTCGTTTCAATCCAGATCCATAATCGCTTAAAAAAGTTTAAAAGCAATTATAATACTAAAATAATTTGCGGTACTTAATAAAGCGGTAAATAGCACTACAAACTCACTGATTGCTATCCACGTGAATCTTGGCAAACAGCTAACAGATCGCCCAATGTATAAGCAATAAACATTCTAAAGTAAAGCATCAATAACACATAAGACCGACACTCGACATTCTTATTGGTGAAGGTAGAAAGTTTTGAAAATAAAAGATGACATTTCAAAAGACAAGACTTGAATCCTAATTCCGCAGTAGAACCTATGACACGACAAAAACACTTAACATGCCTCAAAGCGATAAACACATAACATGCAATTATTTGGCCTTAGTTCGAAACTAAAGCTCTGATTCCAACTTTGTCACGACCCAATTTCATGAATCGTGACCGGCGCTAGGGTATGGGTATGGTCGTACCAAAACCCGTAGCAAGCCTTGTGGAAAACAATCAAATATATAAACCTGCAGAACACTGCTCGGGGGAAACCGAGATTCCAACCTCAATCTAGCAATTTATATCACAGTTCCAATATAAATAACTTAATATATGAAATGCTCAACAGCATGCCTTAAATATAATAATGAAATAATCCAGAGTAAACATGCCAATAATAAACAATCGGACGAACCGACAATCCTAATGTGCAATAACCAAAGTAATATATAAACTTGTTCTACTTCTAAGAGTTGGAAAACAGTAACTATTTTAAATAACATAAAACCTCCGAGGAATCAAAAGAATCAGAGTGGACAAGCTTTCAAATCATAAACCTGGAAAATTTGGGAAAACAACGGGGTCAGATATACTGAGATGAGTTCGCAATACTATTTACATTTATTAAGTTTAAAACCCTTAAATCAAAACAGTTTATACTAATATAGTATGATTATGGAAAGCAGTATTGAAATAAACCCAACGTAAGTATGACATAGCATACTGATAAACCCAGAGTGGACGGGAACATATCCTCGTCATATACCAGCGTAAGCAAGACATTAGTCTGCCGATCCGAGAGTACTTACCGGTGCACACAGTCTCGATACAAGCCTATCGAGTAGCTCGTTTCAATCCAGATCCATAATCGCTTAAAAAAGTATAAAAGCATTTATAATACTAAAATAATTTGCGGTACTTAATAAAGCGGTAAATAACACTACAAACTCACTGCTTGCTATCCACGTGAATCTTGGCAAACAGCTAACCCTGCATAGACTCCGAAGCACGAGCAGTCGACGGGTCTAAAACAATATATAAGTTAAAATCCGAATAACCCCTAACTCTAAGATCACTAGTCACCACATAGGACTAGTATCTTAACACAACCAAAGAACAACAATCAAAACACAGTAAGCCCAAAGCCAAAGTACATTACATATCTAACTAATACAATAACTAGTTAAGCTTAGGTGAGTTCTCGTTTTAAAAACAATCCATAGTAATATAATTCAAACACCTTTTGATATCTAAGAAATCCCAGAGTAACGTGTTAGCCATATATCAACTATATGCTTAATAGAACATGTCGAGCGACACAAGTCCAACCCGACCCATCCAGAGTAAAATCCAAAGTTAAATCCTTTAAAACCAAACCAATGTATTTGAAAACAAAGAACTCACTATAAGCTTAACCCAACACAAGTCAAAGCCATAACAACAAAATACAGCAATATTGCCAACACTTGGCCATTTTCACCCGGAGACAAATAAAACACCTTAAGTGTAACTAAACATGATTTCAATCATTTTAAATTAACTAAACTCAAATCTGAAGTATATATTTAAAATAGCCTTAAAATCCTGTAAGAATATCCACAACTCAAATGCCAAGACAATCATCGATTATCAAGACAATCCATGGTAAACTAACATCTTTTATAAGTTCAAATCATTGTCAAAACATATTTTCCAACCTTTAATAACTTGGTTTAAATCAAAATTAAGCCAAAGTACTCAAATAATCAAGTATGGCAATTTTGCTGAAAATTGCCTAAACTAGCCAAACGATTCAAAACCAATAATCGATGAAACAAAGTATGTTACTACTGATTTAAGACCTTTAAAACATCACTTAGAATATATTATATCAGTAGGTATAGAATTTGAAAACCATATTGTATTCGTAACGTTCAATTTCCTTAAAATCGCCATTTTCGCAAATCGTAGAATTTTTACAAACCAAACCAATTTCGATTCTCATTTACAAATAAAAACTTTTTATATCAGTAGCTATTGATATAAGAACACATAATAATCAATCAATTTGGATTCAACCATTTAAATAATTCATTAAACGAATCCAATTCGCACAAGTCTAGAAATCGCCTAATCATTGTTTAATTACACCAATTCTTTATTGAATCATGCCAAACTCTTTCCAAAACTTATAACATCATATTATATATGTATAACCCATCATTTAATAATATAAGATCAGTAGCTTAAACATAGCATATCAATAACAACAATTCAATCCATCAAAATCCTATATTATGCATTTCTGGGAAAAATCACACAACAACGAATCCATAAATCAATTAGGAGTAAACAAATTACCTAAGAATGATGAACAAGATTATAATTGAGTATTAACCCAAGGTTCAAAGGGCTGGACCGAAATCAATTGGATTTACAAGCCACCAACGAAGAACACAACGTAGAAATCGCGTAGATCTTGCGAGTATGATGAAAAATCAAGTTCTTAGCGTAATGAATCGCATCCGGACTTGTTAGAACAAAGGAAATGTGTATTTTCTATGAAGATATTCGTTTTAGGGTATGTGGAAAAGAAAATGGGGCTGCTCACATGAAAATAAGGGTGTATTTATAGACTTATCTGGGCTTTACATGGGCTTTAATAAAAGCCACGGTTTAATTATCATTTTGAGAGTTAGAAGCATCCAAAAAACGTGAAAATTTAACAGTTACTAGAATATACTCTTATGAACAACATATCAAAAAATAGGCCTGATCCGATATTTCAATTGGGAGATATCAACGTTTTACTAAAACATGGGATTTCTGGAAAACATGCGAATGCTGTTTTGATATATACCCGAAAATAAATCGAATCAACATCAAACACATACGAGATCATGGGACACATATAAGACACTCAAAAAGACACAACCAAGGTATCACAAGTGTTACTTCTAACATATAATTATTCAAAATCAAGTTCGAAACATAACAAGAAAAATGTTGAAATGCAAAATAACAACGAATGCAAGAAAACAACCAATTTGTAACGGATAACCAAACTGACAAATCATGTTTGAAAACACGGGGTATTACAATACCGAACCTAGAGTGGACGGGAACAAATCGTCGTCATATACCAGCGTAAGCAAGACATTAGTCTGCCGATCCTAGAGTATTTATCGATGCACACAGTCTCGATACAAGCCTATCAGGTAGCTCGTTCCAATCCAGATCCACAATCGCTTAAAACAGTACAAAAACAGTTTATATACTAAAATAATTGCGATACTTAATAAAGCGTTAAATAACACTACAAACTCACTGCTTGCTTATCCACGTGAATCTTGGCAAACAGCTAACCCTGCGTAGCTTGGGAAGCACGAGCAGTCGACGGGTCTAAAACAATGTATAAGTTAAAATCCGATCATCCCCTAACTCTAAGAATACTTGACACCACATAGGACTATCATCTTGAACATAACCAAAGAACAATCCAAGTAAGGTAAAAATCCATATACCAAATAAACCAAAGAATTCATACCATTCACTTTAAACAATTTAAGCAAGTTAGCTTAGATGATTTTCTATCCTTAAAACAAAACCAAAGTCCTTTTCATAACTTAAATAGTACTTTTAAACCAAAGAGTTTCCCAAAGCAGTGTGTTAGCCTTAACTGCAGTATAGCTCAACACAACATGTCGGCCGACACAACTCTAACTAGACCCAAACGTATACCAAAGTTCTTTAAATAAACCAAAGTCATTTGAAATAAGAATTCAATCCATAGCTTAACAATACCACCACAATATGAAGCAAAAACCATATAGCCTTCCAACACTTGGCAAGTAACACCCATAGTATACATTACTCAATAAGCCACCTTAAATGAAATCAATATGATTTAAATGCCTTTTACCAACTTAGCTCAAATCTGAAATACAACTTAGATAGGCACAAAACCATTGGAAAAATCCACCACACTTATATACTATGTCAACCATTGAGTATTCAAGCAACTCAAGATAAACGAACATATTGTATGTGTCACAATAGTTTTATAAAACATAATTCCAGCCCTTAACATTTTGATTAAAAACCACCCTAAGTAGGCAATATAACCTTAGCCGAAAACAATGATTAAACAACCAATCGAAAGAACACCCAAAGTACTCATATAACTCTTTAAAATAATCTTTTATAAGTATTTCCAGCCATGCATATACGTTCTTAAAACAGCGAATTACTTAAAGAAAGCCACAATTTTGCTTAGCATTCATAACTAGCCAAACATCTCAAGCCACCTAATGTATCATTGTCTAACTAGCAACCTATTACCAATCTCTTTAAGATTTCTAGATTTATGTTAATGTCCAAAAACAGAATTTAGAACCAAATAACATAGCCATTTGATAAACCTTTCAATTAAAACGACCATTCCAATCCACCCAAAGTATGATTTACATTCATAAGCCAATTACAATACCAAATCCATATTTCCAGATTTAACATTAAGAGTAAAACAGAAGATTAATCCCAACACCCTACAAATAGATGTAACACAATAATCTAACAATACAACACATAGAACTATCATAAAACCAATGTAAAAGGTGATATATACCTCTTGAATGATCAAAACAAGAAAACTCAAAAATAATATAATCCAACTCAGCTTATAACAACATACAACGAGGGCTAGAGGGTTTAGAATAGCTAGAATTGAAGAACTAGAGACAAAACCACAAAGGAATGATACAAACACTTACCGAGGATTAAAATTGACAGGAAAGTTGATAGGAATGAGTTAGAATATGACTCCAGCCGTTTTAGGGTTTTAAAAGTCGAAGAAGAAGAGTTTAGGTTGAATAAAGAGTCTTTAAATAGGAAAAACAGCGAACTGAACAGTGCAAGTTCGCGCCCGCTAAGTATAGTTCGCACCTGCGAACTTCAACAGCATTAGTTAGCTACCGCTAACTATAGTTCGCGCCCGCAAACTCAACAAAAACACGATCCGACCGACCAGATTTTAGTAAATCCTCTCATGAACAACATATTCAAACGGCGGCCCGATCCGACGGTGAAATTGGGAGATATGGACATTTTACTAAAGCATATCATATAGGAAAAACACAAAAACACTTATTCGATAGGCTCAAAACCTAATCAAAACAACACATCGAAGGTTAGGCAAACCAAACCATGGTTTCAGAGAACCAAACCACCAAGGACCAAACCAAAACACATCAAAAAATTATCGGAACAAGCCGAAAAAAACACGGGGTATTACCAAATGTGTTGTTATATTAAAGATAAATATTTTTGTAAACGGAGAGATTTCCACTACAAGATTTTTACTTTTAAAAAAAGATGAAAATTTTTCAAGTTTGATTTAAAGCGAATTATAAGTTTCATCGTTTGAACGAGTTTATAAATTTGCAAATTTATTTAAAAGCGAGATTTAAATGCGAATTTTTCAGAAATTATATGTGGTTTAAAACATGATGTGTATAGAAAGCGGGAAGTTTTTCAAAGGTTTGTTATTTTAGTTTTTAAAAATAAAATGAAGTTTATGATGTTGTGTTCTTTAAAAAGAAGTGGATATTTTTTTACTATATGATATTTGGTAAATGGAAATTGTTTTACTATAAGATTGGTTTTGAGCATAACCAATAATCCAACATTTCGTGATATGGATCTGAGAGAGATTTCGTTATACATGAGATTGTAGTTGAGTTGAGAGATAATTTTGAAGAATTAATTTTGATTTATATATTTGGGTTATTGATCGGAAGATCGTTATTAATGGGTTCATACAATAAGGTTGATTGTTCGATACTTTTGATTGAGGTTTTTATAGGTTGAACGTTATTGATTGATTGGTTCTTAAACCGAGTGTTTAAAATTAAACTGATTCAATTATAGTTTTTGTATTAATATAACCTTTGGTAAATATTTGTAGCGAGAATTTTGATAAGAGTTACTTGGTATTGAGATCATCAGTGAATGAGTGGTAAGGATTGGTGAATTTATTCGGTTTGTGAATTTCATTATTTTAAAATTTGAGGCGATTGACTTGTGTATAGTAAAAACTACAATTTGAGCTGCGGGCTGTTCCTTGCACTTTGTTAGTGTTGCTTTGGGAGTCGGTAAGACTCGAGTTTTTTTTCGTTTCACCCTATTAGAAGGTGTTTTATAGTCTTTGGCTATAGTATTTTTTAGTATTAAATTGTTGTTTTATTGAATGTATGTTTGCGCGTTTATGTGTTCGATCTTTCGAGGCATAGATTAAGTTGAAATTCGATGTTGAAAAGAGTATCTTCGTTCTAATGGAGATACAAAACCTTTTTATTTGGCATGACAGTTTTCGGTATTTAGAATGTAAAATTTTAATTTTTAGTTAGAGGCTTGTGTGTTCATCTGTATCCATTTAGTATTGGTGTTGATGTTTTGTGTTACGCAGGAGTTTAGCTATAAAGCTGGTTTAATCATATGAGATTGATAAGAGTAATTGAGCATTTATATTTGAGTTATCTTTTCAGGAAAGATAGTGCATAAGTTGTTGAGTAAAAAAAAATTATGGTTAAACTTGTGGATTAATCACTCGGTCGAGAAGTGTACTTTGGAGACAGATTCCATTTTGCAGAATCGCTATTCTTTTCTTTTGGGTTTGTAGCGTACGTGTTTTTATTATTTTTGTGAGCACACTATCTTTGATGTTTTATTTGAGTTGTTTAATGTTAAATTTGCGGACGAATTTTTGTAAGGTGTGGAGAATGTAATATCCCATGTTTTCCGACTTGTTTTGGTGGTTTGGTTATCTGTTTAAAGTTTGGTTTGTGATGAACTTTGGTTATGTTTCGCTTGGACATGTTCTCGTTGTGATTCTGACTTGTTTTCAGATTGATATATGTTCGATTAGCATATGTGGTACCTTGGTTGTGTCATGTTGAGTGACTTATGTGTACCCTTTGAGTCTCTGAGTATTTGATGTTGAATTTTTTTTTTTTCGGGTTATTATCGAAACAATATTTACATGTTTTCCAAATCTGCCATGCTGTAGTAAAACGTCCATATCTCCTAATGCAACCGTCGGATCAGGCTGCATTTTTGATATGTTTTACCTAAGAGGTTTATGATATGTTTAACCTAAGAGGGTTGTCTTTTATTCGACTGTTCGGATCGTCGATTTGACTCTTTTTCGGGTCAAACAGACCTGTGAACCGGACCTGCTTGTTAGAACAAGCCGTAGGTCTGGTCCACTTCATTTTTTGTTGTGGCAGTGGGTCAACCGGACCTATAACTAGAGGTGGCCATGGGCCGGGTCATCCCGTAAACCGACCCGGAACCAGCCGGTCAAATTCGGCCCGGAACCGGTTAAACCCGGAACCGGACTAAAATCGGCCTGAAATCGTACAAAAGGCGGTTCTGGGCCGTTTCCAGATTTGTTGAACCGTAAACCGGCGGTTCCGGGTCGGAATCGGCGGTTTAAGGGACGAACCAGTTGATAAAAAATATGTATTATATTTAAAATATATATCACATTTTTATCATATAATATATTTACTTTTGCAATAAATTTTGGTTAATATTTTAATTTTAAAAAAAAATCTTTATTTTCTTGTAATACTATTTCCGTGAGTTATTTTATTGTTAAAGTACATTTTTTAGTAATTAAATTTTAATTTAATTTTTAATTTTTTTAATACCGGAACCGTCCGATTCCGAACCGTCATAGAACCGTCTCTTTGGCGGTTCCGGGCCGGTTCCACTTTTTCTTGAACCGTGACCCGGCAGTTCCAAAGTGGAACCGCCGGGTTATGAACCGTGGCCACCTCTACCTATAACCGGACCTGGTGGGTAGAATCGGCCGTAGGTCCGGTTATCTTTGTTTTTACCTATTTAAAACCCAGTTTTTGCGGCCTAATCAGCCCCTATTTGATTTTTAGAACGTTAAACTCATTCTAAGCTATTCCTAAGAGATTTTCCTTTAATTAGTGGTGTCAAAAATATTTGGTAAGTGATTTAATTCTCATAGTTTCATCTCAATTCTTTGTTTTACATGTGATTCGATTCCAAGATCAATCTCCCTTTGTTTCTCAATTTATAGGTTGAGATTGATTAAGTAATTCTGGGTTTTGATTCTTTTGGCTTTCAAAAGGTATGTTATCCCTATTCCTTTTATTTTTATGTAGAGAATCCTAGGTTATGGTGGATTGATTATCTGTGTGTTGTGTCTCATATATTTTGATCTTTGTTGTTAATAATCTGTAATATTATTAAGGGTTAAGCTTAACATGATTGTTGATGATTAAACAAGTAAATTATAGGGTTTCAATGAATTGTATGCTATACCTTGAATTTGTTATTGATTTAGAAAGGTTTAGGGAAGCTGAAAATGTATGATATATGGTTGTTTTGGTGCTTGAGATTCATACCTTGGTTATTCGATTGTTTGGAGAATTAATTGATGGAGTTAGGGCTGTAAATGCTTAGACACGCATGGTTGAATTGATTGTTGTGTTGGGTTATGTTTTCGCTGCCTATGGTTGCGTCTAAAGGTGTTTTGTTGTCCGTGGCATGTTGACATTGTTTATGTTGATTGACAAAGGTCTTGCTTGATTGTAGCGAAGTCATGTTATGTCTTACCATGTTAAATTGATGGTTTTGATTAAGTATTTCAGATCTGAATTGAGTATGTTAAATATGTTTTAAACCATATTTGACTTCATTGTGGTGACTTGTTTAAGTCATAAATACTTCAAGTGAACTTTGCCAAGTGTTGGCAAACTGTTTAACACGTGTTGTTAGTGTTAAACTTCGATTTTGTTTAGCTTAAGTTGAGTTCTCAATTTTCAAATAACCTTGTTTTGATATAAGAAATTGGTTTCAAACTTGATTTATACTCAGGCTTATGGTTGGGTGGCTTAGACTTGGGTTGCCCGACATGTTGTGTTGAGCATATAGTTGATATATGGCTTACACACTACTCTGGGATTTTTTTGATTTCGAAAGGTGTTATTTGAAATTAATACTACTTTGGACTGTTTTTAAAACAAGAACTCATCTAAGCTTAACTAATTATTGTATTGGTTGGATATGTATGTACTTTGCCTTTGGGATTACTTTTGTTTCGGATGTTTTTCTTTGATTGTGTTTGAGATGCTAGTCCTATGTGGTGTCTAGTATTCTTAGAGTTAGAGGTTGAATGAATTTTAATTTATATATTGTTTTAGACCTGTCGACTGCTCGTGCTTCGGAGTCTACGCTGGGTTAGCTGTTTGCCAAGACTTTCACGTGGATTAGCTAGCAGTGAGTTTGTAGTGTTACTTACCGCTTTATTAAGTACCACAATTATTTTAGTATATAAACCGTTTTCGAACTGTTTTAAACGATTGTGGACCTGGATTGGAACGAGCTACTCGATAGGCTTGTATCGAGACTGTGTGCACCAGTAAGTATCCTGGGATTGGCAGACTAATGTCTTGCTTATGCTGGTATATGAAGAGGATTTGTTTCCGTCCACTCTGGGTTCTGTATGATAGGTCATACTTATGATGGGATCATTTCAATACTATTATTTCCATAATCTTATGTATATTAGTATGGCTTAATTACTTAAAAAACCCTCACCTTTAACTTTGTTTTCGTTTATACCCTGACCTAGGAAAATTGTCACATATACTCATGACCTTATCTTTATGTTTCACCTCTACCCCAAATTTCAAAAAAAAGATAATTTATTAAAAACAACTAAATATAAGGGTTATTTTACACCTTTTTCTATTAAAAAAAATACAAACAAATACTTCATCTTTAAAAACGTTCAAATAAGTCCTAAAATTAATTAATTTTTTTAATTTAAATAAAATAAAATAAATAAAATATTTTTTTTAATTACAACCTACAATTATACTTTAATTTTAAAAACCGCTAATATTATTTAAAAAAAATCGATTTTCGAAACCGACGCCGGACAAGGAGGAACATCGTGTTCCTCCTTTCCATGGAGGAACACGACTGTTGCTCCTTGGAAGGAGGAACAGTCGTGTTCCTCCTTTCCATGGAAGGAGGACGACGGTTCCTCCTTCCACGGAAGAAAGACGGTGGCGGTGGGTGAAATTTTTTTTTAAAAAAAAATTAATTTAATTTTGTTTAAGTTTTTTTACGGTTTTTAATTTTGATAGCGGATTTTAAAATTGGAATATGGTTGTAGGTCGGGAATAATTAAATAATTATGATTAACTGATTTTATTAAAGAAGAAGGTGTTTTTGTATAATTAATAATATTGATGTGTAATTAGAATATATACTAAAAATGAACGACTATTTTAAATATTTTTTCAAATCAAAAGAGGTAAATCTAATACCTCGAGGGTAGAGGTGAAACATAAAGACAAGGTCATGAGTATATGTGACAATTTTTCTAGGTCAGGGTATAAACGAAAAAGAAGTTAAAGGTGACGGTTTTTTTAAGTAATTAAGCCTATTAGTATAAAAGGATTTGTTTTAAGGGTTTTAAACTTAATAAATGTAAATAGCATTATGACCTCATCTCAGTATATCTGACCCCGTTGTTTTCCTAATTTTTCCAGGCTTATGATTTGAGAGTGTTGGTCGATCTCCGATTTCTTGCTTTCCTTCAGAGGTTTATTTATTTTAATAAAACTAGTCAATTAATTTTACTCTTAGACCGCAGTAGAATTGGTTAGTCGTTTATGTTTATTTCATACATTGGTTTATCAGAGTGGTCCGACTATCTCTATATTTATGTTGTCATGTATACATTGGATTTGATTTATATAAGGCATGTTGTTGAGTCTCGGGTTTTAGCCGAGCGTTTCGGATAATTAAGTTGTGATTATGTTGTTATATAAACTGCTAGACATAGGTTGGAGTCTCGGTTGACACCGAGCAGTGGTTTTCTTGCAGGTTTATTCTGATTGTATGTTATCCGCGAGGCTTGCTACGGGTTTTGGTATCAGAGCTTTGGTTTCAAACCAAGGTCAATTTTTGCATGTTATGTGTTTACTTCTTTAAGGCATGTTAATTTGTTGTTATGTCATAGGATCTATTCCGGAATTAGGATTCAAGTCTTGTCTTTTGAAACGTTGTTTACCTTGGGTGATTACATGTTGACTTTTATGCTTTGGATGATTTTGATTGTAATTGGATTGCTTTCACCTTGTTGGTAAGTACATTTGGCTTTTGCCGTGTTCGTTGGTTGCTAAGTATGCTGGCATGTATGCGGATCCATTAGGCGTTGGCCTTGTTTTGCTTTATTAGGAATTTTGTCATAAATATTTAATCATGTTTTGTGCCTTTATGTTGTTTGACCGCACGTTGGTTATATAGTTTTATCAAGGAAATTGTTTTGATTTTGTTTGTATTTTGACACGAGAGCCGGATGAGAGGTGTGGTCATAGTACTTAAAAAATGTGATTTTTGGTTATTTTGCAAGTAAAACGAATTTCTCATATTTCAGAATCTTACGTTGGACTTGGTATTGACTAACGATTATTTTCAAAATAATAGTATTCATGATAGATGTCACGTCTTGAGGATTTAATATTTATATTGTTATATTTTTTACCATGTTGTGGTATGTCGACCTTTGAGGTGTCGTTGGTCATATATTTTGGGTATGTTATGTTTGGTTGGAGTACGTGTTTACGGTATAGTTGTTTACGGTTAACAATCTTCTCACTTGAATATTTCAGTTGATGTTTTATGTTTGGGTTATTCTGAGCTCTTATTTGGAAAGATTGAGATTTTACTTAACTGCATTTTTTTTGGATTAATAAATGTTATGAAAACATTTTATAAATGGTTATTATGGGTGTGACTTAGTCACTCAATTTGGGAGTTGACATTCAAAATTGTAATAAATTGGCTAACTCGATGGTTTTGTGGATTAAGTAACTTTGGAAATATTAATCAACTGATTTATAAAATGAGGTTTCCTGAAAGTGATTTATTTTTAACCGTGGGGTCAACTAGAACTTGAATTTTTTGTGATTGACTTTATATTTCATAATACGTTTTGATACGTAGTTTGATCGATGGAATGCTACTTGTTGTTCTTGGTTTCGACGAGTCAGAGTGTGTTGTAGAATACTTTCTTTTTTCCTTTTACATATCTTATGGTTAATTGCAATTAACGGCATGCTTGGGTGGTTTGTAGAATCGTAATTTTTTTATAGTATTTTGCGTTGTATACCTCGCATATTTGGTTAGTTTATGTTGGTTGAATTTGTTTTGTTTCGTCGTGCGGAGTAGCACGTGAGGTAATTTCTTTCATGCGTTACATTGGCTTAACCTCGATGATTGGTGTTGATTTGTGAGTCAAATCTTTGCTTAGCCCCAGCGTTTTAGTTTATTGTTTTTTTTTTGGATAATGTTTGGTTTGATGTATCGTTTTGTGGTTTGAGGTCATTTTGGAAATGGTGTCGAGGAAGGTGATTATTTGGAACAGTTAGAATGATAAATGTAATTTTGACCCAAATAGATTGAATGATGTATTAATACCTTGGATGTTGGAATTTTGAATGACCTAAAAAAGGATGTTGGAATTTTGACCCAAATAGATTGAATGATGTATTAATACCTTGGCGCTTTATTAAGTTGGATGATGCAATTATGGAATTTAAGATAAGTTTTGTAGTGACGAATGTGATGTATTGTTTTCTTTATGTATAAGTTTTAGTTTGGTTGAAGTTTGATTGAATATTACTTTTATATAAGAGAATTTAGTGGAGTTATCGATTTAATATAGTATGATAGTATTGTATGATTTAGTGGATTGCAAGTATGAAGTTTGAGAAATATTTTGAGACTATCGGGTGCACATCTCACAGAGTGAAATGTCTAGCAAATGTTTAATCGAGAAACTGATTTTAAATGTTTATTTGTTAAAGTATTTGAAATTTTTTATCACGTAATTGTGCCCAGACATATCATGAACATGCATTTTGAATGTCACGAATAGGAAATCGTATCGACCATTGAGTATGTTCGGTAAATAAAAGAAAAATAAATAATTGATACATGCATACTAGTACATGCATCACGTGCATGGATACGATTAGAGTGGATGCAACTCTTAGGGGATGAGACGTGTCATCACCCTGGCGCACAATTATGTAAAATAGATTTTTATCGATAATTTTTTTTGAGAAAGATGTTTTGAAACGAACTCGCGAGTCACATTATGAGGATATTAAACACTCCAAGTCACTAAACTTACTTGTTATTACAGAAAGGGTACTAAACTAAATTTTGTTACAAAAATGTCACTAAACTATACCCTTTGTTACAACGACATGTCACTCATATAAAACGCACCGTTTTGACACTAAAACGCACCGTTTTTGCTTATGTGGCAAGCGAGAATTACAAATAGGAATATAATTTAATGACCTTTTTGTAATTCACGATAAGTTTAGTGACCTTTTTGTAACAAAATTTGACCGAATCCGCTGTAGTGACCTCCCGTTGTAATTAAAGGTATAACGCAGTGACCTTTTTGTAACAAAATGAAGTTTAGTGCTCTTTCTGTAATAACAGATAAGTTCAGTGATCTGGTGTGTTTAATTCCCACATTATGATAAATTTAATTATAAAGTTGTTAGATTTCAAATTGTTTTTAATGTTTTCACCGATAGTTAGCTAGACAAATACTCTGTGATGTTAGTGGTGAATTGAGGACGATTGCGTTGTAAAAAATCGGGTTGTATGGATTTGTTTTGTAACGTTTTAAACGTTTAGCTTAAATCGCTAAAAGGTGAAACGTTAGGATTTGTTTCATAACGTTTTAAACGTTTGGATTTGTTTCGTAACGTTTTAAACGTTTGGCTTAAATCGCTAAAAAGGGGAAACGTTAGAATTTGTTTTATAACATTTTAAACGT
Organism: Mercurialis annua; assembly: GCF_937616625.2. Taxonomy (NCBI): domain Eukaryota; kingdom Viridiplantae; phylum Streptophyta; class Magnoliopsida; order Malpighiales; family Euphorbiaceae; genus Mercurialis; species Mercurialis annua. The sequence goes on from NC_065571.1 coordinate 21,300,841, forward strand.
TTGGCTTAAATCGCTAAAAAGGTGGAACGTTAGGATTTATTTCGTAATGTTTTAAAAGTTTGGCTTAAATCGTTAAAAAGGTGAAAAGTTTGGATTTGTTTTGTAACGTTTGTAAACGTTTGGCTTAAATCGCTAAAAAGGTTAAACGTTTTAAACGTTTGGATTGGTTCTGTAACATTTTAAACGTTTGGCTTAAATCGATAAAAAGGTTAAACATTTGGATTTGTTTCGAAAGGTTTGTAAACGTTTGGCTTTGTTTCGTAAGATTTGTAAATGTTTGACTTAAACCGCGACAAAGGTGAAACGTTTGGATTTAATTCGTTACATTTTAAATATTTGATTGGTTTCGTAACGTTTTAATCGTTTAGTTTAAAATCGCTAAAAACGTTAAATGTTTCAATTTGCTTAGTAACGTTTTAAACATTTGTGTTGGTTTCATAACGTTTTAAACTTTTGGTTTAAATCGCTAAAAAGGTGAAACATATGGATTTGTTTCGCAACGTTTTAAACTTCTGGATTGGTTTTGGAACGTTTTAAAAGTTTAGCTTAAATTGATAAAAAGGCGAACCTTTTGGATTTAATTCGTAATGTTTGTAAACCTCAGGTTTATTCGCTAAAAAGGTTAAATATTTGGATTTGTTTCGTAAGATTTTAAACGTTTTGATTGGTTTCGTAACATTTAAAATGTTTGGCTTAAATCGATAATAAGGTGATACATTTGGATTTTGTTCGCAATGTTTGTAAAGGTTTGGCTTAAATCGCTAAAAAGTTGAAACGTTTGGATTTGTTTCGTAACGTTTGTATACGTTTGGCTTCAATCGCTAAAAAGGTGAAACGTTAGGATTTTTTCGTAACATTTTAAATGTTTGGATTTGTTTCGTAACATTTTTAATGTTTGGCTTAAATCGCTAAAAAGGTGAAATGTGAGGATTAGTTTCATAACGTTTTAAACGTACGGCTTAAATCGCTAAAAAGGTTAAACGTTTGGATTTGTTTCGTAACGTTTGTAAACGTTTCACTTATATTGCTAAAAAGGTGAAACGTTTGGATTTAATTCGCAAAGTTTTAAACGTTTGATTGGTTTCGCAAAGTTTAAATGTTTGGCTTAAATCGCTAAAAAGGTGAAATGTTTCGATTTGTTTCGAAACATTTTAAACATTTGGATTTGTTTCGTAATGTTTTATAGGTTTGGCTTAAATCGTTATTCAGGTGAACATTTTGGATTTCTTTCGTAACTTTTGTAAATGTTTGGCTAAAATCGCTAAAAAGGTGAAACATTTGGATTTTTTTCGTAACGTTTCTAACTTTTGGATAGGTTTCGTAACGTTTTAAACGTTTGGCTTAAATTGATAAAAAGGAGAAACTTTTGGATTTGTTTCATAACGTTTGGTTTAGATAGCTAAAAAGGTGAAACGTTTGGATTTGCATCTTAACGTTTTAAACGTTTTGATTGTTTTCGTAAACGTTTTAATTGTTTGGCTTAAATCGCTAAAAAGCTTAAACGTTTGGATTTGTTTCGTAATGTTGGTAAACGTTTGGCTTAAATCGCTAAAAGGTGAAACGTTTGGATTTGTTTTGTAACGTTTCTAAACGTTTGGCTTTAGTCGCTTAAAAGGTGAAACGTTAGGATTTGTTTCGTAACGTTTTAAAAGTTTGGATTATTTTGGTAGCATTTTGAACGTTTGGCTTATATCGCTAAAAAGGTGAAATGTTAGGATTTTTTTCGTAACATTTAAAACATTTGGCTTAAATCGCTAAAATGGTGAATGGTTAGGATTTGTTTCGTTTTAAACACTTGGATTTGTTTCGTAACATTTTAAAAGTTTGGTTTTAATCGCAAAAAAGGTGAAACATTAAGATTTGTTTCGTAACGTTTTAAACGTTTGACTTTAAATCTGTAAAAAGGTGAAACATTATAATTTGTTTGTTTTTAAACTTTTGAATTAGTTTCGTAACATTTTAAACGTTTGGTTTAAATCGCTAAAAAGGGGAAACGTTTGGAGTTGTTTTCTAACGTTTCAAACGTTTGGCTTAAATCGCTAATAAGGTGAAACGTTAGGATTTGTTTCGTTACGTTTTAAACGTTTGGATTTGTGTCGTAACGTTTTAAATGTTTGGCTTAAATCGCTATAAAGGTGAAACAATAGGATTTGTTTTGTAACATTTTAACCGTTTTGCTTAAATTGCTAAAAAGGTAAAACATTTGGATTTGTTTTGTAACATTTTAAATGTTTGGCATAAATTGCTAAAAAGGTGAAACGTTAGGATTTGTTTCATAACGTTTTAAATGTTTGTACTTGTGTTGTAACGTTTCGTTTTGCTTAAATTACTAAAAAGGTAAAACGTTAGGATTTTTTTTCGTAACGTTTTAACGTTCGGCTTAAATCGCTAAAAAGGCGAAATGTTAGGATTTGTTTTGTAACGTTTTTAGTGTTAGGCTTAAATCGCTAAAAAGGTGAGATGTTAGGATTGGTTTCATAGCGTTTTAAACGTTTGGATTGCTTTCGTAACGTTTTAAATATTGGGCTTAAATCGCTAAAAAGGTCAAACGTTTGGATTTGTTTCGAAACGTCTTAAATGTTTGGCTTAAATCGCTAAAAAGATGAAACGTTCGGATTTGTTTAATAACATTTTAAACGTTTGGCTTAAATCGCTAAAAAGGTGGAATGTTGGGATTTCTTTCGTAACGTTTTAAAAGTTTGGCTTAAATCGTCAAAAAGGTGAAATGTTTGGATTTGTTTCGTAACATTTGTAAACGTTTGGCTTAAATCGCTAAAATGGTCAAACGTATTAAACATTTAGATTAGTTTCGTAACGTTTTAAACATTTGGTTTAAATCGATAAAAAAGGTGAAACATTTTGATTTAATTTGTAAAGTTTTAAACATTTGGCTTAAATCACTAAAAAGGTGAAATTTTTGGATTTGTTTCGTAACATTTTAAACGTTTGGAATTGTTTCGTAACGTTTTAAACGTTTGGCTTAAATATCTAAAAAGGTGAAACGTTTAGATTTGTTTCGTAACATTTGTAAAAGTTTGCTTTAAATCGCTAAATAGGTGAAACATTTGAATTTGTTTCGTAACGTTTCAAATGTTTGGATTGATTTCGTAACATTTTAAACGTTTGGCTTAAATTGATAAAAAGGTGAAGCGTTTGTATTTGTTTCATAACGTTTGTAAACATTTGGCTTAAATCGCTAAAAAGGTGAAACGTTTGGATTTGTTTCGTAACATTTTAAACGTTTGGATTGGTTTCGTAACGTTTTAAATGTTTGGCTTAAATCGCTAAAAAGGTGAAACGTTTGGATTTTTTCCGTAACGTTTGTAAACATTTGGCTTAATCGCTAAAAAGGTGAAACATTTGGATTTGTTTCGTAACGTTTTTATACGTTTGGCTTCAATCGCTAAAAAGGTCAAACGTTAGGATTTGTTTCGTAACATTTGTAACATTTGGATTTGTTTCGTAACATTTGAAACGTTTGGTTTAGATTGCTAAAAAGGTTAAATGTTAGGATTTATATTGTAAAGTTTCAAACGTTTTTCTTAAATCGTTAAAAAGGTGAAACATTAGGATTTGTTTCGTAACGTTTTAAACATTTGGATTTTTGTCGTAACGTTTTAAACATTTAGCTTAAATTACTAAAAAGGTGAAACGTTAGGATTTGTTTCATTACGTTTTAAACGTTTGGCTTAAATTGTTAAAAAGGTGAAATGTTAGAATTTGTTTCGTAACATTTTAGACAATTGGCCTAAATCACTAAAAAGGTGAAACGTTAGGACTTGTTTTGTTTTAAACGTTTGGATTTGTTTCGTAACATTTTAAACGTTTTGGCTTAAATTGCTAAAAAGCTGAAACGTTAGGATTTGATTCATAACGTTTTAAACGTTGGGGTTTGTGTCGTAACCATTTAAACGTTTTGCTTATATTGCTAAAAGGTTAAATGTTTGGATTTGTTTCGTAACGTTTTAAACGTTTGGCTTAAATCACTAAAAAGTCGAAATGTTAGGTTTTGTTTCGTAACGTTTTAAACGTTTGGCTTAAATCGCTCAAAAGGTGAAACGTTTGTATTTGTTTCGAAACGTTATAAACGTTTGGCTTAAATTGCTAAAAAGTTGAAACGTTAGGATTTGTTTTATTACGTTTTAAACGTTTTTCTTAAATCGCTAAAAAGGCTGAACGTTAGGATTTCTTTCATAACGTTGTAAACGTTTGGCTTAAATCGCTAAAAAGGTGAAAAGTTTGCATTTGTTTCATAACGTTTGTATATGTTTGGCTTAAATCGCTAAAAAGGTTAAAACTTTTTAAACGTTTGGATTGGTTTCGTAAAGTTTTATGCATTTGGCTTAAATCGATAAAAAGGTGAAACGTTTGAATTTGTTTTGTAACGCTTTACACATTTGGATTGGTTTTATAACGTTTTAAACGTTTGGCTTAAATCACTAAAAAGGTGACATTTTTGAATTTGTTTCATAAGGTTTTAAATTGCTAAAAAGGTGAAAGATTTGGATTCGTTTCATAACATTTTAAACGTTTGGATTGGTTTTGTAAGATTTTAAACGTTTGGCTTAAATTGTTAAAAAGGTTAAACATTTGGATTTGTTTCGTAACGTTTGGCTTAAATCGTTAAAAGGGTGAAAAGTTTTGATTTGTTACGTTTTAAACGTTTGGATTGATTGTAACGTTTTAAATCTTTGGCTTAAACCACTAAAAAGGTGAAACGTTATGATTTTTTTAGTAACGTTTGTAAACGTTTAACTTAAATCTCTAAAAGGTGGAATGTTAGGAGTTGTTTCGTATCGTTTGAATACGTTTTGCTTCAATTTCTAAAAAGGGGAAACGTTAGGATTTGTTTCGTAACATTTTATACGTTAGCATTTGTCTCGTAATATTTTAAACGTTTGACTTAAATCGCTAAAAAGGTGAAACGTTAGGATTTCTTTCGTAACGTTTTAAACGTTTGGTTTAAATCGCTAAAATTGTTAAACGGTAAGATTTATTTCGCAATATTTTAAACGTTGGGATTTGTGTCGTAATGTTTTAAATGTTTGGTTTAAATCACTAAAAAGGTGAAACGTTAGGATTTTTTTCTCAACGTTTTAAACGTTTGGCTTAAATAGCCAAAAAGGTGAAATGATAGGATTTATTTCGTAACGTCTTAAACGTTTGGCTTAAATCGCCAAAGAGGTGAAACGTTTGGATTTATTTCGAAACGTTTTAAACATTTGGCTTAAATCGCTAAAAAGGTGAAATGTAATGATTTGTTTCGGAACGTTTGTAAACGTTTGGCTTAATTCGCTAAAAAGGTGAACCGTTTGGATTTGTTTCAAAACGTTTTAATCGTTTGGCTTAAATCGCTAAAAAGGTGAAACATTAGGATTTGTTTCATAACGTTTTAAACGTTGGGCTTAAATCGCTAAAAAGGTGGAACGCTATGATTTCTTTCGTAACATTTTAAATGTTTGGCTTAAATCGTTAAAAAGGTGAAACATTTGGATTTGTTTCGTAACATTTGTAAACGTTTGGCTTAAATCGCTAAAAAGGTTAAAAATTTTAAATGGTTTGGATTGGTTTCGTAACGTTTCAAACGTTTGGGTTAATTCAATAAAAAGGCAAAATGTTCGGATTTGTTTCGTAACGTTTGTAAATGTTCGGCATAAATCGCTTAAAAGGTGAAACGTTTTGAATTAATTCGTAACGTTTTAAACGTTTGATTGGTTTTATAACGTTTTAAACGTTTGGCTTAAATCGCTAAAAAGGTGAAACGTTTGAATTTGTTTCGTAACGTTTAAAACGTTGGATTTTTTCGTAACATTTTAACTGTTTGGCTTAAATTGCTAAAAAGGTGAAACGTATGGATTTGTTTTGTAACATTTATAAAAGTTCGGCTAAAATCGCTAAAAAGATGAAACATTTGGATTTGTTTCATAACGTTTCAAACATTTGGATTCATTTCGTAACGTTTTAAACGTTTGGCTTAAATTGAGAAAAAAGTGAAATGTTTGTATTTGTTTCGTAACGTTTGTAAACATTTGGATTAAAATGCTAAAAAGGTGAAACATTTGGATTTATTTCGTAACGTCTTAAACGTTTGGATATATTTCGTAAAGTTTTAATCGTTTAGCTTAAATTGATAAAAGATGAAGCGTTTGTATTTGTTTCGTAACGTTTGTAAACGTTTGGCTTAAATCGCTAAAAAGGTGAACCGTTTGGATTTGTTTTGCAACGTTTTAAACGTTTGCATTGGTTTCGTAACATTTTAAATGTTTGGCTTAAATCACGAAAAAGGTGAAACGTTTGGATTTTTTTCATAATAATTATAAACATTTAGCTTGAATCGTTAAAAAGGTGAAACGTTTGGATTTGTTTCGTAACGTTTGTATACGTTTGGCTTCAATCGCTAAAAAGGTGAAACGTTAAGATTTGTTTTGTAATATTTGAAATGTTTGGATTTGTTTCGTAACATCTTAAACGTTTGACTTATATTGCTAAAAAGGTGAAACTTTGAGATTTGTTTCGTAACGTTTAAAATATTTGGCTTAAATCGCTAAAAATGTAAAACGTTGGGATTTGTTTCGTAACATTTTAAAAGTTTTGATTTTTGTCATAACGTTTTAGACGTTTGGCTTAAATTGCTAAAAAGGTGAAATGTTAGGATTTGTTTCGTAGCGTTTTATACGTTTGGCTTAAATCACTAAAAAGGTGAAACGTTTGGATCTGTTTTATTTTCAACGTTTGGATTTGTTTCGAAATTTTTTAAACGTTTGGCTTAAATCGTAAAAAAGGTGAAACGTTTGGATTTGTTTCATAACGTTTTAAACGTTGTGATTTGTATCCTAACCTCTTAAACATTTTTCATATATTGCTAAAACGTTTAAACGTTTGCATTTGTTTCATAACGCTTTAAACATTTGGCTTAAATCGTTAAAAAGGTGGAATGTTAGGTTTTTTTCGTAACGTTTTATACATTTGGCTTAAATTGCTAAAAAGGTGAAACGTTTGGATTTGTTTTGAACTGTTTTAAACCTTTGGCTCAAATCGCTAAAAAGGTGAAACATTAGGATTTGTTTTATTACGTTTTAAACGTTTGGCTTAAATCGCTAAAAAAGTGGAACGTTAGGATTTCATTCGTAACGTTGTAAACATTTGGCTTAAATCACTAAAAAGGTTAAACTTGGATTGGTTTCGTAAAGTTTTAAACATTTGGCTTAAATCGATAAAAAGGTGAAACGTTTGAATTTTTTTTGTAACGTATTACACGTTTGGATAGTTTTCTTAATGTTTTAAACGTTTGGCTTAAATCGCTAAAAAGGTGAAACTTTTGGATTTGTTTCGTAACACATCTTAAATCGCTAAAAAGGTAAAACATTTTGATTTGTTTCGTAACGTTTTAAATGTTTGGATTGGTTTCATAACGTTTTAAACGTTTGGCTTAAATTGATAAAAAGGTGAAACGTTTGGATTTGTTTCGTAACGTTTGTAAACGTTTAGCTTAAATCGCTAAAAAGGTGAAACGTTTGGATTTTTTTCGTAACATTTTTAAACGTTTGGATTGATTTTGTAACGTTTTAAATGTTTGGCTTAAATCAATAAAAAGGTGAAACATTTGGATTTTTTTCCTAATGTTTGTAAACGTTTAGCTTAAATCGCTATAAAGGCGAAACATTTAGGGTTGTTTTGTATCATTTGTATACGTTTGGCTTCAATCGCTAAAAATGGGAAATGGTAGGATTTGTTTCGTAACCATTTAAACGTATGCATTTATTTCGTAATATTTTAAACGTTTGGTTTAAATTGCTAAAAAGGTGAAACGTTAAGATTTGTTTCGTAACGTTTTAAACGTTTGGCTTAAATCGCCAAAAATATGAAATGTTAGGATTTGTTTCTTAACGTTTTAAAATATTGGCTTCAATTGCTAAAAATGTGAAATGTTAGGATTTGTTTTGTTTTAAACGTTTGGGTTTGTTTCGTAAAATTTTAAACGTTTGGCTTAAATCTCTAAAAAGGTGAAACGTTAGGATTTGTTTCATAATGTTTTAAACGTTATGATTTGCGTCGTAACCTTTTAAACGTTTTGCATAAATTGCTAAAAAGATTAAACGTTTGGATTTATTTCGTAACGTTTTAAACGTTTGGGTTAAATCGCTAAAAAGGTGAAATATTATGATTTGTTTTATCACGTTTTAAGCGTTTGGTTTAAATCGCAAAAAAGGTGAAACTTTTAGGATTTCTTTCGTAACGTTGTAAACGTTTGGCTTAAATCGCTAAAAAGGTGAAACGTTTGGATTTGTTTCGTAACGTTTGGCTTAAATCGCTAAAAAGGTTAAACGTTTTAAACGTTTGGATTGGTTTTGTAAAGTTTGAAACGTTTGACTTAAATCGATAAAAAGGTTAAACGCTTTAATTTGTTTTAGAACGTTTTACACGTTTGGATTGTTTCGTAACATTTTAAACGTTTGGCTTAAATCGCTAGAAAGGTGAAACTTTTGGAGTTGTTTCGTAACGTTTTAAATCGCTTAAAAGGTGAAACATTTGGATTTGTTTCGTAACGTTTTAAACGTTTGGATTGGTTTCGAATCGTTTTAAACGTTTGGATTAAATTGATAAAAAGGTGAAACGTTTGGATTTTTTCCGTAACGTTTGTAAACATTTAGCTTAAATCGCTAGAAAGGTGAAACGTTTGGATTTGTTTCGTAACGTTTTAAACGTTTGGGTTTGTTTCGTAGCGCTTTAAATGTGTTTGGCTTAAATATCTAAAAAGATGAAACATTTGGATTTTTTTCCTAATGTTTGTAAACGTTTAGCTTAAATCGCTAAAAAGGTGAAACGTTTGGAGTTGTTTTGTATCGTTTGTATACGTTTGACTTCAGTCGCAGAAAAGGGGAAACGTTTGGATTTGTTTCGTAACATATTAAACGTTTGGATTTTGTTCGTAATATTTTAAACGTTTTGCTTAAATAGCTAAAAAGGTGAAACGTTATGATTTGTTTCATAACATTTTAAATGTTTGGCTTAAATCGCTAAAAATGGGAAACGTTAGGATTTGTTTCATAACGTTTTAAGCGTTTGGATTTGGATCGTAATTTTTTAAATGTTTGGCTTAAAAAGCTAAAAAGGTGAATCGTTAGGATTTTTTTGTAACGTTTTAAACGTTTGGCTTAAATCGCTAAAAACGTGAAATGTTAGGATTTGTTTCGTAATGTTTTAAACGTTTGGCTTAAATCGCTAAAAAGGTGAAAAGTTAGGATTTGTTCCGTAACGTTTTAAACATTGGGATTGATTTCGTAACGTTTTAAACGTTTGCCTTAAATCGCTAAAAAGGTGAAATGTTTGGATTTGTTTCGAAATATTTTAAAGGTTTGGTTTAAATTGCTAAATAGGTGAAAGTTAGGATTTGTTTCGCAATGTATTAAACGTTAGGCTAAAATGGCTAAAAAAGTGAAACATTAGGTTTTGTCTCGTAACGTTTTAAACGTTTGGCTTAAATCGCTAAAAAGCTAAAACCTTAGGATTTATTTCGTAACGTTTTAAACATTTGGATTGGTTTTATAACGTTTTAAAAGTTTGGCTTAAATCGCTAAAAAGTTGAAATGTTTGGATTTGTTTCCTAACCTTTGTAAATGTTTGGCTTAAATCGCTAACGTGGTGAAATGTTTGGATTTGTTTCGACGTTTGACTTAAATCACTAAAAAGGTGTGTTGATACCCAATTTTGTCCAGCCAAATATAGACAAAATTGAATAAATTACGATTGGTAGTATTTTGGTGCATTATAACCATTTATGACATCTAAGTATATATCAAATAGTTAGCACAGCTAATACTAATTAGTATCGAGTTTCAAGAACCAAATTGAACCTTTTATCATTTTCCATTTTGTTTATCAATTTTATTTTAGCAACATATTCTATCCATATTTCTTCCCGTTTTAAAAAGTCACGTGATTAATAAGATTTAAATGAGAATTTGAAGTGAATTATTAATTGAAAACATAAATAATATATCTACTAATAATGATAACACATTACACAACAAATTAATATTTTAAGACAACCAATTACTTTTTTCTAATAATTGACAACCAATTACTTCAATTAAAGTGTAATAATATAAGGATACCATCGTGGAACCCTAGCACCAGCCGCCGCATTCAACTACCGCCGATGACCACCGTTACCAACCCTCATCTGACCCAGGTTAAAAAGTTTGCTATAGGAGGACAGACCAGACAAGTTTATTCGGAGGACAAGTTTCAATTTGCGAATCAAGGAAACCCTAATCTGCCAATGCACTATTGATTCTCATGCACGAAGTGAACAAGAAAGGGTTTCTTCAAGGCTGATTTATTTCGAAAGCTTTCCAAAAACATGGAGCTATCGCAATTTGGAGAAACTATTTGCAAGATATGGAGTTGTGGGAAGAGTTTCATTAGCAACTAAACTCTCCAAACGGAATTGCAGTTTAGGTTTTCTAAGGCCAGAAGCTGATAAACCTTTGGATTGGATTATGGGAAAGCTGAACATGGTTGCTATTGGAAAGTTCTGTTGGACCTTAATTGATTCAATATCTCTTCTATTTTGACCACGGCAATTAACACCGCAGGTTCTAACACTCTAATTAAGTGTGTAGGAACCCCCCGGAACACTTGGAAAGCAAATCAGACATCTCTAGCAATAATCGAATTTTTCGATTAAAAAGCTGTCCAATGAAAGTTGGCGGGCACCAACCTTAGTTCGCGGGTGCGAACTTTCTCAGCCATAGAAGCGGCTGAAGCTCGCGAGTGCCAAGTTTTTTAAGCATTGAGAACGAACTAAAGTTCTCGGGCGCCAACATGGATTCGCGGGCGCGAAGTTTAAATGTCCCAAAAACTTATTTACAACGGTGATCTTTCACACCCAACGAGGTGCTGACACCTCAGCAGAGGACCGTTGAGGACTTTTCCCAAGGAGCCGTTCGCAGGCGCGAACCATAGTTGGCGGGCGCGAACGTTGTTTGGCAAGTCTATTTCAAAAAGCTGATTTGTTACTCTTTTGCTTCACACAAAAAGAGTAACGGGAAGAATTGTTTGGAGGCCTATATATATCATACTATTGTGTATGGAAAAGGGTTGACAACCAAAGCTTTCAAACCTCTCAAGCAATCTTCAAAACTTGTGTGAAAAAAACCTTTGTAACTTGTTGGTTTAAGAGTGAACCCTAGAAACTATTGTTGTTGTTTGGTTTGTAGTTTTGCCTAGAAAAACTATAAGTTGTTGTTGTTAGTTGTTGGTTTGGGTTGAGCCTTTGAAAACCTAAGTTGGGAGTGAACTTGTAAAAACTCCAAGTTTAGTGGAAACCTCTAGTTAGAGGGAAGTGGATGTAGGTGAATGTGTTAATCACCGAACCACTATAAATCTTGTGTGTTCTTCCCTCTCAACCTCCATTAGATTAGTTGCAATCAATTCTTAATCCGCAAAAGTTTTTAGTGGCAACTATTCACCCCCCCCCCCCCCTTCTAGTTGCTATTGGGTTACAAATGGTATCAAAGCTTGGTGCTCTAGTTGTGCTTAATTGCAAGAGTTTGAAGATCCAAAAGCAATGGAAGGGTTTCTCAACAATTCCATAAGACAATACTTTGATGGTACCGATTATGCGTATTGGAAGCAAAAGATGGAGAAGTATCTTGATAATGAAAATGTGAATCTATGGCAATGCATAAGGAAGCCATGGGTGTGTCCTACAAATCTTGTTGATGGTGTTGAGGTAAATAAGTCAAGAGATGCTTGGACTCCCCTTGAGGAGATTGCTTACTTGAAGAACAACAAGTGCATGTCCACTCTCTATCATGCACTCTCTAGAGAAGAAGGAGGAAAAATTCTTCATTGTCAAACCGCCAAAGAAATATGGGTTACTCTTGAGAATCATCATGAAGGAACTAGTGAAGTGAAGTTCAAGAAGATTCAACTCCTAACTCAAGAATATGAGATGTTCTTCCACAAGGCCGGAGAGAAGGTGACCGAGATGACCAACCGACTTCTCAAGATTGTTGATGCATTAAGAAAGTATGGGAAGCACTACTCCAAGGCGGATGTCAATAGAAAAATCTTGAGGTCTTTGCCAAGGAGTCTCTATGAGTCAAAGGTTACTTCCATTGAGGAAGCAAATGATCTCACAAAGCTCAACACCGATGAGCTAATTGGTAAGCTTCTTACCTTTGAAATGTACATTGAAAAGGAAGAGCCTAAAGAAGAAAAGAAAAAGGTGCTAGCTTTAAAGGCCAAGGAGACCAAGACCAAAGAGACCAAGGCAAAGGAAGCTAAGGAGTCAAGCTACTCTAGTGATGATGAGTTTCTTGAGTTGGACTCGGATGATGGGAGTGACAATGAAATGGCCTTGTTCACCAATAGATACAACAACTACATCAAAAGAAAGCAAGATAAAAGCAAGAGAGAATTTCACAAGAGGCCCTTCAAGAAGGAGGATGTGAAGTGCTATGAGTGTGGCAAGAAAGGCCATATGAGAAATGAGTGCAACAACAATGAGAAGAGTCCACAAAGATCACATAGGAAAGATAAGGAAGTCAAGAAAAGGGCTTACAAAGTGACATGGGATGACTCTAGTGAAGAGGATGAGGACTATGAGAGTGAAAGAGCCAACATTTGTTTTATGGCTAACATAGAGGAAGCCTCTTCCACCAAGGTACATAATGACTCCTCTATCTCTTCTTCTTCTATTGATGATCTCTCTACCCATGATCATGAAAGTGATAGCGGGGATGAGAAGGTGGAAATGATGAAAACCTTGGCTGAGAAAGTCAATAGCTATAGGAAAAAAACTTTGAAACACAAGGAAGATTTTTCCTTACTTGAGGCTAAGATTAATGATTTTCAAAAACAAATAGTTAATTTGAATTTACACAATGAATCTTTAAAAAATTCAATTTCTCTACTTAACAATTCTAATCTCACTTCTCTCAACTCTTTGAAAGAAGAGAATGAAAAATTGAAAAAAGAAGTTGTTGAGTACAAAACCTCCTTAACTAAGTTTCAAAAAGGAAAACAATCCTTGGATGAGATGTTGACTTTCCAATGACCCTCTTCTTCTAAGGAAGGCTTGGGTTTCGTGGCTAGTAACTCATCATCTCCACCCTCTAGAACCATCTTCAAGAGGGCTAGAACGAAACAATCTTCTTCTATAGATGTGAAGTTCACAAAGGAGACAATACCCTCTAGTCCTTCTATGACTAGGATGGATGTTGATTCTCACAAAGCTAAGGCCAACACATCTAAGGATGATAAGCCTAAAGTTAACAAGCCAAGCATTCCATCAAATGCTAAGGCTAAGGACACTAGACCAAGCATTCCCAAGAATGCTAAGCCTTGAGGTCCCAACCCCAAGGGACAACCACCCAAGGGCAAGAATGCTCACACCAACCCAAGACAACCTCATACATGTTGCTCTTGTGGTAAGGATGCTCCTTCAACTCATCCTAGAACATGGAGACCTAAGCCTAAAAAGGCTAAGTCAACAATTAGATGTTTCTATTGCATGAAGGTTGGGCACACAAATGGAAGGTGCTATGTGAGGAAAATTCACTTGAACTTGATTCACTTGGATGATTCTAAGACTAACCCTCAAGGACCCAAGTACATTTGGGTACCTAAAAATTCTTAATTTCTTTGTGTGTTTTAGGGCAAAGGAGTAGCCATCAATGAAAATCGACCTTGGATTGTGGATAGTGGGTGCTCAAGGCACATGACCGGAACTTCAAAGCTATTCACAACCCTTCAATCAAAGGATGGTGGTTATGTAACCTTTGGTGACAATGCAAAAGGAAAAGTGGTTGGTATTGGTAAGATTGGTAAGACTTCAAACTCATCTTCTTGTATTAGAAATGTTCTCTTAGTTGATGGTTTGAAGCATAACTTGTTGAGTGTAAGTCAATTATGTGATAGTGGCTTAAGAGTCACTTTTGACTCTAAGGCTTGTTACATTACTCAAGTGAGTGATAACAAGACCATTCTTAGAGGAGAAAGGAGTGAAAATATTTACATAATTGACTTAGACTCAACTTCTAACAAGAATCTCAAGTGTCTTATGTCCACAAAGAACGAGCCTTGAATTTGGCATAGAAGGCTTACCCATGCTAACATGGAGTTGATAGACAACTTGAGAAAAGGATAACTTGTGATTGGACTTCCGAATATTAAATTTGAGAAGGACAAAGTTTGTGCTTCATGTCAAATAGGGAAGCAACACAAGTCATCCTTCAAATCCAAAAAGGTGGTAAGTACATCCAAACCTCTTCAATTGATTCATATGGATTTATTTGGACCATCTAGAGTTGCGAATTTGGGTAGCAAGCACTATACCTATGTTCTTGTTGATGATTACTCTAGATATACTTGGGTTATTTTGATGGCTCATAAGGATGACACTTTTGATGCTTTTAAAAGTTTCTCAAAACTTGTTCAAAACAAGATGGGTTATTACATTATGAGTATAAAAAGTGACAGTGGTGGTGAATTCAAAAACCATCTTTTTGAAAGCTATTGTGAAGACCTTGGCATTTCTCATGAGTTCTCTTGTCCTAGAACTCCCCAACAAAATGGGGTAGTGGAAAGGAAGAATAGATCTCTTATAGAAATGGCAAGGACTATGCTAAATGAATTTAAATTACCAAGCCATTTTTGGGCGGAAGCTGTCAATACTTCTTGTTATGTGCAAAACCGTGTTTTGAAAAGATCCATTTTGAATAAAAAACCTTATGAGTTATGGATGGGAAGAAAACCCAATATTTCATATCTAAGAGTTTTTGGGTGCAAATGCTTCATATTAAATACAAAGGATAACCTAGATAAATTTGCTTCAAAATCCAATGGAGGCATAGTTTTAGGTTATTCCACATGTAGAAAAGCCTATAGAGTATTCAATAAGTCAACTTTGCTTGTTGAAGAACCTATGCATGTTGTTTTTGACGAAAACAATACACTTAATGGGAAAGGTATGGATTTTGTAGATCATTTTGGATCACTAGACATTGGAGAGGATGATCCCACATTCAACAAAATGGATGATGAAAAGAAACCTCAAGAAAGTGCACCAATGTAAACAACACTTCAGGAAGACTTTCCACAAGAGGAAGATCCGCACCCGGAACTCCCTAAAGCGACAAGAACAACGAAGAACCACCCAAGAGAGCAAGTACTTGATGGATTCCAAAGAGGTATATTTACTAGATCTCAAGCCTCTAACAACCTTGCCTTTCTCTCTCACATTGAGCCAAGGACCATTGAAGAGGCTATCAATGATGAGTGTTGGGTGATTGTAATGTAAGATGAACTCAACCAATTTGAGAGGAGTAATGTTTGGGAATTAGTCCCTAAGCCTAGCTTTGGTTCTATTATTGGCACAAAATGGGTCTTTAGAAATAAACTTGATGAGGATGGAGTCATTACTAGAAACAAAGCTAGACTTGTTGTCAAAGGATATAGCCAAGAGGAAGGTATCGATTATGATGAGACCTTTGCTCCCGTGGCTAGATTAGAGGCTATTAGAATTTTGCTTGCATTCGCATGTCATATGAATTTCAAACTTTATCAAATGGATGTGAAGAGTGCTTTCTTAAGTGGTTTTATTCAAGAAGAAGTTTTTGTTTCTCAACCTCCGGGTTTTGAAAACTTTGAATTTCCTAACCATTTTTTTAAGCTTAACAAGGCTCTTTACGGGTTGAAACAAGCACCTAGAGCTTGGTATTATAGGCTTAGCACATTCCTCATCATTAACGGTTTTACTAAGGGTAAAGTGGATACCACTCTTTTCATCAAAAGATGTTTTAAAGACATCCTTGTTGTGCAAATTTATGTTGATGATATAATTTTGGTGCTACTAATGAGTTGCTTTGTGAGGATTTTTCAAAGTGCATGACAAATGAATTTGAAATGAGCTTAATGGGAGAACTTAAGTTTTTCTTGGGGCTTCAAATCAAGCAAAGCAATGAGGGAATATTCATCAACCAAGCCAAATACACTAAAGAATTACTCAAGAGATTTGGCATGGATGGATGTAAAACAAGCAAAACCCCAATGCCCACCAATGTTAAAATTGACAAGGATGAAAGTGGTAAGAACTTTGATGAAAAGAAATATCGAGGTATGATTGGTTCCTTACTCTATCTTACCGCTAGTAGACCGGATATAATTTTTAGTGTTTGCCTTTGTGCTCGTTTTCAATCTTGTCCGAAAGAGTCTCATTATTTCATGTCAAAAGAATTTTCAAATATCTCATGGGCACACAACACTTAGGTCTTTGGTATCCTAGGAAGAACTCCTTTGACCTTGTTTCTTATTCGGATGCGGACTATGCCGATAGTGTGACAGATAGAAAAAGTACATCGGGAACTTGTCAATTCCTAGGCAATTGCCTTGTTTCTTGGTATAGTAAGAAACAAGTGTCGGTTGCCTTGTCCACGGCCGAAGCCGAATATGTAGCCGCGGGAAGTTGTTGTACCCAAGTTCTTTTGGATTCGACAACATCCTAAGGACTATGGAATTGTAGTTGATCATATTCCTTTGAAATGTGATAATACTAGTGCGATCAACTTATCCAAGAACCCGATTCAACACTCTAGATCCAAACACATAGATATTAGACATCATTTTATACGTGATCATGTCCAATTGGGAGATGTTGTATTAGAATTCATTGATACAAACAATCAATTGACGGATATTTTCACAAAACCCTTAAATGAGGAAAGAATGTCTTTTATCTTAAGAGAAATTGGTATGATTGATGGGTCTACCTTGTTGTGATTTGTTTGCTATGTGACTCTAAGCATCCGAATTTACGTGCTTTTTGGTTCTATGGTTGTTATTTTTCATGCTATTTATCTTCATCTTATTATGAAAACATAATTAAATGATTGGACCTTAGTTAGTTGATTCTACTCATGAATTACACTGAATAGTCCTTCATTTCATATCAAATGTGTTCCAACTTTTGAAAATCAAGTCTTAATTCTTTTTTTTTTTGCAAATGTCAATTTCTTAAAACAATTTATGTCCAGTCAAACCTCGCGGGCGCTAACTCTAGTTCGCCCCCACGAAGTGTGCTCCTTAACATACATTTTTTAAGCAGTCATAGTTCGCGGTCGCGAACTGTAGTTCACGGGCGCGAACTCCTTCGATTATTAAAAAAAATAGTCGTTAGGCAGCGGTTTCCAATGCATTTAATGGGTCAAACTAGCCGTTAACTAGCTGTTGGAGTTGTTTTTCATGCCTATAAATACTCTCCTTAAGTAGTTCTATTGTTTACAACATTCTATAACATTTCTACAACATTTTGCTACCAAAATTCTGCATTTTTGTCATCAAATTCTCTTAATCTTCATCATTTTCATCATTTGCATCATGGATACCCCTCTTTGCTCTTTAAGAAGAAAAACCCAAGGGAAGAAATCTCAAGGTCCTTCCACTAGCAAAAGAGAAGCAATTCCACCACAAGTGGAAATTCCAACACATGATCAAGAGACCTTGAACTTAATGGTTAGCAAGTTTCATGAAAGGCCCATCTTGCCTAGTCGCTACATAGATTTTGCGGGTTTGGAAGCAAGCAATGTGAAAAGAGATGTTTTGGAACTCATTGACAATTTCGGGTGGAGGAAATTTGTTTATTCTCATCACCATGATGGGTATGAAAACTTGACTCAAAAAGTACTCTCTTCACTCTACATTATTCGCAAGGAAGATGAAGAAGTTGGTTATTTTGGGGTCTCCTTTCGCGTTCAAGGAAGACTTTATCGGCTATCAAGAGAAGAAGTTGATGATGCGTTTGGCTTTGAATGAGGGCATCCTACATGTCCTTCTCATGTTCGGTTAAACTTTAAGGAATTTTGGGGAGAAATTAGCACTATCACCCTATATCGCTCCAATTCCGCAACCGCCAAGACCTTGAAGACCCTACCCTTATTCATCCTTCATTGCATCATTACTCATTCTATTTATGCAAGAAGTGAGGGCAATGAGAAAATTTCCAAGAAGGATGTGTTTTTCCTATATCTTGCAACTAAAGGTATTAAATTTTCGTGTGGTTTCTAATTTATGAATTACCTTTTTGATCTTGATAAGAGAGGGGGTCACCTAAGGGTTGCTTCCTTTGTGACGTGCCTAGTCAAAAAGGCCAAAGCCCTCACTTCTCAAGTCAAGAATGCTAATCCTCCACCTTTTCATTCGAAATGTGCTCCCTTGGACCAAAAGCATTTTGAGCATTCTTCTAAGGCCATCATAGTTCATGACAACTCTATTCAATATTTGTTTGGTGAGAATGCCATTGGTGGTGAGATTGAAAGGCTAGCAAGGAAGAGAAGGGTCTCCTCTACTAATATTGAGGAAGATGTTGAGGAAGCCGCAAGGGCAATGAGGCAATAAGAGCGTGAATTATGGCCTCATATGGATCCCCATGCCTCATCAAGTAATCCTCCACCTTCCTTTGCAACCATGTCACAAGCTCAAATGTTTGAAACTATTTATGGACAAAATGTTCATATGATGTCAAGAATGACAATGCTTGAGGGGGAGGTCAACACTATCAAGGAAGGGATGACATATCTCAAGAACAAATTTGACTCTCATTGGTATTTTTCGCCTAACGCTTCACCTCCTCACAATGAAGACCCCGATGATGATGAAGATTGACCCTACCCATTGCATACTTTCACTTGCATATCACGTTTTATTTTCATAGTCAGTTTGCGTTGTTTTATTTTCTAAGTGTGGTTGTAACATACATATGTTTCCTTATGCTTCTCGTATTGTACTTGTGATTTTCATGTCGTATTCAAACTCGTGCAATTTATGTTTATGCCGTGTCCTATTTTTGCTTTTTGATTTTGACAAAGGGGGAGAGATCTTAACTTGACTTGACTTAACTTTTCTCTTTTTGTATTATATGCACAAATTGAGGGGGAGACAAAGTTTAGTTATCAACTTATATTTTTTTTTTGGTTAATTGTCAAAGTCAAAAAGGGGGAGAATGTTGGACCTTAATTGATTCAATATCTCTTCTATTTTGACCATGAAAATTAACACAGAAGGTTCTAACACTCTAATTAAGTGTGTAGGAACCCCCCGGAACACTAGAAAAACAAATCGGACATCTCTAGCGATAATCAAATTTTTCGATTAAAAAGCTGTCCAGTGAAAGTTGGCGGCCGCCAACCTTAGTTCGCGGGTGCGAACTTTCTCAGCCGTAGAAGAGGCTGAAGCTCGCGAGTGCCAAGTTTTTTAAGCATTGAGAGCGAACTAAAGTTCGCGGGCGTGAAGTTTAAATGTCCCAAAAACTGATTTACAACGGTCATCTTTCACACCCAACGAGGTGCTGCACCTCAGCAGAGGACCATTGAGGACTTTCCCTAAGGAGCCGTTCGCGGGCGCGAACCATAGTTGGCGGGCACGAACGTTGTCTGGCAAGTCTATTTCAAAAAGATGATTTGTTACTCTTTTGCTTCACACAAAAAGAATAACGGGAAGAATTGTTTGGAGGCCTATATATATCATACTATTGTGTATGGAAAAGGGTTGACAACCAAAGCTTTCAAACCTCTCAAGCAATCTTCAAAACTTGTGTGAAAAAAACCTTTGTAACTTGTTGGTTTAAGAGTGAACCCTAGAAACTCTTGTTGTTGTTTGGTTTGTAGTTTTTCCTAGAAAAACTATAAGTTGTTGTTGTTAGTTGTTCGTTAAGGTTCAGCCTTTGAAAACCTAAGTTGTGAGTGAACTTGTAAAAACTCCAAGTTTAGTGGAAACCTTTAGTTTGAGGGAAGTGGATGTAGGTGAATGTGTTAATAACCGAACCACTATAAATCTTGTGTGTTCTTCCCTCTCAACCTCCATTAGATTAGTTGCAAGCAATTCTTAATCTGCAAAAGTTTTTTAGTGGCAACTATTCAACCCCCCCCCCCCCCCTCTTCTAGTAGCTATTAGGTTACAAATTCAAGCTTAGAGCATTTGTTTCCAGGTTCCCGGCTAAGAATTCGATTCCTGTGAAGAGTGAGGTACATAAAATAGCTTCACCAAGGATCGTCAGCTCACATGCATTCCGTGATGGAAGATCGTATAAGGAGGCCGTTTCTGCAGAATTAAAAGAGCAAGTGGTTTCTTTGGATATGTCGAAGTTAAAGATGGAACAGTCACAGAATATTGTCCTCCAACATAACTTAGTAGAAGCTGTAGACATGGAATGGATGGTGACATCCATTGTTGGAAGGGTGAATGATATTCAGGATATTCAGTTAACAAAACTGTTTCTGTTTGATCATAATATTAAGGTCCAAAATCTTTCATTGTTAGGGGAAAATTTGGTTCTCATTACTTTTGGTATGATTTTAGAGGCAGAAGATTTTATCATGAATAAAAAACCGACTCTTTTTGATTTTTTCCAATCATTTGCTTGGGCGGAAGATCATAACCAATCTTTCCTAAGGTTGGTTTGGGTGTCAGTTTCTGGTATCCCTATCTCTCTCTGGAGGTCAAAAACTTTTAAGGAAATTGGTGATTCATTGGGGGAAACTATTTCTGTTCATCAGAGTGTAGATAACCGAGATTGTTTGGACTCAGGGCTTGTTTTAATTTCAACTTCATGCAATTACATCAAGCATTCCATTAATTTGATATTTGGAGAGGAGATGATATCAATTTTTGCATCCGAAACGTGTGACCCGGTGCAGTTTATAGAGCCTAAGCTTTCTCCAAATTTAAAGGATTCTAGAGCAGAGGAGGAATCTTTGAAAACTAAGTTAAGTTCATAGGATGAAATAAATTCTTCTTTTGTCGGCGTTAACTTACTTAATTCGTTTAATACGGTTGTCCCAGAGACATCTGTTGAGACTAAGAACCAAGATACCTTCGACGAGCAGATGCTTGGGGACCTATGAGATTAGGTTTTCAACAAGTAACCGTATCCAGAATCAGTCTTGAGTGGAATCAGCTAGAACAAGATGATATGTTGTCTAAACACTCTCATGAAATTGAAAAAAGCGTGGGTTTGGTTGGCCATGAGTCAGATAGGGAGTTACAAGATGTTGAAACTACTGTTGAAGTGATAATCCAATCTTGTGTTCAGGATCAGATTAATGCTAAATGTATTCAATTGGACGGTGTTGACAGTTCAATTCAGACCGAGGTGATTTCTACTCCAGTTACATCAGCAGTTAAATCTGCTTGTAGGCCTATGAAGAAGCTGAATATTTTTGTTCGACTCTACTCATTGTCGCCATATTTTGATTTATGCTAGTAGTGTGGCGTCTAAGAGGATGGCGTTTTGGAGTGAGCTTAGTGGATATTTGTGTTTCACGGGTTCAATTTTCATAAGTGGCAATTTCATTAAAACTCTTTCTCCGGAAGACAGACTAAACGGTTCTGGGTTTACTCCATCTATGCTTGCTTTTTGTGATTTCGTAAATAATGTTGAGTTACTTGATTTGCCGTTACAAGGGAGGAACTTCACTTGGCAAAACGCTCAATCTAGATCTCGTATAGATAGATGTTTGGTCTCGTCATCAGCTAGTGTTCTTTGGCCAAGGATGTCGTTAACTGCTTTCCCCAGAGGTCAGTCTGACCATGTTCCAATCTGTTTTCGTTCTGCCGTTTTATTTGGTTGGGATCCTAAGCCATTCCGATCTATTGATGCTTGGTGGGACCATGATGAGTTTGAGGAGTTTGTTAAAGCAAGTTGGTCCGCCATTTGCTTAAATTCTTCTAATCTCACCCAGAGGTTAAAAGAACTCAGAATTCAGATCAAATCTTGGAATGCAGAAGTGTTTGGGGATCAAGCTAATACAATTAGAGTTCTTAAGGAAGATATATTGAGTAGAGAGATAGATGGAGATTCGGGTCTTATCTCTAAGGCTGAGAAGTAGGATTTGTCTAAACTCAGAGAGGAGCTCTGGACAGCAGAAAAGAGATTAGAATCTCTTTGGGTTCAAAAATCTAGAATAAAATGGAATGTGGCTGGCGATAAGAATACAATTTTTTTTCATAGTATGGCTTCCATTCATTACAGGAACAACCATATTTCTTCGATCCATTTGGAGGATAACATTTATTATGATCCAAAAGATATCAGATTTCACATCATAGAGTTTTTTAAGAAATTGCATAGCAAAAGAGAGAGTTGCCGATTTGATATTTCTGGGCTGCACTTCCGTCATTTGGTTGCTGAGGGGGCAATTTCTTTAATCAGGCCTTTTTCAGAGAAAGAGATTTTTGAGGCTATCTGTGCTTGTGGGGAGAGGAAAGCTCCGGGGCCGGATGGGTTCAATTTCTACTTCTATAAGAAATCTTGGGTTATTCTGAAAGATGTGTTCAAGGAATTCTTCTCTAATTTTTTCAACTGCAATTTTCCTCCTAAGGGTATTAACACTTCTTTTATGGTGTTGGTCCCTAAGGTAGCAGGATCTGATAATATTAAAGATTACTGGCCAATCAGTCTTGTGAATGGTTTCTATAAACTGTTGTCGAAGACTTTGTCCAGAAGATTAGCTCTGCTTCTTCATAGTGTGGTTTCTGATAACCAACATGCCTTCTTGAAAGGTAGGAGTATACAAGAGTGCTCTATGATTGCTAATGAATTTGTTCACTTAGCTGCTAGAAAAAAGGAAAAATTGTTGGTGTTGAAACTCGACTTCCATAAGGCTTTTGACAGCATTGAGTGGGATTATTTGTTATCAGTGTTGAGTTGTATGAAGTTTCCTAAAAAGTGGATAGACTGGTCGACTTGTTGTTTTTCTTCGGCTACAATGGCGGTTCTCGTTAATGGTAGCACAGTAGAACCTATTAGCCTGCAATGAGGAGTAAGGCAAGGTGACCCTATTTCTCCTTAACTTTTTGTTAATGCAACAGAGAGTTTGAAGGTTTTACTTGATCGTTCTATGAAATTGGGGCGTACTCGTGGGTTCTCGTACGCCGAGAATCAGGACCCTATTTCGATGCTCCAGTTTGCGGATGATACAATTCTCTATATTCCTTATGACATGGTGCACCTGAAAACACTTACTCGTATACTTAGGTGTTTTGAATTGATCTCTATGTTAACGATTAAGTTCCACAAGAGCTCCATTATGGGTATTAATGTTAGCGAGATCGATCTTTTATTAGCGGCGCAGATGGTTGGCTGTAAAGTGGAGTCTTTTCCGATTAAGTACTTGGGTCTTCCTTTAAGTAACACAAACCTTTCTGTTGGTTCTTGGGATTATGTGGTGGAGCGTTTCAAATCGAGATTGGCTATATGGAACGGAACGCTTCTTTCTCATGCAGGCAGATTTGTTCTTATTAAATCTTTCCTGTTCAGCGTTCCGGTCTATTTTATGTCTATTTTCAGAATGCCTAGAGCGGTTCAGTCTCTTCTGGAATCCTATATGACGCGTTTCTTTGGATAGGAGATGTTGATTCTCGTGTTTTTAGCAAAGTCTCTTAGAGAGTTATATGTCAGGATTTTAAAAGTGGTGGTTTGGGAGTTTCAAATTTGCAAGCGAGAAATCGAAGTTTGCTATTTATGTGGATATGAAAGCTTAGAGTTGTTAATCATAACTCTTTATTGTTCAAAGTGGTTTCGAATTGTTCAAAGTTGACGGATTGGGCTTGTCTTTTGAATGGCGATGTCTCTAAAATGTTGTTTATTTGGAAGGGTATCAGAAGGTTGTGTTGTGTTGATAAAGAGGTTTGAAATCTCTTTGTGGTTAATGTTAAGTTCAAGGGGGGAATAGGAACTTCTATTTCGCTTTGTAATGATAATTGGTTAGGTGTTGGTCCGGCTTCAGCAATTTACCCTAGACTTTGCCAATTTTCGAATAAAAAGAGTGCCTCTATTAACATCGTTTGGAATGAAGGTTGGCAATGGCGTCGTAGATTAAGAGGTGTGGAGTCGTTGTTGCTTCAGGATTTACAGGCGGCTCCTGATTTACGGAGTCTAGATGTTGCGTTATGGAATGACAAATTTGGAAATTATTCGGCAGCCTCGTTTTGTAAACTGCTACATTCTGCTTCTGCTGTGGTCTCAAATGATGGTACTGTTGCAGACGTATAAATTTTGTAGGGGCTGCTGCTGCTTCAAACAATGGTCCGGGAGATAGGAATAATGCAGTTTTAAATAATAGAGCTACTAGAGGGCCTTCAGTTTTGGCGGTAAGGGACAATTCAAATGTTGTTATTCGTACTGTTGGCAGGCCTCATAACGCAACATCTGAAGTGGACAGCAGAAATGGGTATGTGGTGGAGGCGGTAAGTCGCGGTGACGGGTCTGAATGGAATAATTTTCTTAAAATTTGGCATTCTCTTGCTCCACCCCGAGTCAAGTTTTTTGTTTGGTTAGTTGTTCATAACAGAGTTCCTTCACTTGCTTTTCTCGCTCAACGGTCTATTATTTCTACGGATAACTCTCTTTGTTCGCTTTGCGGTGTGTTGGAAACTCAGGACCACATTTTTATTCACTGTGCTTTTGCTAGGAATATTTGGGTTAACATTCTGCAGATGGTTGAGGTTATTTGGTGTATGCCAAATTCTTTCGTGGACTTCATGATTCAATGGCAACAAATAATCCCATTGGGTCCGTATTCAAAACTTTGGCTCTGGTTCATTATGGTTTGGGAGATATGGAAATACAGAAATGTCAGGGTTTTTCAGAATGTTGATATGAACGTAGAGCATGTGATCTTTAAGGGTTTCTCTAATTCGTTTTTTTATTAAGTTTTATAGTAGGGACTTTGCTTACTCAGGATTAGATTTCTTTAGAAATCCTGCATGTATTTTATTTTCCGGATTGTGATGTTCTTGCTTTTTCATTGAGTCGTAACCTCTAGTGTGCTGTCTTGAGCGTGCCACTTCTTGTGCGAAATCTCAGCGTTAAGGTTTTTGCCATTTCTTTTGGCTTTTATACAAATTTTATTCATAAAAAATAATAATAAACAAAATAAAATAATTAATAATTCATACAATAAACTCATTTGCTAAAAAATATATTATGCTGGCTCGGATGAGCCAATTTTCTTCATCTCTATTCTACCAATGAAGGCCCGGATGAGCCTGTTTCCTTTGCTAACAGTTGAAGCTTTTTTATCATGTTGGCCCTTTCTCCACTCCTTCTATTACAAGTGAAGTAGGCAGGTGCATGCACCTAAATAACCAATAAAATAATCAGAGTTAAAAATACACTATGCAACTACGGTAACCTCATGCACAACCAATAAAATTTCAGCTACTCCCTCTATAAAAGGAGCAACCAATAACAAAAGACATGCTTAAAAAAGAGAAGAAATACTGCTTAAAAACAATCAGAAGAGACGAGAAAAATATAGGTAAATACATATGGGAATAGGGGAAGTTACAAGCAGAAAGGGTAGAAAAATAAAAATAGAATAGTTGTTCTGAAAATAGCAGGCATATTGCTGAGATAGCAGAAACAGTCGAGAGAGATACAAAAAGAGAGTGGAGAGAATTGTTGGAGTGTAGATAGAAGAGAAATATATAAACATATAGAATATCAGGGTATATACATACCTTAATAAGTATTAAATCACTCACAAAATACTGATGAAAGAAGGAAGATTAAACAGCAAGGGTATATTTTCGTTTATCGCTTCATAACTGCTATTTTCATTCCAATCTTATTTCTATTTGCACGTTTCTATTTTTATTATGCTGTCTTGTATCTTCCTCTATTAAAATGTATCGTTTATATTCAATTACACATTAATATTTATGTTCTGCTAATCTATTTTTGTTAAAAGCTAAAAGAGGTAGAGGTGAGTGGATACCCCTCTCTGTTCATAACATTATCAAAGTAGCAAATAGGCATACCTGACATATCTGTGTACCCTTTTTCTCCTAATCCTCGGTTCACTTCCTTTAAGGGTATATGTGAATTTCCATTCCTTTGTCAGTGGTTTAGCGACATACTAACATCGATTAGTTAAACCACAATATCAGATATGTTTTCATTTGTTTACATAGGGAAAGAAATAGTAACATACGTAAATTCTGAAACATGCTAGAGAAAGGTAGTGAAGGAATCAAAAGAAAAGAGAAATGGGAGATGGAAATGGTGCAGTGCGAGAGGAAGAAAAAATAGAATTGTAAATTAGGTTAATTGATTTAGGATTGTTAAGTTTAGGGCTTTTTATATAAAATACTGATTTTGGCAGCCCATTTACTTTTATACAGGACAAGTTAAATCTTTACTTTACCTACCTCATTTTCTTACTTTGATAACTTGTACTTCAAATTTCTTTCTTTTATACGATTTTTCTTATTTCTCTCAATCATTCTTCTTCTCCACGATTTCTTTTGAGTTGTGAAAGAAAATTTTCACGATTTCTGCTCCTTCGCTTCCGCCATTCCGCCTCCTCCGTTCCGCCGTTCCGCCTCCTCCGTTCCGCCGTTCTGCCTTCGCCGTTCCGCCTTCGTCATTCTGCCTCCGCCGTTTCGCCTCCATCGTTCCGCCTTTGTCTCGCCGCGTCATCTTTCTTTTATCTTTTTAATTTTAGATCTGAAATTTTTTGTTCTTTTTTTTTATTTTCAGATCTGTAATTTGTTTATCTTTTACTGTTGATTCACCATTAAACATGTATAAAGAGTATCTTTAAAGAATCTAATACTTATTTCATGTTATATAGAATAATTTTGTGATTTTATATAATAAAATTCTGTTATTTCTGCATTTTTTTGTGTTTTGTTGTATTTCTGCATTTTTTTTTATTCTGCAGAATGATTTGTTGATGATGATTGATTGCTGAATTATTGTAATGTTACAGTGTTGTTGATTTTATGTTGACTTTATGTTGACTTTATGTTGATATCTACTGATTCTTTTTATTTTAACATTGACAAATAAGATAATATTGTCTGTGAAATAAACTTTCGTTAGATGAAATGAAACTGTATCATAACCGTCTTTGTCGAAATTTAGTTAGGTATGAGAGGTGGAACGCAAAATAGTTATACAAGTGATTTTGAAGAAACTGTACAGCTGCAAAGAGAATTGAGGAAAAAAAATATTTTGAAATAAATTTCTTTAATTTGTGAACTGTTGTGTTGGTGTATATTTAATATATTTTTATTTTTATATGTAAGAATAATTTTATTTTTTCATTTGAATTATTCTTGTTGTTTTTTCATATTATTTTGATTACTTACTATGCTAATATCTTTATCTGATTCATTTATTTTAAACATTTTGTACCTTTGTTGTTCTTTAGTAGAATTTCTACTATCATATTAACAAATTATCAACATAATGTCAACACGATATCAACAATTAATGCTAATTTAGTTGTAAAATGAGAACATTGATTGATTTAAGCAGAAATGTAATATCCCGTAAAATTTTAAATTTATTTTGTTAATTTCCGACGTGGTTCCGGATGTGTTTTGAGGGGTATTTGAAGTTTCGTAGATTTTCGTGGTTCGATTCGTTTTGGTTCGGTTTTAAAAAAAATGATTCTTCTTGGTTTGTGGTTCAACCGTAGTGGTTGAACCACTTCTGGTTAACTCAGGTCTCAATCGAGACCTGAGGTATTAAATTGGTTCTCGTTCGAGAATCCAAGGATTCTCGAACGAGAATCCATTTGCAAGCCTGGTCTCGTTCGAGACCATGCCCTTTCTCGAACGGGATCAGGCCAAAAAGGGCCATTCCCGTTCGGGAATCATATCAGCTTTTGGACCCCTTCGCCCAGCCCACTTCCAACCTGTTTTCGACCTACTTCCTCTCGTTATATCAGCTCGACTTCTAAACAGAAAATCTTCACCACTCATCACCGAAACCCTAGCCGTTTTCCTCTTGTCATTTTGCTGAATATCGAAGCTGTTATCATCTTCCAAAGATCGCTGTTCGGTGAGTTTTCTGTTTCTTTTGATTTCCAGATTTTGCTCTTGAACGACATTACGTAATTTGGTTCGTTCTCTTTCGTTTCTAGATCGAAATTGATTCCGCTTGATCTCAGACGTTCTAGACTCAACTCCCTACGTCTCCCTATCTCAGTTTTGCTGAACGGTACGCCGTCGATCTCGTTCTAATCAATCCCGTTTCATCGTTTCTGTTTGCTATGTGTTTCTGTTTTGCTTAACTGGTTTCTGCCGAACTCTTTTCCCTTTCTTTGCTTATGATTTCACTTGTTTATGATCATAATCTCTTGGGTTAATTGTTAGTTTATGATTTCGTAGAGTTATCAATCCATTTTTCCATTTCGTTCTTCGTCGTCGGAAAGTTTTGGATTTGGCAGTAATGTTTTGTTAGATTCTTGATGTTTGATGTTTAAGATGTTATTGATTATATGATTAGTGTTGATTGTTGTAATTGAGGATGTGTGTTAGCTTATTAATTGAGTGAGTTAAGGTGTAGAAGTCATGATCAGTAGCAAATATGGTGAGTTATGATTTTGTTGGTGATGGGCGGGTCTGTTCTTGTTTTGAATTGAGAATGATGGTTAAATAGCTAACTTGATTACCAATTTATTTTGACTAAAACAAATGAATTCCTTTAGTTATTGTAAATTGAATCTATTTAATAATACTTTGAATTTAGATATGTTATAAATGATATATTTAAACGATAGGTGTTTATAAATTAAGCTAATATAATTACTCGGGTAATTATAATTAATTTCAAATTTAAATTTGGTTTAATTGGTTAAATTACAACTTAGCCCCTGAACTTATTCTACAACCTTATTAAATGGATTTTTGACTAGTAACTTTATATTTGGTTTTTATTATAGAGAAAAGCAATTAATTTGATTTCGGATATCAAATTGGCTAAAGTACAATTTAGTCCCTAATTGGCAAAAGTACAGTTTAGTCCCTAATTGGCTAAAGTACGATTTAGTCCCTAAAACTTTTATTAACTTAAAATGATTAAGTTTTTGATTTGTAACTTGGGTTACTTAGAATTGAAGTTATTGAGTTCCGCTTTTAAAATGGATTATTATTTTGCTAAATTGTTTTATAAATATAAACTTGGGTTTATATTTGATAAACGTTTTGAATCGGGTTAGACTTGGGTCGCCCGACAAGTGAGGTTAGCTTGGTAGTTTATGATAACTCGGCTAACCCACTGTTTGGAAATTATTTATTATTTAAAGTTATTAAATAATATTTATAAATTGGATTATAAGCGAGAACTAAATAGACTTATATTAATTGGGCTTTATTTACCTAATGGGTATTATTTGTGTGTGCTTTGGATTGTTTATTCCGACGTGTTATTCGTGCTAGTCCTATGTGGTGTCTAGTACTCTTTAGAGTTAGGGTCTGATTTTAATAATTATTTTATTTGTCTAGACTCGTCTACTGTTCGCGCTTCAGAGGCGAACCAGAGTTAGTTGCTTGCCGGTATTTCACGTGGATTAGCAAGCTGTGAGTTTGTACTTACTATTTACCGCTTTATTAAGTAAATTGTTATTTTAATAATAAATATATATACTGTACGTATATTTCGAACTGGTTTTATATTATGGCTTCTAGTTGGAACATGCTACCTAATGGGCATCATTAGGACTGCGTGCGCACCGGTAATGATCTGGGAAAGGTATTTATGGTAATGTGGTAACTCGGTGTGAGCATAGCTCTCGGGACCAAGTAGAGTAACTCGGTGTAGCTCAGCTCTCGGGACTCTGGTATAAGTGTGGTCAGTGGTAACTCGGTGTAGCTCAGCTCTCGGGACCAGACCTATTGGATTATGTTTATTATTTAGAATTGTGGATTAGGGTTCCAACTATTATCTGTAATATCGTTATTAAATGTTTTAAACGTTTTAAAGGTTTTCCACTTAATAAATGTAAATAGTGGTATGAACTCATCTCAGTATATCTGACCCCGTTGTTTTCCCAATTTTTCCCAGGGTTATGATCTGAGAGAGTCTGGTGATCTCCGCATTTACTTTTCCTCGGAGGTTCCATTTATTTTGATAAACTGTCAACTATTTTATTCTTAGACCGCAGTAGTAACTAGACGTCTTTATTATTATTATTATTTATTTTGTCGGATTGGTTCGATTGGTTATATTGCTCTGGCATGCTGTATTATTTACATTGATTCCTGATGAATCTATTTTAGACTCGGATTTGATTAAGCATGTTATATTAACTGTTGAATATTATAACTGCTAGTTTTAGGCTGAAGTCTCGGTTGCCCCCGAGCATTGGTTTTCTGCAGGTTTATGTGTTTATGGGATAAATGAAAGGCTGGCTACGGGTTTCGGTACTACATTACCCATACCCTAGCGCCGATCGCGATTCATGAAAATGGGTCGTGACAAACTTGGTATCAGAGCTTTGGTTTCAAACCAAGGCCATTGCTTGCTATGTGTTTACTCTGTTAAGTATTGTTGTGTCTTAGGAACTACTGCGGATATAGGGTTATGTCATGTCTTTTAAAACGTCATCTTTTGATTTTTAAAACTTTCTGCCTACACCAATAGGATTGCGTCGAGTCAGTCATTGTATGTTGATTTGATATTGTTAAATACTAATTTTATTTCACTTGGGTGAACATTTTATTGCTGTTGATTTCTTGGGAAATCCTATATTGTTGCTTGTTTTGTTCATACTTGGGTATGAGATACCTGTTATTTAAATTGTTGTTGTTCAATCTTAGGATATGGACAATGTTATTCGTACTCGTGCTCGTGCTGCGGCAGAGCAAGAAGCTGTGGCTGATGATGCGATTTCCATGGAAGTCGATCAGAACGTACCACCAGTTCAGGCTAATGCTGGACGTGGTCGAGGTGGAGGTGCTGGCAGAGGTAGAGGTGCTGGTAAAGGCAGAGGAGCTGGTGCTGGTAGAGGTGGAGCGAGAGGACGCGGTGCAGCAGGTGTTCAGGCACCGAATGTGCAGCAGGCACCGAATGTGCAGCAGGCACCAGAGGTGCAACAAGCACCAAATATGCAAGCGTTCGACTTCACTACTTTCTTGGCTGGCGTTGTCGAGATGCAGAACAATCAGGCTCTACTGCAGAATCAGTGTAATATACTGGGTCAGTTAGCGCAGCAACAGCAACCTCAGGTTGGTGCTGTAGCTGGTATTGGTGGACTTGCTGGTGTCGGTCATATTCCAACAGATAGAGAGTTGGTGATGACCTACTTGAAGCTGAATCCGACTTCTTTTGATAGTACTGGGGATGCTCTTGACTTTTTGGAGGAATTTGAGTACAACAGTCAGAGGATTCAAGCTTCTGATCGTCAATCAGTGATGCTTGTGGAGATGTCGCTGAAGGGTCCAGCTAAGGACTGGTATCGTGATAACATCAGGCCAGTTATGGATACTTTGTCTTGGGCTGATTTTGTGATCAGGTTCAGAGGTTACTATCTACCCTTCTCTGTTACTGAGAGTTTCAGAGAAAAGCTGCTAAATTTGAAGAAGGGGGATAGATCAGTGACAGACTACACTACTGAGTTTGTACGTTTGGGGCGGTTTGCTACAGATCTACAGGGTGATCAAGAGCGAGTGAACGACCGTTATGTTAGGGGTTTAGGCTCGGAGTTTCTTCCTTTGCTGATAGGGACAAACATGGAGTTTGCCCGGTTAGTGGATAGTGCGCGACGGATGGAGAATTCGATGGTTCAGTTTGGAACAATCTCTGACCCTTTCCAGAATCAGAAGGGAAAGAGTGACGTTCCTAGTGGGGGGAAACAGGCCCCAGTGCAGCGTAGTAGTGGAAATTACTACAGTGGCTCTTCTCAGGCCAACAGGGGGGGTCGACGGACTCACAACAAAGGGAGGCATAGTGCCAGGAGTGCTCCGTACAGTTCCAGTAGCAGTGGGAGCAACCGTGGTTCAGGACGCGGGTACAGTGGTGGATCGAACATTCCGTTCTGCCAGAATTGCAGACGTAGGCATTATGGTCAGTGCCAGTTAGCTCCTGGAGGTTGTTTCACTTGTGGCCAGCCGGGTCATTTTTCTAGGTAGTGTCCGACATCTGGGCAGCAGATGTCTAACTCCAGTGTGGCGCAGTCATCTTATCAGACCTGTGTTTACACAATCTGTAGGGTACTCTCAACCTGCATCATCTTTTGGTGGCCAGCGGGGCCGTGGTTCTGGTGGCAGAGGTTTTGGTGGCCGTGGTAACGGCGGTAGAGGTTCCAACGGTTATGGTACTGGACAGAGTTCGCAGCAGCAGCCGCAGGGTCGGCCAGAGTGTTCGCACTTACTCCTCAGGATGCGCGTGCATCAAATGCTGTGGTGCAAGGTACCATTCCGATTTCTTTTATAGATGCTTTAGTGTTATTTGATGCGGGTGCAACCCATTCGTTTGTATCTACATGTTTTGCTGGGAAATTGGGTAGAGCACCATCTGTTTTGAGTGAACCTCTAGCTGTGTCTACACCTATGTCTGAAGGTGTAGTAGTGGACGTCGTCTATCCTTCTTGTCCTGTGGTTATTCAGGGTAGAGAATTATGTGCTGATTTGATTGTACTTGACGTTCTTTCTTTTGATGTTATCTTGGGGATGGACTGGTTGTCACGCCATTATGCTTCTATTGACTGTCGAGGGAAGTCAGTCGAGTTCAGGATTCCAGGTGGTCTACCTTTTTCCTTTCAGGGAGAAAAGGCAGAGACACCTAAGAATCTGATTTCCGCCATCAAGGCGAAGCGGATGTTAGGCAAGGGTTGCCAGGGTTTTCTTGCTGTGGTTCGTGATTTGGAGACCAGTAGTGGTGATATGCATAGTGTTCCGATAGTGAATGAGTTCACTGATGTGTTTCCAGAGGAATTGCCTGGATTACCACCTGATCGTGATATTGAGTTTTGCATTGACGTGGTTTCTGGTACAGCTCCGATTTCGATACCGCCGTATTGGATGGCTCCTGCAGAGCTGAAGGAGTTGAAGGACCAGTTACAAGAGTTGTTGGATAGCGGGTTCATCAGACCGAGTACTTCTTCGTGGGGTGCTCCAGTTCTGTTTGTAAAGAAGAAAGACGGTTCCTTTCGGCTGTGTATCGACTACAGACAGTTGAATAAGGCTACTGTCAAGAACAGATATCCTCTTCCTCGCATCGATGATCTGTTTGACCAGTTGCAGGGTGCGAAGTGTTTTTCCAAGATTGATTCGAGGTCTGGGTATCATCAGCTACGGATCCGTGATGCAGATGTGCCTAAGACTGCTTTTCGGACTCGTTATGGACATTTTGAGTTTCTGGTTATGTCCTTTGGTCTGACGAACGCACCAGCAGCGTTTATGGATATGATGAACAGAGTGTTCAAACCGTTTTTGGGATCAATTTGTTATCGTCTTCATTGATGACATTTTGATCTATTCTCGGAGTGAGGAGGAGCATGCTTACCATTTGAGGACTATACTACAGACGTTGCGTGAGCAAAAGTTGTACGCTAAGTTCTCAAAATGTGAGTTCTGGTTGGATCAGGTTACCTTTCTAGGACACGTGGTGTCGAAAGATGGGATCAAGGTTGATCCGAAGAAGATTGAGGCGGTCATGGATTGGCAAAGGCCAAGGTCAGTTACCGAGATCAGAAGTTTTCTGGGTTTAGCTGGCTACTATCGTCGGTCCGTGCAAGATTTCTCCAGAATATCTGCACCTTTGACTAAACTGACACAGAAGGGTGTCAAGTTTGAGTGGACTGACAAGTGCGAGGCGAGCTTTGAGAAGCTCAAGGAGATTTTGACTACAGCTCCGGTTTTGGCATTGCCTTCTGGCATTGATGGTTTCACAGTGTATTGTGATGCGTCTCGGATTGGTTTGGGTTGCGTTCTGATGCAACATGGACAGGTGATTGCCTATGCTTCCAGACAGTTGAAGAAGCATGAGGTGAATTACCCTACTCATGATTTAGAGTTGGCAGCTGTGGTTTTTGCGCTGAAAATCTGGAGGCATTATTTGTATGGTGCTACTTGTGAGATTTTCACTGATCATAAGAGTCTGAAATATATCTTTGATCAGAGAGAGTTGAACTTGAGACAGAGGAGGTGGTTAGAGTTGCTGAAAGACTACGACTGTACTATTCAGTACCATCCTGGTAAGGCAAATGTGGTAGCCGATGCGTTGAGTCGCAAGTCTTCGGGCAGCTTGGCTCATATTTCTGAGATTGGGCGTAGACCCATGGTGAGAGAGTGGCACAGTTTGATAGCTTCGGGCTATGGTTTGCAGATTTCTCAGGCTGGATGTTTGTTAGCACAGCTACAAGTGCAACCTGTTTTGATTGATCGGATTAAAGCTTTACAAGCTGAGGATTCACAGTTGAAACGGATTATTGAGGAGGTTCAGCAGGATGGAAATCCTGAGTTTACGTTTGTGGATGGTGTTCTGAGACATGGTTCGAGATTGTGTGTTCCGGATTCAGATGGTTTGAGGGACCAGATTCTGGAAGAAGCGCACAAGTCTGCTTATAGTGTTCATCCGGGTTCTACTAAGATGTACCATGATCTTAAGGGTACCTACTGGTGGAGCGGGATGAAGAAGGATGTCGCTGAGTATGTTTCTAAGTGTCTGACTTGCCAGCAGGTGAAGCTGGAACATCAGAGACCTTTTGGCTATCTGCAACCACTACCTATTCCAGAGTGGAAGTGGGAACGGATTGCTATGGACTTTGTGGTTGGTTTACCACGTACTCGGCAGGGGTACGATTCCATTTGGGTTATAGTTGACCGTATGACCAAGTCAGCTCATTTCCTTCCGATAAAGGTTTCGTATTCTGCTTCGAGGTTGGCTCAGTTGTACATCGACTGGATTGTCAGTTTGCATGGTGTACCGGTTTCTATTGTTTCAGACAGAGGTTCTGTGTTTACTTCGAGGTTTTGGAAAGCGTTACAGGAATCTTTGGGTTCTCGGTTGGATTTCAGTACAGCTTTTCATCCTCAGACTGACGGTCAGTCTGAGAGGCGTTGGAGGATATGCTCAGGATGTGTGTTCTCGATTTTCAGGGTAGCTGGGATACTCATTTGCCGTTGATTGAGTTTTCTTATAACAATAGTTACCACGCGAGTATCGAGATGGCGCCGTATGAGGCTTTGTACGGGCGCAAGTGTAGATCTCCTATCTGTTGGGAGGAGGTCGGAGAGCGTAAACTCTCGGGAGCGGAGATTATTCAGATTACCTCTGAGAAGGTACCGTTGATTAAGCGGAGGTTAGAGACTGCTTTTAGTCGGCATAAGAGTTATGCTGATCCGAAGAGGAAAGACATTGAGTTCCAGGTTGGTGATTTCGTATTTCTTCGGGTTTCGCCTATGAAAGGCGTGGTTCGTTTTGGTGTCAAGGGAAAGTTGGCACCGAGGTATATTGGTCCTTATGAGATTTCGGAGAGGATTGGAGCTGTGGCTTATCGTCTGGTTCTACCGCCAGACATGTCGTTAGTACATCCGGTGTTTCACGTTTCTATATTGAGAAAGTGCATTTCTGATCCTTCGCACGTGATTGTGCCTCAGAGTGTTGAGATTGACCAGGAGCTGTCCTATGAGGAACAGCCACTTGAGATTGTTGATACGCAAGTGCGTAAACTGCGGAACAAGGAGATTCCCATGGTTAAAGTTCTCTGGCGCAATCATTCTGTGGAGGAGTGTACTTGGGAGACCGAGTTGGATATGCGGAATCGCTATCCTTTTCTATTTCCGTGAGCTACAATATCTTGATTTCTGTGACTTTTATGATTTTTACTTGTGTTACGTGTTGTTCTGATGGTAATTGCTTATCGTGTTAAATTCGAGGACGAATTTTTAATTAGTTGGGGAGAATGTAATATCCCGTAAAATTTTAAATTTATTTTGTTAATTTCCGACGTGGTTCCGGATGTGTTTTGAGGGGTATTTGAAGTTTCGTAGATTTTCGTGGTTCGATTCGTTTTGGTTCGGTTTTAAAAAAAAATGATTCTTCTTGGTTTGTGGTTCAACCGTAGTGGTTGAACCACTTCTGGTTAACTCAGGTCTCAATCGAGACCTGAGGTATTAAATTGGTTCTCGTTCGAGAATCCAAGGATTCTCGAACGAGAATCCATTTGCAGGCGAGACCAGGCCCTTTCTCGAACGGGATCAGGCCAAAAAGGGCCATTCCCGTTCGGGAATCATATCAGCTTTTGGACCCCTTCGCCCAGCCCACTTCCAACCTGTTTTCGACCTACTTCCTCTCGTTATATCAGCTCGACTTCTAAACAGAAAATCTTCACCACTCATCACTGAAACCCTAGCCGTTTTCCTCTTGTCATTTCGCTGAATATCGAAGCTGTTATCATCTTCCAAAGATCGCTGTTCGGTAAGTTTTCTGTTTCTTTTGATTTCCAGATTTTGCTCTTGAACGACATTACGTAATTTGGTTCGTTCTCTTTCGTTTCTAGATCGAAATTGATTCCGCTTGATCTCAGACGTTCTAGACTCAACTCCCTACGTCTCCCTATCTCAGTTTCGCTGAACGGTACGCCGTCGATCTCGTTCTAATCAATCCCGTTTCATCGTTTCTGTTTGCTATGTGTTTCTGTTTTGCTTAACTGGTTTCTGCCGAACTCTTTTCCCTTTCTTTGCTTATGATTTCACTTGTTTATGATCATAATCTCTTGGGTTAATTGTTAGTTTATGATTTCGTAGAGTTATCAATCCATTTTTCCATTTCGTTCTTCGTCCTCGGAAAGTTTAGGATTTGGCAGTAATGTTTTGTTAGATTCTTGATGTTTGATGTTTAAGATGTTATTGATTATATGATTAGTGTTGATTGTTGTAATTGAGGATGTGTGTTAGCTTATTAATTGAGTGAGTTAAGGTGTAGAAGTCATGATCAGTAGCAAATATGGTGAGTTATGATTTTGTTGGTGATGGGCGGGTCTGTTCTTGTTTTGAATTGAGAATGATGGTTAAATAGCTAACTTGATTACCAATTTATTTGACTAAAACAAATGAATTCCTTTAGTTATTGTAAATTGAATCTATTTGATAATAACTTTGAATTTAGATATGTTATAAATGATATATTTAAACGATAGGTGTTTATAAATTAAGCTAATATAATTACTCGGGTAATTATAATTAATTTCAAATTTAAATTTGGTTTAATTGGTTAAATTACAACTTAGCCCCTGAACTTATTCTACAACCTTATTAAATGGATTTTTGACTAGTAACTTTATATTTGGTTTTTATTATAGAGAAAAGCAATTAATTTGATTTCGGATATCAAATTGGCTAAAGTACAATTTATGGATTCTCGAACGAGAACCAATTTAATACCTCAGGTCTCGATTGAGACCTGAGTTAACCAGAAGTGGTTCAACCACTACGGTTGAACCACAAACCAAGAAGAATCATTTTTTTTTTAAAACCGAACCAAAACGAATCGAACCACGAAAATCTACGAAACTTCAAATACCCCTCAAAACACATCCGGAACCACGTCGGAAATTAAAAAAATAAATTTAAAATTTTACGGGATATTACAAAAAAACAATCAACATATTATAAAAAAACATGTCAATAGGTCATCAATACAGCAATTTAACACTAACTTTACTTTTCTTTAATGATTGAAAAATCAACATGTTATCAATAGTATATCGACAACATGTCAACATAAAATTGAAAATCAAAAAAAGTAGAAATACTTATCAACATAATGTCAACAATTAATCAACAACGAATCAACAATTAATGCTAATTTAGTCAAGATGTTTGTAAAATGAGAATATTGATTGATTTAAGTCAAAAACAATCAACATATTATTAAAAACATATCAATAATTCATTAATACATCAATTTAAGACTAACTTATTTTTCTTTCAATGATTGAAAAATTAACATATTATCAACAGTATATCAACAACATGTCAACATAAAATTGAAAATCAAAAAAAGTTGAAATACATATCAACATAATGTCAACAATAAATCAACAACGAATCAACATAAGGAATAAAATAAAACATAATTTTTTGAAAAATTGTGACAATCTATAAAATATCAACAAGAAATCAACAACATGTCAACATGATAATGCTAACATATCCTTATCTAATATCATTTAAATTTTGTTTTTTTAGTTTATTTCACGCACAAAATTATCTAATTTGCTAATGTTTTTTTAGAATAAATTTTTTCAATGTTAAAATTAAGGAAATACCAACTGATTATCAACACAAAATCAACATAAAATCAACAACACTGTAATATTATAATATTTCAGCAATCAACCATCATCAATAAATCGAACTGCAGAATAAAAAAACACAGAAATACAACCAAACACAAAAAATGCAGAAATAACAAAAATTTATTCCATATAACCATAAATTTATATTACATAACATGAAATTAGCATTATATTCTTAAAATATAATCTTTATACATGTTTAATGGTGAAATATCAGTAAAAAATTGTAGATCTGAAAATAAAAAAGAAGAAGAAGAAGAACAATGAATAAATTATAGATCTGAAATCAAATAGATGACGACGATGAGCAGAGGAGATGATGGCGTTAACAAAGATGACAAAGGAGGCGATGATGAGAACGATGACGGAGGAGCGGAGGAACAGAGGACGGCTCAGCAGAAGACGGCGAACGGTAAAAAAAAGAGGAAGATGAACTGAAAGGAAGAGAGAATTGAATGATGAGGAGAGAGAAAATAAATAAGATTATGATTTGTATGCTGTTAAGGTTTAATATATAGAGTCCGTATAAAAGTAATAAAATAGGCCGCAAATGGTAGTTTAGAAAAGGCAAATTTAGACCCGTATAAAAGATAAGAAATTGGCAAAATAGGTTGTTTGTGTAAAAAGCCCTTAAGTTTATGCAAGGCCATGTGGGCTTTTGGTCATCTTCAAGGCCTTGGAATTTACACCATAAGAATTTCATTTTATTTAGGAATTTGGGCTTGGCATTTAATAAAACCCATAAATTTCTATCTGAGTAAATTTAATCGAGGATTCCCGATTCAAATTCTAATTAATATTTAATATATATAACAACAATAATAAAATAACTCACAATAATGATAATAATAATGAGTACAAAATTCTTTTTATTTGCATTTTTTATTTTAATTCAATAATTTATAGTGCCGTAAAATTTATTTGTATATTCGCAAATTCAAATTAAATTTAGTTAACATTATTTCAAAATTTCATTTAAAATACTATTTTGTAAGGTTCGAACTACGCGGACTTTGATCCCGTTAAGCGGGTACGTAGGCTTTTCAGATTAAATCTGAAATCACGTCCACCTTTCTTTTTAAATCTTATTTGTCTATTTTATTTAGATTTTACTTTTATTCAAACACATATTAATTTAATTGATTGTTTAATTTTCAATATTAAATTTGAGATCGGTTTCATTCATCTCATTAAGATTTTTCTTTCTTCAAATTAATCTTTTTTTAATCTTTTCAAAAATTAAATTTATATTTTTAAGCCCCAATCGAACTACGCAAACTTTGATTACGTCAAACGGATACGTAGGCTTTTCTTGTTAAATCTTAAATCAAGTCTACCCTTTTTTATATATTTTATTTGCCTATTTTATTCTTTTAAATTTTACTTTTCTCAAATATATTTTGATTTCAATTAATTTTATTGTTTTTAATTCATAAGTTTGAGATCGATTTCATTCATCTCCTAAAATATTTTTTCCTTCCAAATTAATCCTTTTTTAACTTATCAAAGTCCATCTTTCTTTTTAATTTTTATTTGTCCATTTTATCTTTCTAAAAATCTTACTTTTCTTTAAATGTATTTTAAATTTTAATTGATTGTTTATTTTTTAAATCCAAAAATCAAATTTGAGATCGATTCCATTCATCTCTTTAAAGCATTTTTCTTTTAAAATAATATTTTTTAATTCTTAAAAACTAAATTCATATTTTTAAAGTCCAATCGAACTACGTGGACTTTAATCCTTTTTCACTGGTATGTAGGTAGTGTGAATAATTTCTGATTCAAGTCCAATTTTTCATAACCATTTATTTAATTCTTTTAATCTTTTATTCTCATTTTTATTTTGTTATCGCATTATCTTGTTTTTGCTACATTTTGTCATTTATTAAAGTGCTTTATTATTATTATTGTTATTATTATTATTATTATTATTTTATATGTATTATTTATATTGTACCTGTCACGACCCAATTTTATGAATCGTGACCGGCGCTAGGGTATGGGTATGGTTGTACCAAAACCCGTAGCAAGCCTCGCGGAAATCAAATAAACATTTAAACTTGCAGAAAACTGCTCGGGGGCAGCTGAGACTCCAACCTAGGTCTAGCAATTTATATTACAGTTCTAATATAAGTAACTTAAATATCTTAAATGTTTAACAGCATGGATTATATATAACAATATTGTAATCCAGAGTAATCATGCCAAATATAAATAATCGAATATATCGACAATCCCAAAGTGTAATATCAAATGTAATGAATAAACTAGTTCTACTGCGGTCTAAGAGTTCGAAAACTGTAATTAGTTTAAATAACATAAAAACCTCTGAGGAATCAAAAGAATCGGAGTGGACCAGCTTTCAAATCATAAACCTGGAAAATTTGAGAAAACAACGGGGTCAGATATAATGAGATGAGTTCGCAATAATATTTACATTTGTTAAGTTTAAAACCTTAAATCAAAACATTTTATACTAATATAATATGATTATGGAAAACAGTATTGAAATGATCCCAGCGTAAGTATGACATAGCATACCGATAAACCCAGAGTGGACGGGAACAAATCCTCGTCATATATATATACCAGCGTAAGCAAGACTTTAGTCTGTCGTTTCCCAGAGTACTTACCGGTGCACACAGTCTCGATACAAGCCTATTGAGTAGCTCGTTTCAATCCAGATCCATAATCCGTAAAAACAGTTCAAAATCATTTATAATATTAAAACACGATGCGGTACTTAATAAAACGGTAAATAACACTACAAACTCACTGCTTGCTTATCCACGTGATCTTGGCAAACAGCTAACCCTGCGTAGACTCCGAAGCACGAGCAGTCGACGGGTCTAAAATAATAAATAGGTTAATATCCGTACGACACCTAACTCTCAGATCACTAGACACCATGTAGGACTAGCATAGTTAAATAACCAGATAAATCACAGAGAAACACAATTCTCAAATAAATTGTAATGCCGTAATTAATTCAAGACTATTGAGTTCGCACTTAAATCCAATCCGAAAATATTATTAAAATAATATATAAATGATAAATAAAATCAATTCCTCAAATAGTGGGTTAGCCGAGTTTTTCAAAACTACCAAGCTAAACCCACATGTCTGTGATCCAAGTCCAAACCGACCCAACTGATATTCCAGAATTATAAACGACAGTTTATAATTATAATATTAAATAAAATATTAATTAATATCAAATTAGAACTCAATAGTTTGAAACCCAAGTAATTAAATATTACCGGCAATTATCTCAATTAATTAAATAACAATATAAAGTTAAAATATAACTTTAATCCTAAAGACATTCTAAATCAAAAATCTTAAATTATCGATTAAATAATAATTAATAATAATTATTAATTTAATTTTTAAATATTCAAATATTATTTTTATGCCTTAAAAATAATATAATTAATTTGACAAATTTTCAAATTAAATAAAATCTCCAATTTTTATTTAGTATAGTCAATATATAATATTACGTATAAACTATAATAAAATTAATATTTAATTTAAACTTAAAATATTAATGCCCGAAGTAATTTCAAATTATAAATAAAATTATTGTTTAAGTCGCTAATTAATAAGTCGAAACCAATTTGATAAATTAAAATCAAAACCAATACAAAATAGTTACTAAATTAAGTTTAGGAATCCATATATTTAAGACATAAGATTTCAGTGACCAAAGTCACCATTTAGCCAAAACAAATTCAAATGGGCCAATAGGACAGGGACACGTATTCATCTTCTTCATTTAAACAACCAAACTTAGCCTCAAACATTACAAAAAACGATTTGAAAGAAACTTAATAATAAATCTTCAAAAATGCTTTAACAATCAAACTAACATTCAATATCTCATAGCTCCTTTAACAATCTTACCCAATCTTACATTAATCCATCACTTTATCAAGATTACAAACAACGAATTTAAAGTCGAAGTTCAAACTCAGAAACCGAACATTAACGCAACGAAGAACATGAGATCAATGAGAATTCCATCGGTTACGAGTTCATTGATTTAAGCAGTCAAAATAAACGAATGTAGCCCTAAGAAATCATAAGAAATTCAGTTTGGTAATAATCGGCAAAATCAATATGAATGTTCATAGTTAACGTCAAAACCAAACGGCGAGACGGCGGCGATTAATACGGGTTTGTTTACGTACCGTTTGACGATTGAAAAGTGTAGAAACGTAGAGGCCTGAGTCTACTTCCACGGAAAACAAACGGAATTGATTTCAACCTCCAAACGGCTGCCAAACGAATTGAAATCCCAAGAGGTTAATTTAATATCAAAACAGAAATTATCCAGAAAATGGTGAAGCGGCGGTAGATAATACGAGAATTATAACGTACCGTTTTACGAAACAAAAGTTGGGATTTGTAGATGCGTGAGTCTTCTTCGACTGGAACGTTTCAGAACTGAAAATAACGTTCGAACGAGTGAGAACGATCCAGAAAACGAAAGGGTCGTTTTCAGCAAAAACAGAATTTAAAGGATTCAAAAACTTACTGATGGCAGCAACTTCGGAAAGGATTTTGAACGATGATTTCTCAGAGAAAAAGAAAAAGGATGACGGCTAAGGTTAGTATGAAGTGCGGTGAAGATTTTAGGTTTAGAGAGCGTTTTTAAAAAAACGAAAGGATTGAGAGAAATCAGGGGGCGAAACTGCCCCCCGGATTCCCGTAGCAGGTCTCGAACGAGACCTGCTGAGTTGAAAAGGTCTCGTACGAGACCTGTGGGTCTCGAACGAGACCTGCTAATAAAACGCATGTCTCATACGAGACCTGCATTCCCGTACGAGACCAGGTCTCGTTTGAACCTCGGTTCAACGAGACCTGGTCCAACCAATTCTGGTTGGACCAAAACCCAACCCGGACCTAATTTTTTTTATATTTTTGAAACTCGGACTTCAATTAATCTCTTTCGAAAATCGGACTTAAATTAAACCACTTTCGAATTAAATCACGAAACAATTTAAATTACGTAAACTACTAAAATGTTACCGGAACTCGCAACTTAAATTTTAAAATTTTACGGGATATTACAATACCTGTCATATTTTTATTATTTACTCATTTATCTTATTTCTCTAAAATAAAATAAACAATATAATATTCTGCTTTCCATTTTCCGTTCAAAAAATAAAATAAAACTTCTCACAAATTGTACCTTGCAAAAGGTACTTTAGTAATATTTTAAAAATAAAATATACTTTCACGCAGAGTCATGAACAAAATTAGTAAGTGAATATTTTAAAAGTACAGTTAATCATTGAATATATAAAATAATTATCGCAGCCCAAGTTCCAGTAATGGGCATATCATGCAAAATCTGAACCCTAAACGCAGACCAGTAAAAACAAAGGTGGCCCAATCCTAGTCAATAGATCGGTGGCAACTCCAAATCCAAACAAACAAATTAAAAAGCGATGAGCTAACGAAGGAGTTTCATCCCGTTTGCGCGCCTAAGCATAATTCACAAACATATAATAATTTGATTATGATTAAATTATTACTATTGTAATTCATTCTAAATTTATTTCCGTTGGCCCGCGACAAGGTTAAACGTTAGGATTTGTTTCGTAACGTTTGTAAATGTTTGACTTAAATCGCTAAAGAGGCGCAACGTTTGGATTTATTTCAAAACGTTTTAAACATTTGGCTTAAATCGCTAAAAAGGTGAAACGTTAGGATTTGTTTCGTAACGTTTGTAAACGTTTGGCTTAAATCGCTAAAAAGGGGAAACGTTTAGATTTGTTTTGTAACGTTTTAGACATTTGGATTTGTTTCGTGAAGTTTTAAAC
The DNA here is from genome assembly GCF_937616625.2 of Mercurialis annua. NCBI lineage: Eukaryota > Viridiplantae > Streptophyta > Magnoliopsida > Malpighiales > Euphorbiaceae > Mercurialis > Mercurialis annua. The sequence continues at coordinate 21,344,774 of NC_065571.1, forward strand.
GTTTGGATTAAATTAATAAAACGGTGAAACATTTGAATTTGTTTCATGACGTTTTACACATTTTTATTGGTTTTATAACGTTTTAAACGTTTGGCTTAAATTGCTAAAAAGGTCAAACTTTTGGATTTGTTTCGTAACGTTTTAAATCGTTAAAAAGGTGAAACATTTGGATTTGTTTCGTAACGTTTTAAACGTTTGGATTGGTTTCGTAACGTTTTAAACATTTGGCTTAAATTGATAAAAAGGTGAAACGTTTGGATTTGTTTCGTAACGTTTGTATACTTTTGGCTTAAATCGCTAAAAAGGTGAAACATTTGGATTTGTTTCGTAACGTTTTAAACGTTTGGATTGTTTTTGTAACGTTTTAAACGTTTGACTTAAATCACTAAAAAGGGGAAACGTTTGGATTTGTTTCGTAACGTTTGGCTTAAATCGATAAAAAAATAAAACGTTTGGATTTATTTCAGAAAGTTTGTAAACGTTTGGCTTAAATCGCAAAAAAGGGGAAACGTTTGGATTTTTTTCAAAAGGTTTTAAAAGTATTGATCGGTTTCGTAACGCTTAAACATTTGGCTAAAATTGCCAAAAAGGTGAAACGTTTGGATCTGCTTCGTAAAGTTTTAAATGTTTGGATTTGTTTCATAACATTTTAAACGTTTGGCTTAAACTGCTAAAAAGGGGAAACGTTTGGATTTGTTTTGTAAAATTTGTAAACGTTTGGCTTAAATCGCTAAAACAGTAAAACATTTTAAACGTTTGGATTGATTTCGTAATGTTTTAAACGTTTGGCTTAAATAGATAAAAAGGTAAAATGTTTGGATTTTGTTTCGTAACGTTTGTAAACGTTCGGCTTAAATCGTTAAAAAGGTGAAACATTTGGATTTTTTTGGTAACGTTTGTAAACGTTTAGCTTAAATAGCTAAAAAGGTGAAATGTTTGGATTTATTTCATGACGTTTATAAACGTTTGGCTTAAATCGCTAAAAAGGTGAAACGTTTGGATTTTTTCATGATGTTTTAAACGTTTGGATTTTTTTCATAGCGTTTTAAACATTTGGCTTAAATCGGCAAAAAGGGAAACATTTGGATTTATTTATTAACGTTTTAAACATTTGGATTGGTTCCATAACGTTTTAACGTTTGGCTTAAATCGCTAAAGGGGTGAAACATTTGGATTTGTTTCATAACGTTTTTAAACGTTTGGCTTAAATCGCTAAAATGTGAAACGTTTTAAATGTTCGGATTTGTTTCATAATGTTTTAATGTTTAGCTTAAATCGCTAAAAAGGTGAAACGTTTGGTTTGGTTTCGTAACGTTTGGATTAAATCGCTAAAAATTTGAAACGTTTGGATTTGTTTCATAACGTTTTAAACGTTTGGATTGGTTTGGTAATGTTTTAAACGTTTGGATTGGTTTTGTAATGTTTTAAATGTTTGGCTTAAATCGTTAAAAAGGTGAAACGTTTGGATTTGCTTTGTAACGTTTGGCTTAAATCGCTAAGAAGGTGAAACGTTAGAATTTGTTTTCGTAATATTTTAAACGTTTGGCTTAAATCGCTAAAAAGCTGAAACGTTTGGATTTGTTTCGTAACGTTTTTAACATTTGGCTTATATAGCTACTAAGGTGAAACGTTGGGATTTGTTTTATAACGTTTTAAACGTTTGGATTGGTTTCGTAACGTTTTAAACGTTTGGCTTAAATTGCTAAAAAGGTGAAATGTTTGGATTTGTTTCGTAACGTTCGTCAATGTTTGGCTTAAATCGCTAAAAAGGTGAAACGTTTGGATTTGTTTTGTAACGTTTGTATACATTTGGCTTCAATCACAAAAAAGGTGAAACGTTAGGATTTGTTTCGCAACGTTTTAATCTTTTGGATTAGTTTCGTAACATTTTCAACGTTTGGCTTAAATCGCTAAAAAAGGGGAAACATTAGGATCTGTTTCGTAACGTTTTAACCATTTTGCTTAAATCGCTAAAAAGGTGAAACGTTAGGATTTGTTTGATTTTAAACGTTTGGATTTGTTTCTTAACATTTTAAACGTTTGTCTTAAATCTCTAAAAAGGTGAATTATTAGGATTTGTTTACTTTTAAACATTTGGATTTGTTTCGTAACATTTTAAACGATTGGCTTAAATCGCTAAAAAGGTGAAACGTTTGGATTTGTTTCATAACCTTTTAAACGTATGGATTGGTTTCCTAACATTTTAAACATTTGGATTTGTTCTGTAACATTTTAAATATTTTGCTTAAATTGCTAAAAAGGTGAAACGTTTGGATTTGTTTCGTAATATTTGTATACGCTTGGCTTCAATCGCTAAAGAGGTGAAACGTTAAGATTTGTTTTGCAACGTTTTATACGTTTGGATTTGTTTCGTAATATTTTAAACGTTTGGCTTAAATCGCTAACAAGGTGAAACATTGGATTAGTTTTGTGACATTTTAAACGTTTGGCTTAAATTTCTGAAAAGGTGAAACGTTGCGATTTGTTTCGTTTTAAACATTTAGATTAGTTTCGTAACATTTTAAACGTTTGGCTTATATCGCTAAAAAGGTGAAACGTTAAGATTTGTTTAGTTTAGACGTTTGGATTTGTTTCGTAACATTTTAAAATTTTGGCTTAAATCACTAAAAATATGAAACGTTTGGATTTGTTTCGTAACGTTCTAAATGTTTTGGATTTGTTTCGTAACAATTTAAACGTTTTGCTTAAATTGTTAAAAAGGTAAAACGTTTGGATTTGTATTGTAACGTTTTAAACGTTTGACTTAAATCGCTAAATAGGTGAAACGTTAGAATTTGTTTCGTTTTAAACGTTTGGATTTGTTTCGTAACATTTTAAACGTGTGTCTTAAATCGCTAAAAAGGTGAAACATTAGGATTTGTTTAGTTTTAAACGTTTGAATTTGTTTCGTAACATTTTAAACGATTGGCATAAATCGCTAAAAAGGTGAAACGTTTGGATTTGTTTTATAACATTTTAAACGTATGGATTGGTTTTGCAACGTTTTAAACATTTGGATTGGGTCAGTAACGTTTTAAATATTTGGCTTAAATCGCTAAAAAGGTGAAACGTATGGATTTGTTTTGTAAGGTTTATAAACGTTTGGCTTAAATAGCTAAAAAGGTGAAACGTTTTAAACGTTTAGATTGTTTTCATAATGTTTTAAACGTTTGGCTAAAATCGATTAAAAGGGGAAACGTTTGTATTTAATTCATAACGTTTGTAAACGTTTGGCTTAAATCGCTAAAAATGTCAAACGTTTGGATTTAATTCATAACGTTTTAAACATTTGATTTGTTTCGTACCGTTTTAAACGTTTGGCTTAAACAGCTAAAAACGTGAAACATTTGGATTGGTTTCGTAACGTTTTAAACGTTTGGATTGGTTTCGTAACGTTTTAAATGTTTGGATTGGTTTCGTAACGTTTTAACGTTTGGCTTAAATCGCTGAAAAAGTGAAACGTTTGGATTTGTTTCGTAACGTTTGTAAACATTTGGCTTAACTCGCTAAAAAGGTGAAATATTTGATACGTTTGGATTGGTTTCATAATGTTTTAAACGTTAGGCTTAAATCGATAAAAAGGTGAAACGTTTGGATTTGTTTCTGACGTTTGTAAACGTTTGGCTTAAATCGCTAAAAATGTGAAACGTTTGGATTTAATTCGTAACGTTTTAAACGTTTGATTGGTTTCGTAACATTTTAATTGTTTGGCTTAAATCGCTAAAACTATGAAGCGTTTGGATTTGTTTCGTAACATTTTATACGTTTGGATTTGTTTCGTAACGTTTTAAACGCTTGGTTTAAATCGCTAAAAAAGTGAAACGTTTGGATTTGATTCATAATATTTGTAAATGATTGTCTTAAATCGCTAAAAAGGTGAAACATTTGGATTTGTTTCGTATCGTATCACACGTTTGGTTTAAATTGATAAAAGGTGAATCGTTTGGATTCGTTCCGTGAGTTTGTAAACGTTTGGCTTAAATCACTAAAAAGGTGAAACGTTTGGATTTGTTTCGTAACATATTAAACGTTTGGATTGGTTTCATAACGTTTTAAACGTTCGCCTTATGTCATGACCCATTTTCATGAATCGCGACCGGCGCTAGGGTATGGGTATGGTTGTACTAAAACCCGTAGCTAGCCTTACAGATAACCTTTTAAATACATAAACCTGCAAGAAACCAATGTTCGGGGGCAACCGAGACTTCAGCCTAGTTCTAGAAGTTTATAAAATACAACATTTACATAATAAGTGCTCGATCATCTCCGAGTCTCTAACATGGCAAAAACATTGAATAACCCAAGTTATTATACTAATGTCATAACAACAATTAAATCAATTGAATAATTATGACAACAAGTATTAGACAAGTAAGACTTCTAATTACTACTGGGGTCTAAGAATAAAACTAAGTTTGACAATTTTAATAAAAATAAAGTAAAACCTCCGAGTAAATAAAGAATCGGAGACCAACTGACTCGCTCAAATCACAACCCTGGAAAAATTGGAAAAACAACGGGGTCAAATAAACTGAGATGAGTTCATACAACTATTTACATTTAGTAAGTGAAAATCTTTAAAATTTTGTAAAGCAATTTATCATTATGGATAAGCATTGAAACCCTAAACCACAAAACATTCTAAATCCAGTTGTCGTGTCAGTGAGACGTATCTCCATAACCGATCCCCGAGAGTCATTCAAATAAACACGTGAGTCCCAGGAGATGTATCTTCCATTGGCGTCCTCACTAAGGCGAGACGTATCTCGAACCTACCTCAATACCAAATGATCATATACTGGTGCGCATGCAGTCTCGATGATGCCCATCGAGTAGCCCGTTCCAATTCAGATCCATAATGTTGGAAACAGTTCGAAAGCTGTATATATGTATATACAATATATATATATATATATATATATATATATATATATATATATGCAAAAATACAATTTACTTAATAAAGCGGTAAATAGCGATATAAACTCATTGCTTGCCAATCCACGTGAAAACTCCTGGTGAGTAACCTAAACTCGGTTTGCCTCAAAAGCACGAATGGTCGACGAGTCTAAACAAATGCAAATAGTTATTAAAAACGGACCCTAACTCTATTGAGTACTAGACAACACATAGGACTAGCACAAACAACAAGTTAAGATAAAGCCAATCGGAGTAAACGCAATACTCAAATAGTTATAAGAAAACAATAATATAGACCGATGTTTAAAATTTGAAAATTCATTTTATACAACATCATGAAGTTTGAAGACAAACAGAACTCAACATTTTTTAACTAGTGAACAATTTTTATATATCAAACAATCTTAAAGGTCACAAAGCCTTAATGGTACCTTCCCCTTAACATAAAATAATAACACCATTTCTAGGTGAAATCAAACGAGGCAATATAAACCCTCCCACATAAAACTCAACTAAATTACTTAGGATAAACAAAACCGAACCTCGAATTTCAATTCTAAAACTGATTCGCAATAAGCAGTCACAACACATATGTGCACAAAATTCTGATTCTAACAACTTGGTGCTCCAACTATTACTCCATCAACGTATTGTGAATAAGCAATAAATTTCCAACTAGGAGTCACAGTTACTCTGTACTGGAGTGGCTTCTAAAACCAGCTCGAATCTTATCGATTATAAAATCCTCAATATCAAAGTTCAAGATCAAGCCCTAAGCTACTATAGCTCTTACAATTCCAAACTCTATCGTCTCAACAGGAAAACCGAAAACACAAGCTGATAAAATCTTGTGTTTTGCAACACCTACTTCCTTCCATTTATAACAAGATCGATATCAAAATAATTGGTAGCAAAACCCAATAAACTTCAGATAATATTTCGGTTCTAAAACAAACACTACAAAGAATCATTCGATCAAACGATTAATACCAACTCGATAATACTATCAACTTCGCGAATCATAAACACCAAAACTCAAATTGTCATTCAAAAGAAAACGTGAACTTATCACACGATAATAGAATTTCCAAATTAATAATAAATAGTCCCAATCATAATGATTCCTCCAATAAATCAAAATAAACAGCCCGATATAACCTAAAGTAAATAACCGTCAAACTTACATTAAACTATGTTTCACAGACTTATCTTTACTCCACACAAAATGTTCAATATCCGAACCAAACGATATCCAGACTTTCAAAAATTAACCCTCAATTAACAGTATCGACCAACCAACATTGTTGTCGAACTCACCAAACGCGATCATTGATTTCTGAATGAACTAGCTCATATATCCTAACCAGACTCAAATTTTCAAAATTATTCTATCAATTGACTATAACCTCGTATACAACGATTGATCACTTCGACCAATTCACTTTGACCGGATTGTTAGTTATGCTCAAAACGAGACCCACAGATATAAAATCTTTTGATACACAAAACATTTTATATTTACAATTTTACACTTCTCTTTAAAAGACTCTACGTCTTACACCTCTTTTTATTTTCAAAATCGAAATGACTTTACCATTTAACAACGATCGGTTTCGCAAACTCCTAAAATTTTTCAAAATATTCACATTTTGAATCCGAAATTTTCCCGTACTTTTAAATACGTTTGCAAATTCATGAAACAGTTCAACTGGCAAATATATGTTGTCTTTTAAATCAAATTTGATAAAATCAATTTATACTTTTCTTGTAAACAATCAAACCGTGGCAACATCCTTTATATTCAAAATACACATTGATGTTCCAAACATCCAAAATTTAAATTGTTTCCAAATTTTTCTCTAAAACAAAAACATAATTTAAAGAAATAACCGAAAATTTATTATTCATTTTGAATCAAATTTGACAAAATTTATTTCTTTACTCAGAAGGGTAAAATTTGCAAAACAAATCTCTTCGTTGATGAAAATACCTTTATATCAATATACCAAAAACACTTGGACAAAATCAACTCTGAAAAGATAATGTTTCGTTTAAACAAAATGCAGTGTAAACACACATATGAGCATAGCCAGTATCCTTAATCCACAAATCCTTAAATCAGTGTTCGGAAAATATTCCCGAAACTTCCTAGTCTGAATCTAACCATACACCGCACTTGGCACAACCATAACTCGAGCGCAACCTCAAATATCATTCCTACTTATAACCATGAGATTTTAATACTACAGGCCATTCATTCACAACGTAAACGTCCAATATCCATCACTATCATCACAGAGTATTTGTCTAGCTACTTCTCGGTAACAGTTTCAAAATCATTTGAAATCCGAAAACTATGTAAATAAGGTTATCACAATGCGACTCGCGAGCTCGTTTCAAAACATCTTTCTCAAAACACTTTATTGATAAAATCCATTTTACATAATTGTGCGCCAAGGTGATGACATCTATCATTCCCAAAGAGTTGCATCCAACCCTAATCATTTCAATGCACGTGATTCATGTACTATTATGCATGTATTTATTATTTTTTTATCTTTTATTTAGTGAACATACTAAGTGCTCAATGCAATCCTATTCGTGACATTCAAAATGCATGTGCATAATATGTGTGGGCACAATTACGTGTTGAAAATATTTCAAATATTTTAACAAATCTAACTTTGAAATCAACTTCTCAAAAATATTTGCTAGAGATTACACTCTGTGAGATGTGTACTCGATAACCTCAAAATATTACTCGACTCCATAGAGTCAACCTAGCAACATTCGCCACTATCATAACAGCTCAACCCGAAATCTTTATTACAACTCTTCCGTATAAGGTATACAACTAACATCAGCCAAACTGAAACTTATACTCAACGAAAGTAACACATCACATTCGTTCCTACGAAATCTACCGCCAGTTCTCGCATCTCATCATTAACTTGATAAAAACCCCAGTGTATAAATACACCGACCTATCTTCTCGGGTCAGAATTTTCAATATCCTTTTCAGGATAATCAGAAACCATCAACCATTCCAAGGAAATACTCCCCTCGTCTTCCTCAATATCAAAATCCAACGGTTTCGATCCATGAAACAAACAGCAAAACCCCACGCAACCCAAATGCGAACAAGGCAAACAAGGTCTAAAAGAATGTCTTACTCAAAGGTCAAAACCATACATCGAGGTAAGCCAACCATGACCACGTGAATAAATCATCTCACGTGCTACTCCACACGAAGAGACAAAACAAAAACAATCAAATTAGTCCAACAAACAAGCGAGTTATACAACACAAATTATTTCTAAAAGATACTAAATCTGTGAATCATAAACCATGTAAGCATGCCATTCAGCAAAATAACTCAATCATTCTTAAAAACAAATATCAAGACATGCTACAACAAGCTTTGAATTTTCATGACAAATCAACTTGTAATAAATCATCTATCAAGAGTATGCTTCAAAATTCATTTTGAAATTTAAAGTCAGCAAAATAAATTTCGAAAATATTTTAAAAGCTAAAATGTACGTTTGTAAATAAATCATCTATCAAGAGTATGTTTGTAAATGTTTGGCTTAAATCGCTAAAAGGGTGAAAACTTTGGATTTGTTTCGTAACGTTTTAAACGTTTGGATTGATTGTAACGTTTTAAATGTTTGACTTAAATCACTAAAAATGTGAAACGTTATGATTTTTTTATAACGTTTGTAAACATTTAACTTAAATCTCTAAAAGGTGGAATGTTAGGAGTTGTTTTGTATCGTCTGAATACGTTTGGCTTCAATTGCTATAAAAGGGAAACGTTAGGATTTTGTTCGTAAAATTTTATACGTTAAGATTCGTTTCGTAATATTTTAAACGTTTGATTTAAATTGCTAAAAAGGTGAAATGTTAGGATTTGTTTCGTAACGTTTTAAACGTTTGGTTTAAATCGCTAAAAATGTTAAACGATAGGATTTGTTTTGCAATATTTAAAACGTTGGGATTTGTGTGGTAGTGTTTTAAATGTTTGGCTTAAACCGCTAAAAAGGTGAAACGTTAGGATTTTTTCTTAACGTTTGTCTTAAATCGCTAAAAAGGTGAAATGATAGGATTTATTTCGTAACGTCTTAAACCTTTGGCTTAATTCGCTAAAAGTGTGAAACGTTAGGATTTGTTTCATAACGTTTTAAACGTTTAGATTAGTTTCGTAACGTTTAAACGTTTGGCTTTAATCGCCAAAATGGTTAAACGCTTGGATTTATTTCAAAAAGTTTTAAAGGTTTGGCTTAAATTGCTAAAAAGGCGAAACATTAGGATTTGTTTCGCAATGTTTTAAATGTTTGGCTCAAACCGCTAAAGAGGTGAAACGTTAGGATTTTTTCTTAACGTTTGGCTTAAATCGCTAAAAAGGTGAAATGATAGGATTTATTTCGTAACGTCTTAAACCTTTGGCTTAATTCGCTAAAAGTGTGAAACGTTAGGATTTGTTTCATAACGTTTTAAACGTTTAGATTAGTTTCGTAACGTTTAAACGTTTGGCTTAAATCGCCAAAATGGTTAAACGCTTGGATTTATTTCAAAAAAATTAAAGGTTTGGCTTAAATGGCTAAAAAGGTGATACATTAGGTTTTGTTTCGTAACTTTTTAACGTTTGCCTTAAATTGCTAAAAATCTAAAACCTTAGGATTTATTTCGCAATGTTTTAAACATTTGGATTGGTTTTTTAACGTTTTGCTTAAACCGCGAAAAAGGTGAAATGTTTGGATTTGTTTCCTAACGTTTGTAAACGTTTGGCTTAAATCGCTAACGAGGTGAAACGTTTGGATTTGTTTCGAAACGTTTTAAACTTTTGGCTTAAATCGCTAAAGAGGTGAAACGTTAGGGCTTGTTTTGTAACGTTTGTAAACGTTTGGCATAAATCGCTAAAGAGGTGAAACGTTTAGATTTATTTCGAAACGTTTTAAACATTTGGCTTAAATCTGTAAAAAGGTAAAATGTAAAGATTTGTTTCGTAACGTTTGGCTTAATTTGCTAAAAAGGGGAAACGTTAGGATTTGTTTCATAACGTGTTAAATGTTTGTCTTAAATCACTAAAAAGGTGGAACGTTAGGATTTCTTTCGTAACATTTTAATTGTTTGGCTTAAATCGTTAAAAAGGTAAAACTGTCACGACCCATTTTCATGAATCGCGACCGGCGCTAGGGTATGGGTAATGTAGTACAAAAACCCGTAGCTAGCCTTTCAATTAACAAATAAACACAATAACCTGCAGAAAACCAATGCTCGGGGGCAACCGAGGCTTCAGCCTAAATCTAGCAGTTATAATAATCAACAGTTAATATAACATGCTTATCCAATTCCGAGTCTGAAATAGATTTATCATAACCCAAATTAAATGATATAACATGCCAAAGCAATAAAACCAGTCGAACCAATCCGACAAAAATATAATAATAATAAAGACGTCTAGTTACTACTGCGGTCTAAGAATAAAACAGTTTCACAGTTCTACTAAAATAAATGGAACCTCCGAGGAAAAGTAAATGCGGAGATCACCAGACTCTCTCAGATCATAACCCTGGGGAAAATTGGGAAAAACAACGGGGTCAGATATACTGAGATGAGTTCATACCACTATCTACATTTATTAAGTGGAAAACCTTTAAAACCGTTTAAAACGTTTAAATACGATATTACGAATAATAGTTGGAACCCTAATCCACAATTCTAAATAATAACATAATCCAACAGGTCTGGTCCCGAGAGCTGAGCTACACCGAGTTACCACTGACCACACTTATACCAGAGCCCCGAGAGCTGAGCTACACCGAGTTACTCTACTTGGTCCCGAGAGCTATGCTCACACCGAGTTACCACATTACCATAATTACCTTTCCCAGATCATTACCGGTGCGCACGCAGTCCTAATGATGCCCATTAGGTAGCATGTTCCAACTAGAAGCCATAATATAAAAACAGTTCGAAATATACGTACAGTATATATATATTTAATATTAAAATAACAATTTACTTAATAAAGCGGTAAATAGTAAGTACAAACTCACTGCTTGCTAATCCACGTGAATACCGGCAAACAACTAATCCTAGTTCGCCTCTGAAGCACGAACAGTAGACGGGTCTAGACAAATAAAATAATTATTAAAACAGACCCTAACTCTAGAGAGTACTAGACACCACATAGGACTAGCGCAAATAACATGTCGGAATAAACAATCCAAAGCACACACAAATAATACCCATTAGGAAATAAAGCCCAATTAATATAAGTCTATTGAGTTCTAGCTTAAAAGTCCAATATATAAATATTATTTAATAATTTTAAATAATAAATAATTTTCAAATAGTAGGTTAACCGAGTTATCATTAACTACCAAGTTAACCTCACTTGTCGGATGACCCAAGTCTAATCCGACTCAAAACGTTTATCAAATATAAACCCGAGTTTATATTTATAAAACAATTTAACAAAATAATAATCCATTTTAAAAGCGGAACTCAATAACTTCAATTCTAAGTAACCCAAGTTACAAATCTAAAACTTAATCATTTTAAGTTAATAAAAGTTTAGGGACTAAATTGAACTATAACCAATTAGGGCTAAACTGTACTTTAGTCAATTTGATATCCGAAATCAAATTAATTACTTTTGTTTATAATTAATACTAAATATAACGTTACCAATCAAAAACTTAAATAAGTTTTAAAAACGTTTAGGGGCTAAATTGTAATTTAGCCAATTTCATGCCAAATTGTTATTCGAAATTAAATATAATTACCCGAGTAATTATAATTTGAGTTGTAAAATATTTAGCGTTCATGATTCACGTATTCATAAATTGATGTGAAATTCAAGTTATTACTAAAGTGACAAGTAATTTTTAACTTGAAGGATTTAATTAATTTCAACAAAAAAAATGATTAGTTATATTAGCAAATTAGCCATCCTTAATATCCAATCAAACTAATTCCCTCCAACTAAATTGAATTCAAACAACAATTTAGTGATTAGAAAGGACCTTTAACCAAACACAAATCAAAGCATCAAATAAGCATTTGACACCTCATCATCTTCTTTAGCAAACAAACTCAACATATCAATTCTGTAATTCACGAACAGAGGAACCACAACCCAGCTTCCTCTAATCATTAACCATCAATCTTAAACTCTAACCATATAAGATTCAAACTAATACACCAAACTTATCATGAACAACTAACACACTAATTACTTAACCAATATTATATAGAAACCGTAAAAGAACAAGGAAGCGATAAACGTACGGCGATTAAACACAACGGAAAAATACGACGCAAACCATACGGTTAATCAAGTTTAATAACCAGGGATGTTAATAACCATAACAGCAATCAATTTCATGGCCCAAGACAATAAAGGTATTCGGCAGTAACATCCTAGGAAAGAAACAATTTATAATAAACTCAAAACGGTAAACCGAACGGCGATTGAAACGAGATCGATTACGTACCGTTTAGCAAAACCGAGATAGGGAAACGTAGGTACGTGAGTCTAGAACGTCTGAGATCAAACGGTTCTGATTTCGATTAAGAAATGAGCAAGAACGAATCAGAAAACCGAAGGACGTTTCAAGAGGAAACTGAAATCAAATGAATCAAAGATACTTACTGAACAGCGATCTTTGGAGGATGATTACGGCTTCGTTTCTCAGCGAAAGAACAAACGAAAAACGTCTAGGGCTACCTTGCAGCGTGATCTAGGTTTTTTATGAAGAAACCGACTTAAAATAATGCAAGGAAAAGGGCCGTAAACGAGGTCGAAAAGGGTCAAACGAATGGGTCCAAGGGGATATTGGTTTCTCGAACGGGAATGGCCTTCCAGGCCTGATTCCCGTTCGAGAATGGCCTGGTCTCGAACGAGACCAGGCCCAAAAGAGGAATTCCCGTTCGAGAATCCCAATTCTCGAACGGGAAAATTAAATTTCTTTTTTTTTATATTTTAAAACAACTCAAATCGAACCTAAAATGAATCGAACCACGAACTTTCACGAAACTTAAAATACTCCTCAAAACACACCCGGAACCACGTCGGAAATTAAAAAGAATACTTTAAAATTTTCCGGGATATTACATTCTCCCCAACTAATTAAAAATTCATCCTCTAATTTAACACGATAAGCAATTACCATTAGAACAACACGTAACACAAGTAAAAATCATAAAATTCACAGAAATCAAGATATCGTACCTCACGGAAATAGAAAAGGATAGCGATTCCGCATATCCGACTCGGTCTCCCAAGTACACTCCTCTACAGAATGATTGCGCCAGAGAACTTTGACCATCGGAATCTCCTTGTTCCGCAATTTACGCACTTGCGTATCAACAATCTCAACTGGCTGCTCCTCATAGGACAGCTCCTGGTCAATCTCAACACTCTGAGGTACAATCACGTGCGAAGGATCAGAAATGCACTTTCTCAACATAGAAACATGAAACACAGGATGTACTAACGACATGTCTGGCGGCAGAACCAGACGATAAGCCACAGCTCCAATCCTCTCTGAAATCTCATAAGGACCAATATACCTCGGCGCCAACTTCCCCTTGACACCAAAACGAACCACGCCCTTCATAGGCGAAACCCGAAGAAACACGAAATCACCAACATGAAACTCAATGTCTTTCCTCTTCGGATCAGCATAACTCTTATGCCGACTAAAAGCAGTCTCTAACCTCCGCTTAATCAACGGTACCTTCTCTGAGGTAATCTGAATGATCTCGGCACCTGAGAGTTTACGCTCTCCAACCTCCTCCCAACAGATAGGAGATCTACACTTGCGCCCTTACAAAGCCTCATACGGCGCCATCTCGATACTCGCATGATAACTGTTGTTATAAGAAAACTCAATCAACGGCAAATGAGTATCCCAGCTACCTTGAAAATCGAGAACACACATCCTAAGCATATCCTCCAACGTCTGAATAGTCCTCTCAGACTGACCGTCAGTCTGAGGATGAAAAGCTGTACTGAAATCCAACCGAGAACCCAAGGATTCCTGTACCGCTTTCCAGAACCTTGAAGTAAACACAGAACCTCTGTCTGAAACAATAGAAACCGGTACACCATGCAAACTGACAATCTTGTCGATGTACAACTGAGCCAACCTCGAAGCAGTATACGAAACCTTGATCGGTAGGAAATGAGCTGACTTGGTCATACGGTCAACTATCACCCAGATGGAATCGTACCCCTGTCGAGTACGTGGTAAACCAACCACAAAATCCATAGCAATCCGCTCCCACTTCCACTCTGGAATAGGTAGTGGCTGCAGATAGCCAAAAGGTCTCTGATGCTCCAGCTTCACCTGCTGGCAAGTCAGGCACTTAGAAACATACTCAGCGACATCCTTCTTCATCCCGCTCCACCAGTAGGTACCCTTAAGATCATGGTACATCTTAGTAGAACCCGGATGAACACTATAAGCAGACTTGTGCGCTTCTTCCAGAATCTGGTCCCTCAAACCATCTGAGTCCGGAACACACAATCTCGAACCATGTCTCAAAACACCATCCACAAAAGTAAACTCAGAATTTCCATCCTGCTGAACCTCCTCAATAATCCGTTTCAACTGTGGATCCTCAGCTTGTGAAGCTTTGATCCGATCAATCAAAACGGGTTGCACTTGTAACTGTGCTAACAAACAACCAGTCTGAGAAATCTGAAAACCATAGCCTGAAGCTATCAAACTGTGCCACTCTCTAACCATGGGTCTACGCCCAATCTCAGAAATATGAGCCAAGCTGCCCGAAGACTTGCGACTCAACGCATCGGCTACCACATTAGCCTTACCAGGATGGTACTGAATAGTACAGTCGTAGTCCTTCAGCAACTCTAACCACCTACTCTGTCTCAAGTTCAATTCTCTCTGATCAAAGATATATTTCAGACTCTTATGATCAGTGAAAATCTCACAAGTAGCACCATATAAATAATGCCTCCAGATTTTCAGCGCAAAAACCACAGCTGCCAACTCTAAATCATGAGTAGGGTAATTCACCTCATGCTTCTTCAACTGTCTGGAAGCATAGGCAATCACCTGTCCATGTTGCATCAGAACGCAACCCAAACCAATCCGAGACGCATCACAATACACTGTGAAACCGTCAATGCCAGAAGGCAATGCCAAAACCGGAGCTGTAGTCAAAATCTCCTTAAGCTTCTCAAAGCTCGCCTCGCACTTGTCAGTCCACTCAAACTTGACACCCTTCTGTGTCAGTTTAGTCAAAGGTGCAGATATTCTGGAGAAATCTTGCACGAACCGATGATAGTAGCCAGCTAAACCCAAAAACTTCTGATCTCGGTAACTGACCTTGGCCTCTGCCAATCCATAACCGCCTCAATCTTCTTCGGATCAACCTTGATCCCATCTTTCGACACCACGTGTCCTAGAAAGGTAACTTGATCCAACCAGAACTCACATTTTGAGAACTTAGCGTACAACTGATACTCACGCAACGTCTGTAGTATAGTCCTCAAATGGTAAGCATGCTCCTCCTCACTCCGAGAATATATAAAAATGTCATCAATGAAGACGATAACAAATTGATCCAAAAACGGCTTGAACACTCTGTTCATCATATCCATAAACGCTGCTGGTGCGTTCGTCAGACCAAAGGACATAACCAGAAACTCAAAATGTCCATAACGAGTCCGAAAAGCAGTCTTAGGCACATCTGCATCACGGATCCGTAGCTGATGATACCCAGACCTCAAATCAATCTTGGAAAAACACTTCGCACCCTGCAACTGGTCAAACAGATCATCGATGCGAGGAAGAGGATATCTATTCTTGACAGTAGCCTTATTCAACTGTCTGTAGTCGATACACAGCCGAAAGGAACCGTCTTTCTTCTTTACAAACAGAACTGGAGCACCCCACGGAGAAGTACTCGGTCTGATGAACCCGCTATCCAACAACTCTTGTAACTGGTCCTTCAACTCCTTCAGCTCTGCAGGAGCCATCCGATACGGCGGTATCGAAATCGAAGCTGTACCAGAAACCACATCAATGGAAAACTCAATATAACGATCATGTGGTAATCCAGGCAATTCCTCTGGAAACACATTAGTGAACTCATTCACTATCTGAACACTATGCATATCACCATTACTAGTCTCCAAATCACGAACCACAGCAAGAAAACCCTGGCAACCCTTGCCTAACATCCGCTTCGCCTTGATGGCGGAAATCAGATTCTTAGGTGTCTCCGCCTTTTCTCCCTGAAAGGAAAAAGGTAGATCACCCGGAATCCGAAACTCAACTGACTTCCCTCGACAGTCAATAGAAGCATAATGGCGCGACAGCCAATCCATCCCCAAGATGACATCAAAAGAAAGAACGTCAAGCACAATCAAATCAGCACATAATTCTCTACCCTGAATAACCACTGGACAAGAAGGATAAACGACGTCCACTATTACACCTTCAGACATAGGTGAAGACACAGCTAGAGGTTCACTCAAAACAGATGGTGCAATACCCAATTTCCCAGCAAAACATGTAGATACAAACGAATGGGTTGCACCCGCATCAAATAACACTAAAGCATCTATAAAAGAAATCGGAATGGTACCTTGCACCACAGCATTTGATGCACGCGCATCCTGAGGAGTAAGTGCGAACACTCTGGCCTGACCCTGCGGCTGCTGCTGCGAACTCTGTCCAGTACCATAACCGTTGGAACGTCTACCGCCGTTACCACGACCACCAAAACCTCTGCCACCAGAACCACGGCCCCGCTGGCCACCAAAAGATGCTGCAGGTTGAGAGTACCCTACAGACTGTGTAAACGCAGGTCTCTGCTGCTGATAAGATGACTGCGCCATACTGGAGTTAGACGTCTGCTGTCTAGATGTCGGACACTCCCTGGAGAAATGACCCGGCTGGCCACAAGTGAAACAACCTCTAGGAGCTAACTGGCACTGACCATAATGCCTACGTCTGCAATTCTGGCAGAACGGAATGTTCGATCCACCATTGTACCCTCGTCCTGAACCACGGTTACTCCCACTGCTACTGGAACTGTACGGAGCACTCCTAGTACTATGCCTCCCTTTGTTGTGAGTTCGGCGACTCCCTTTATTGGCCTGAGAAGAGCCACTGTAGTAGTTCCCACTACCATGCTGCACTAGGGCCTGCTGCCCCCCACTAGGAAGATCACTCTTTCCCTTTTGATTCTGGAAAGGGTCAGAGATCGTCCCAAACTGAACCATCGAATTCTCCATCCGCCGCGCACTATCCACTAACCGGGCAAACTCCATGTTTGTCCCTATCAGCAAAGGAAGAAACTCCGAGCCTAAACCCCTAATATAACGATCGTTCACTCGCTCTTGATCACCCTGTAGATCTGTAGCAAACCGCCCCAAACGTACAAACTCAGTAGTGTAGTCTGTCACTGATCTATCCCCCTTCTTCAAATTTAGCAGCTTTTCTCTGAAACTCTCAGTTTCAGAGAAGGGTAGATAATAACCTCTGAACCTGATCACAAAATCAGCCCAAGACAAAGTATCCATGACTGGCCTGATGTTATCACGATACCAGTCCTTAGCTGGACCCTTCAGCGACATCTCCACAAGCATCACTGATTGACGATCAGAAGCTTGAATCCTCTGACTGTTGTACTCAAATTCCTCCAAAAAGTCAAGAGCATCCCCAGTACTATCAAAAGAAGTCGGATTCAACTTCAAGTAGATCATCACCAACTCTCTGTCTGTTGGAATGTGACCGACACCAGCAAGTCCACCAATACCAGCTACAACACCAGCCTGAGGTTGCTGTTGCTGCGCTAGCTGACCCAGTACAGTACACTGATTCTGCAGAAGAGCCTGGTTGTTCTGCATCTTGACAATCCCAGCCAAGAAGGTATTGAAGTCGAACGCTTGCATGTTTGGTGCATGTTGCACATTCGGTGCCTGAACACCTGTTGCACCACGTCCTCTAGCTCCACCTCTACCAGCACCAGCTCCTCTGCCTCTACCAGCACCTCTACCTCTGCCAGCACCTCCACCTCGACCACGTCCAGCATTAGCCTGAACTGGTGGTACGTTCTGATCGACTTCCATGGAAATCGCATCATCAGCCACAGCTTCTTGCTCTGCCGCAGCACGAGCACGAGTACGAACAACGTTGTCCATATCCTAAGATTGAACAACAACAATTTAAATAACAGATATTTCATACCCAAGTATGAACAAAACAAGCAACATATAGGATTTCCCAAGAAATCAACAGCAATAAAATGTTCACCCAAGTGAAATAAAATTAACATTTAACAACATCAAATCAACATACAATGACTGACTCGACGCAATCCTATTGGTGTAGACAGAATGTTTTAAAATCAAAAGATGACGGTTTTAAAGACATCACAGAATCCTATATCCGTAGTAGTTCCTAAGACACAACCATACTTAACAGAGTAAACACATAGCAAGCAATTGGCCTTGGTTTGAAACCAAAGCTCTGATACCAAAACTGTCACGACCCATTTTCATGAATCGCGACCGGCGCTAGGGTATGGGTAATGTAGTACAAAAACCCGTAGCTAGCCTTTCAATTAACAAATAAACACAATAACCTGCAGAAAACCAATGCTCGGGGGCAACCGAGACTTCAGCCTAAATCTAGCAGTTATAATAATCAACAGTTAATATAACATGCTTATCCAATTCCGAGTCTGAAATAGATTTATCATAACCCAAATTAAATGATATAACATGCCAAAGCAATAAAACCAGTCGAACCAATCCGACAAAAATATAATAATAATAAAGACGTCTAGTTACTACTGCGGTCTAAGAATAAAACAGTTTCACAGTTCTACTAAAATAAATGGAACCTCCGAGGAAAAGTAAATGCGGAGATCACCAGACTCTCTCAGATCATAACCCTGGGGAAAATTGGGAAAAACAACGGGGTCAGATATACTGAGATGAGTTCATACCACTATCTACATTTATTAAGTGGAAAACCTTTAAAACCGTTTAAAACGTTTAAATTCGATATTACGAATAATAGTTGGAACCCTAATCCACAATACTAAATAATAACATAATCCAACAGGTCTGGTCCCGAGAGCTGAGCTACACCGAGTTACCACTGACCACACTTATACCAGAGCCCCGAGAGCTGAGCTACACCGAGTTACTCTACTTGGTCCCGAGAGCTATGCTCACACCGAGTTACCACATTACCATAATTACCTTTCCCAGATCATTACCGGTGCGCACGCAGTCCTAATGATGCCCATTAGGTAGCATGTTTCAATTAGAAGCCATAATATAAAAACAGTTCGAAATATACGTACAGTATATATATTTAATATTAAAATAACAATTTACTTAATAGCGGTAAATAGTAAGTACAAACTCACTGCTTGCTAATCCACGTGAATACCGGCAAGCAACTAATCCTGGTTCGCCTCTGAAGCACGAACAGTAGACGGGTCTAGACAAATAAAATAATTATTAAAACAGACCCTAACTCTAGAGAGTACTAGACACCACATAGGACTAGCGCAAATAACATGTCGGAATAAACAATCCAAAGCACACACAAATAATACCCATTAGGAAATAAAGCCCAATTAATATAAGTCTATTGAGTTCTCGCTTGAAAGTCCAATGTATAAATATTATTTAATAATTTTAAATAATAAATAATTTTCAAATAGTGGGTTAACCGAGTTATCATTAACTACCAAGCTAACCTCACTTGTCGGATGACCCAAGTCTAATCCGACTCAAAACGTTTATCAAATATAAACCCGAGTTTATATTTATAAAACAATTTAACAAAATAATAATCCATTTTAAAAGCGGAACTCAATAACTTCAATTCTAAGTAACCCAATTTACAAATCTAAAACTTAATCATTTTAAGTTAATAAAAGTTTAGGGACTAAATTGAACTATAACCAATTAGGGCTAAACTGTACTTTAGTCAATTTGATATCCGAAATCAAATTAATTACTTTTGTTTATAATTAATACTAAATATAACGTTACCAATCAAAAACTTAAATAAGTTTTAAAAACGTTTAGGGGCTAAATTGTAATTTAGCCAATTTCATGCCAAATTGTTATTCGAAATTAAATATAATTACCCGAGTAATTATAATTTGAGTTGTAAAATATTTAGCGTTCATGATTCACGTATTCATAAATTGATGTGAAATTCAAGTTATTACTAAAGTGACAAGTAATTTTTAACTTGAAGGATTTAATTAATTTCAACAAAAAAAATGATTAGTTATATTAGCAAATTAGCCATCCTTAATATCCAATCAAACTAATTCCCTCCAACTAAATTGAATTCAAACAACAATTTAGTGATTAGAAAGGACCTTTAACCAAACACAAATCAAAGCATCAAATAAGCATTTGACACCTCATCATCTTCTTTAGCAAACAAACTCAACATATCAATTCTGTAATTCACGAACAGAGGAACCACAACCCAGCTTCCTCTAATCATTAACCATCAATCTTAAACTCTAACCATATAAGATTCAAACTAATACACCAAACTTATCATGAACAACTAACACACTAATTACTTAACCAATATTATATAGAAACCGTAAAAGAACAAGGAAGCGATAAACGTACGGCGATTAAACACAACGGAAAAATACGACGCAAACCATACGGTTAATCAAGTTTAATAACCAGGGATGTTAATAACCATAACAGCAATCAATTTCATGGCCCAAGACAATAAAGGTATTCGGCAGTAACATCCTAGGAAAGAAACAGTTTATAATAAACTCAAAACGGTAAACCGAACGGCGATTGAAACGAGATCGATTACGTACCGTTTAGCAAAACCGAGATAGGGAAACGTAGGTACGTGAGTCTAGAACGTCTGAGATCAAACGGTTCTGATTTCGATTAAGAAACGAGCAAGAACGAATCAGAAAACCGAAGGACGTTTCAAGAGGAAACTGAAATCAAATGAATCAAAGATACTTACTGAACAACGATCTTTGGAGGATGATTACGGCTTCGTTTCTCAGCGAAAGAACAAACGAAAAATGTCTAGGGCTACCTTGCAGCGTGATCTAGGTTTTTTATGAAGAAACCGACTTAAAATAATGCAAGGAAACGGGCCGTAAACGAGGTCGAAAAGGGTCAAACGAATGGGTCCAAGGGGATATTGGTTTCTCGAACGGGAATGGCCTTCCAGGCCTGATTCCCGTTCGAGAATGGCCTGGTCTCGAACGAGACCAGGCCCAAAAGAGGAATTCCCGTTCGAGAATCCCAATTCTCGAACGGGAAAATTAAATTTTTTGTTCTTTTTTATATTTTAAAACAACTCAAATCGAACCTAAAATGAATCGAACCACGAACTTTCACGAAACTTAAAATACTCCTCAAAACACACCCGGAACCACGTCGGAAATTAAAAAGAATACTTTAAAATTTTCCGGGATATTACAGAAACATTTGGATTTGTTTCGTAACATTAGTGAGCATTTGGCTTAAATCGCTAAAAAGGTTAAACGTTTTAAATTGTTTGGATTCGTTTCGTAACGTTTTAAACGTTTGGCAAAAATCGATAAAAAGGCAAAACGTTTGGATTTGGTTCATAACGTTTGTAAATGTTTGGCATATATCGCTTAATAGGTGAAACGTTTTGATTTAATTCGTAACGTTTTAAACGTTTGATTGGTTTCATAACGTTTTAAACGTTTGGCTAAAAAAGTGAAACGTTTGAATTTGTTTCGTAGCGTTTAAATTGTTTGGATTTTTTTTCGTAACGTTTTAAACGTTTGGCTTAAATCGCTAAAAAGGTGAAACGTTTGATTTTGTTTCGTAACATTTGTAAAAGTTTGGCATAAATCGCTAAAAAGGTGAAACATTTGGATTTTTTTCGTAACGTTTCACACGTTTGGATTGATTTCTTAACGTTTTAAACGTTTGGCTTGAATTGAGAATTAGGGGAAATGTTTGTATTTTTTTTCGTAACGTTTGTAAATGTTTGGATTAAAATGCTAAAAAGGTGAAACATTTGGATTTGTTTCGTAACGTTTTAAACGTTTGGATATATTTCGTAACGTTTTAGACGTTTGGCTTAAATTGATAAAAGGTGAGGAGTTTGTATTTGTTTCTCAACGTTTGTAAATGTTTGGCTTAAATCGCTAAAAAGGTGAAACGTTTGGATTTGTTTCATAACGTTTTAAATGTTTGGCTTGGTTTCATAACGTTTTAAATGTTTGGCTTAAATCGCAAAAAAGGTGAAACGTTTGGATTTTTTTCGTAATGATTGTAAACATTTAGCTTGAATAGCTAAAAAGGTGAAACGTTATGATTTGTTTCGTAACGTTTGTATACGTTTGGCTTCAATCGCTAAAAAGGTTAAACGTTAAGATTTCTTTCATAACATTTGAAATGTTTGGATCAGTTTTGTAATATTTTAAACGTTTGACTTATATTCCTAAAAAGGTGAAACGTTTGGATTTGTTTCGTAACGTTTTAAACGTATGGCTTAAATTGCTAAAAAGGTGAAACGTTGGGATTTGTTTCGTAACATTTTAAACGTTTGGATTTTTGTCGTAACGTTTTAAATGTTTGCCTTAAATTGCTAAAAAGGTGAAATGTTAGGATTTGTTTCGTAACGTTTTATACGTTTTGCTTAAATCACTAAAAAGGTGAAACGTTAGGGTTTGTTTTGTTTTAAACGTTTGGATTTGTTTTGTAAAATTTTATACGTTTGGCTTAAATCGCAAAAAAGTTGAAATGTTAGGATTTGTTTCATAACGTTTTAAACGTTGTGATTTGTGTCCTAACCTTTTAAACATTTTGCATAAATTGCTAAAAGGTTTAAACGTTTGGATTTGTTTTATAACGCTTTAAACGTTTGGCTTAAATCGCTAAAAAGGAAAAATGTTAGGATTTCTTTCGTAACGTTTTATACATTTGTCTTAAATCGATAAAAAGGTGAAACGTTTGGATTTGATTCGAAATATTTTAAACCTTTCGCTTAAATCACTAAAAAGGTGAAAAATTAGGATTTGTTTTATTACGTTTTAAACGTTTGGCTTAAATCGCTACAAAGGTGGAATGTTAGGATTTCTTACGTAACGTTGTAAACGTTTGGCATAAATCGCTAAAAAGACGAAACGTTTGGATTTATTTCGTAACGTTTGGCTTAAATCGCTAAAAAGGTTAAACGTTTGGATTGGTTTCGTAAAGTTTTAAACGTTTGGCTTAAATTGATATAAAGGTGAAATGTTTGAATTTGTTTTGTAAAGTTTTACAAGTTTGGCTTAAATTGCTAAAAAGGTGAAACTTTTGGATTTGTTTCGTAACGTTTTAAATAGCTAAAAAGGTGAAACATTTGGATTTGTTTTGTAACGTTTTAAACGTTTGGATTGGTTTGTCACGTTTTAAACGTTTGGCTTAAATTGATAAAAAGGTGAAACGTTTGGATTTGTTTCGTAACATTTGTAAACGTTTAGCTTAAATCGCTAAAAAGGTGAAACGTTTGGATTTTTTCTTAACGTTTTAAACATTTGGATTCATTTCGTAACGTTTTAAATGTTTCGCTTAAATCACTAAAAAGGTGAAACATTTTGATTTTTTTCCTTAGGTTTGTAAACGTTTAGCTTAAATCGCTATAAAGGTGAAACGTTTAGGGTTGTTTTGTATCGTTTGTATACGTTTGGCTTCAATTGCTAAAAAGGGGAAACGTTAGGATTTGTTTTGTAACGTTTTAAATGTTTGGCTTAAATCGCTAAAATTGTGAAACGTTTGGATTTGTTTCTTAACGTTTTGAACGTTTGGCTTAAATTGCTAAAAAGGTGAAATGTTAGGATTTGTTTTATTTTAAACGTTTGGGTTTGTTTCGAAATTTTTTAAACGTTTGGCCTAAATCTCTAAAAAGGGGAAACGTTAGAATTCGTTTCATAACGTTTTAAACTTTGTGATTTGTGTCGTAACCTTTTAAACGTTTTTCATAAATTGCTAAAAAATATTAAACGTTTGGATTTGTTTCAGAACACTTTAAACGTTTGGCTTAAATCGCTAAAAAGGTGAAATGTTAGGATTTTTTTCGTAACTTTTTATATGTTTGTAAATCGCTAAAAAGATGAAACATTTGGATTTGTTTCGAAATGTTTTAAACGTTTGGCTTAAATCGCTAAAAAGGTGAAACATTAGAATTTGTTTTATTACGTTTTAAAAGTTTGGCTTAAATCGCTAAAAAGGTGGAACTTTTAGGATTTCATTCGTAACGTTGTAAACGTTTGGCTTAAATCGCTAAAAAGGTGAAACGTTTGGATTTGTTTCGTAACGTTTGGCTTAAATCGCTAAAAAGGTTAAACATTTTATACGTTTGGATTGTTTTCGTAAAGTTTTAAACGTTTGGCTTAAATCGATAAAAAGGTTAAATGTTTGAATTTGTTTTGTAACGTTTTACACGTTTGGATTGTTTCGTAACATTTTAAACGTTTGGCATAAATCGCTAAATAGGTGAAACTTTTGGATTTATTTCGTAACATTTTAAATCGCTAAAAAGGTGAAACTTTTGGATTTGTTTCGTAACGATTTAAATCGCTAAAAAGGTGAAATATTTGGATTTATTTCGTAACGTTTTAAACGCTTGGATTGGTTTCGAAACGTTTTAAACGTTTGGATTAAATTGATAAAAAGGTGAAACGTTTGGATTTTTTTTCGTAATGTTTGTAAACGTTTAGCTTAAATCGCTAAAAAGGTGAAACGTTTGGATTTGTTTCGTAACGTTTTAAACGTTTGGATTGATTCGAAACGTTTGAAATGTTTGGCTTAAATAACTAAATAGGTGAAATATTTGGATTTTTTTCCTAACGTTTGTAAACGTTTAGCTTAAATCGCTAAAAAGGTGAAACGTTTAGAGTTGTTTTATATCGTTTGTATATGTTTGGCTTCAATCGCAAAAAAGTGGAAATGTTAGGATTTGTTTCGTAGCATATTAAACATTTGGATTTGGTTCGTAACATTTTAAAAGTTTGGCTTAAATCGCTAAAAAGGTGAAACATTAAGATTTGTTTCGTAACGTTTTAAACATTTGGCTTAAATCGCTAAAAATGTGAAACGTTAGGATTTGTTTCGTAACTTTTTAAAATGTTTGGCTTAAATCGCTAAAAAGGTGAAACGTTAGGATTTTTTTGTAACGTTTTAAACGTTTTGCTTAAATCGCTAAAAAGGTAAAATGTTAGGATTTGTTTCGTAACGTTTTAAACGTTTGGCTTAAATCGCTAAAAAGGTGAAAAGTTAGGATTTGTTTCATTACGTTTTAAACATTTTGATTGGTTTCGTAATGTTTTAAATGTTTGCCTTAAATCGCTAAAAAGGTGAAATGTTTGGATTTGTTTCGAAATATTTTAAAGGTTTGGCTTAAATTGCTAAATAGGTGAAATGTTAGGATTTGTTTCGCAACGTTTTAAACGTTTGGTTTAAATGGCTAAATAGGTGAAACATTAGGTTTTGTTTCGTAACGTTTTAAACGTTTAGCGTAAATCGCTAAAAAGCTAAAACCTTAGGATTTATTTCGTAACGTTTTAAACATTTGAATTGGTTTTATAACGTTTTAAAAGTTTGGCTTAAATCGCTAAAAAGGTGAAATGTTTGGATTTGTTTCCTAACGTTTGTAAATGTTTGGCTTAAATCGCTAACGAGGTGAAATGTTTGGATTTGTTTCGACATTTGGCTTAAATCGTTAAATAGGTGTATTGATACCCAATTTTGTCCAGCCAAATATAGTCAAAATTGAATAAATTACGATTAGTAGTATTTTGGTGCATTATAACCATTTATGATATCTAAGTATACATTAAATAGTCAACACACCTAATACTAATTAGTATCGAGTTTCAAGAACCAAATTGAACCTTTTAGCATTTTCCATTTCGTTTATCAATGTTATTTAGCAACCTATTCTATCCATATTTCTTCCCGTTTAAAACGTCGCGTGATTAATAAGATTTAAATGAGAATTTGAAGTGAATTATTAAATGAAAACATAAATAATAAATCTACTAATAATGAGAACACATTACACATCAAATTAATATTTTAAGAAAATAATAAACAAAACAAAATAATTAATAATTCATACAATGAACTCATTTGCTAAAAAAATATATTATACTGGCTCGGATGAGCCAATTTTCTTCATCTTTATTTTACCAATGAAGGCCCGGATAGGTCTGTTTCCTTTGCTTAGCAAGCTTTTCTATCATGTTGACCCTTTCTCCACTCCTTCTATTACAAGTGAACTAGGCAAATGCATGCACCTAAATAACCAATGAAATAATCAGAGTTAAAAATACATTATGCAACTACGGTAACT
Source organism: Mercurialis annua (assembly GCF_937616625.2). Classification (NCBI taxonomy): domain Eukaryota; kingdom Viridiplantae; phylum Streptophyta; class Magnoliopsida; order Malpighiales; family Euphorbiaceae; genus Mercurialis; species Mercurialis annua. Next base: position 21,371,083 of record NC_065571.1, read on the forward strand.
TCCTGCACAACCAATCAAATTTCAGCTACTCCCTCTATAAAAGGAGGAGCAACCAATAACAAAAGACACGCTTAAAAAAGAGCAGAAATACTGCTTAAAATCAATAAGAAGAGAGGGAAAAATATAGGTAAATACAATTAGGGAAGTTACAAGAAGAAAGGGTAGAAAAATAAAAATAAAATAGTTGTTCTGAAAATAGCAGGCATACTGCTGAGATAGCAGAAACAGTCGAGAGAGATACAAAAAGAGAGTGGAGAAAATTGTTGGAGTGTAGACAGAAGAGAAATATATAAACATATAGAATATCAGAGTACATACATACCTTAATAAGTATTAAATCACACACAAAATACCAAAGATAGAAGCAAGATTAAACAACAAGGGTATATTTTTGTTTATCACTTCATAACTGCTATTTTCATTTCAATCTTATTTCTATTTGCACGTTTCTATTTTTATTATGCTATCTTGTATCATTCTCTATTAAAATGTATCGTTTATGTTCAGTTGCACTTTAATATTTATGTTCTGCTAGTCTATTTTTTCTAAATGCTAAAAGAGGTAGAGGTGAGTGGATACCCATCTCTGTTCATAACATTATCAAACTAGCAAATAGGTATACCTGACATATCTAAGTACAATTTTTCTCCTAAACCTCGGTTCACTTCCTTTAAGGGTATATATGAATTTCCATTCTTTTGTTAGCGGTTTAGCGCCATATTGACATCGATTAGTTAAACCACAATCTCAGATTAATTTTCATTTGTTTACTTAGGGTAAGAAATAGTAAAATATGTGAACTATGAAACATGTTAGAGAAAGGTAGTGAAGAAAATCAAAAGAAAAGAGAAATAAGTTATGGAGATTCTGCAGTGCGAGAGGAAGAGAAAATGGAAATATAAATTAGGTTAATTGATTTAGAATTGTTAAGTTTATGCAAGGTCATGTGGGCTTTTGGTCATCTTCAAGGCCTTCGATTTTAAGCCATAAGAATGTTATGTTATTAAGGAATTTGGGCTTGGCATTTGATAAAACCAATAAATTACTATCCGGGTAAATTTAATCGGCGATTTTCTATTCAAATTTTAATTAATATTTAATATATATAACAACAATAATAAAATAACTCACAATAATAAATATAATAATAAGAGTACAAAATTCTTTTTAGTAGCATTTTTTATTTTATTTCAATAATTTATAGTTCCGTAAAATTTATTTGTATGTTCGCAAATTCAAATTAAATTTAGTTAACCTTATTTCAAAATTTCATTTAAAATGCTATTTTGTAAGGTCTGAACTACGAGGACTTTAATCCCGTCAAGCAGGTACGTAGGCTTTTCAGATGAAATCTGAAATCAAGTCCACCTTTCTTTTTAAATCTTATTTTTCTATTTTATTTAGATTTTACTTTTATTCAAACATATTTTAATTTAATGATTGTTTAATTTTCAATATTAAATTCGAGATTTCATTCATCTTATAAAGATTTTTCTTTCCTCAAATTAATTTTTTTTTATCTTTACAAAATTAAATTTATATTTTTAAACTCCAATCAAACTACGCAGACTTTAATTACGTCAAATGGATACGTAGGCTTTTCATGTTAAATCTGAAATCAAGTCTACCCTTTTTTATAAATCTTATTTGCCTATATTATTCTTTTAAATTTTATTTTTTTCAAATATATATTAATTTCAATTCATTTTATTGCTTTTGATTCATAAGTTTGACATCGGTTTCATTCATCTCCTAAAACATTTTTTTCCTTCTAAATTAATCCTTTTTTAACTTATCAAAGTCCATCTTTCTTTTTAAATTTTATTTGTCCATTTTATCTTTCTAAAAATCTTACTTTTCTTTAAATATACTTTAAATTTTAATTGATTGTTTATTTTTTAAATCCTAAAATCAAATTTCAGATCGATTCCATTCATCTCTTTAAAGCATTTTCTTTCAAAATAATATTTTTTAATTCTTAAAAACTAAATTCATATTTTTAAAGTCCAATCGAACTACGTGGACTTTGATCCTTTTTCACGGGTACGTAGGTAGTCGAAATTCCAATTTTTGATTCAAATCCAATTTTTCAAAACTTTTTATTTACTTATTTTAATCTTTTATTTTCATTTCTCATTTTTATTTTGATATCGCATTATCTTATTTTTACTATATTTTGTCATTTATTTAAGTGCTTTATTATTATTATTATTGTTATTTTATGTGTATTATTTATATTGTACCTTTCATATTTTTATTATTTACTCATTTATCTTATTTCTCTAAAATAAAATAAACAATATAATATTTTGCCTTCCATTTTCCGTTCAAAAAATAAAATAAAACTTCTCACAAATTGTACCTTGGATAAGGTACTTTAGTAATATTTTAAAAATAAAACATACTTTCACTTAGAATCATGAACAAAATTAATAAGTGAATATTTTAAAAATACAGTCAATCATTAAATATGTCACGGCCCATTTTCATGAATCGCGACCGGCGCTAGGGTATGGGTAATGTAGTACCAAAACCCGTAGCTAGCCTTTCATTTATCACATGAACACATAAACCTGCAGAAAACCAATGCTCGGGGGCAACCGAGACTTCAGCCTAAAACTAGCAGTTATAATATTCAACAGTTAATATAACATGCTTAATCAATTCCGAGTCTAAAATAGATTCATCATAAATCAATGTAAATAATACAGCATGCCCGAGCAATATAACCAGTTGAACCAATCCGACAAAATAAATAATAATAAAGACGTCTAGTTACTACTGCGGTCTAGGAATAAAACAGTTTTACAGTTTATCAAAAATAAATGGAACCTCCGAAGAAAAGTAAATGCGGAGATCACCAGACTCTCTCAGATCATAACCCTGGGAAAATGGGAAAACAACGGGGTCAGATATACTGAGATGAGTTTATACCACTATCTACATTTATTAAGTGGAAAACCTTTTAAAACCGTTTAAAATGTTTAATAACGATATTACGAATAATAGTTGGAACCCTAGTCCACAATTCTAAATAATAACATAATCCAATAGGTCTGGTCCCGAGAGCTGAGCTACACCGAGTTACCACTGACCACACTTATACCAGAGTCCCGAGAGCTGAGCTACACCGAGTTACTCTACCTGGTCCCGAGAGCTACGCTCACACCGAGTTACCACATTTCCATATATACCTTACCCAGATCAATACCGGTGCGCACGCAGTCCTAATGATGCCCATTAGGTAGCATGTTCCAACTAAGAGCCATAATATAAAAACAGTTCGAAATATACGTACAGTATATATATTTAATATTAAAATAGCAATTTACTTAATAAAGCGGTAAATAGTAAGTACAAACTCACTGCTTGCTAATCCACGTGAAATACCGGCAAGCAACTAACTCTGGTTCGCCTCTGAAGCACGAACAGTAGACGAGTCTAGACAAATAAAATAATTATTAAAATCAGACCCTAACTCTAAAGAGTACTAGACACCACATAGGACTAGCACAAATAACACGTCGGAATAAATTATCCAGAACAACACAAAAATACCCGTTAGGTAATAACGCCCAAACACGATAAGTCTATTGAGTTCTCGCTAAAAAATCCAATTTATAAATATTATTAAATAACTTTAAATAATAATAAATTTTCAATTAGTGTGTTAACCGAGTTACCAATAACTACCAAGCTAACCACACTTGTCGGGTGACCCAAATCTAACCCAACTCAAAACGTTTATCAAATATAAACCCGAGTTTATATTTATAAAATAATTCCATAAAATAATAAACCATTTTAAAAGCGGAACTCAATAACTTCAAATTCAAGTAACCCAAGTTACAACCCAAAAACTTAATTAAATAAGTCATAAAAAGTTTAGGGACTAAATTGTACTTTAGCCAATTAGGGACTAAACTGTACTTTTGCCAAAAAAGATACTTAAAATCAATTTAATCTCTTTTGTTTATAATTAAAACCAAATACTAAGCTATTAATCAAAATCCACTTAAACAAGTTATAAATTAAGTTTAAGGGCTAAATTGTAATTTAGCCAATTTTTACCAACTCGAAACATAACAAAATTACCCGAGTAATTATGTTAATTTAGATTATAAAAATATCGTTTACAAGTATCACTTATAAATTATAACGAAATCCAAGGTATTATCAAATCAATAGGTAAAGTTTAACCACTACTAGAAAAATGCATTTTAGCAACAAATTTTTTCGTCGCTAAAGGCTGAAATCCGTCGGTAAATTAAGTTCTCCGTTGGTAAAAGGCTAAAATCCGTCGTTAAATCAAAAAATTTATGTCGGTAATTCTTTGTTTTCTAGTAGTGAACTTAAGGAATTTATTTGATTTAGGCAAAACAATTGAGTGATCAAAGGAGTCTTTTCACCATCTTCCTCCTTTCAAAACAAAAGAAACCCGCCAACCTTAAACAACCAATTCACCATTTTTTTATGTTTCTGAAACCATTCAATCATCAACCTTATCAAAACCAAAGCAACCTAATAGCCATAAATCAATCCAAATCAACATAACACAATTGCTACACACCCATAATCATTTAGCACGAAGAATCAAACAACAAACGTTAACTGCCGAATCCAAATCCTCAACACGAAAATGGAAAATGGATTGATAACTCCATGAAATCATAAACTAACAAATACCCAAGAGATCTATAATCCAAACAAACAAATCCATGGCCAAAGGAAGATGATAACATTCGGCATAACTAAAAGAAAATAAGAACAGTAAATGGACAACTAAAAGCGATAAACCGAACGGCAAGATAACGAGATCAACGGCGTACCGTTAAGCGAAGCGAACGAATTGAATCGAAGGTATACGAGTCTAGAACGCCTGAGATCAAACGGTTTCAGTTTCGATTTAGAAACGAACACACACGGATCAGAAAACCAAAGTGTGTTCAAAGCATGAAATCTGAAATGCAAAGTGGTCAAGAACACTTACCACGGGGCTGGCTTTGGATCAGAAAAAGGAGAGGAAAACTAAAGAGAAAAACGAAGAGATTGGAGACAAGAGATTGCTGAATATGTAGGAAAGGAAATTGAGAAATCAAATCAGCTGGAAAAGGAAGGAAATCAGAATAGTAACGGCAGAAAATCAAGGCCCCCAAACGAACGTTACAAGTCTCGAACGAGACTCAGCAAAACTGCTGAGGTCTCGTTTGAGACCGCCTGGTCTCGAACGAGACCAGGGCAGAAAATGGAGAGGTCTCGTACGAGACCAAACATAATGAGGTCTCAAAATGAGACCTGATAACCAAGAAAGGTGGTTCAACCCTCCGGTTGAACCACAAACCAAACCGGAAGCCCAAAATCACAAAAAAATAAAGTAAAACGACCAGAAAACCACCGGAAAACTTACGGAAAAAAATTTAAAAAAACACGGGATATTACAAAATAGATACAATAATTATCGCAACACAAGTTCCAGCAATGGGCATGTTAGGAAGACGATTGCTATCCCTACATGCAAAATCATAACCCTAAATACAAACTAGTAAAAACAAAGGTGTCTCAATCCCACTCAATAGATTGGTGGCGACTCCAAATCAAAACAAATAAATTAAAAAGCGAGTAGCTAACAAAGAAGTTTCGTCTCGTTCGCGCGCCTAAGCATAATCCACAAACATATAATAATTTGATTACGATTAGATTATTATTATTGTAATTCATTCTGGATTAATTTTCGCCGGCCCGCGACAACTGGCGACTCCACTAGGGACTGATGATATTTTATCTTGTTTGTTGAACTTTTAATTATGTTTGTATGCTTGCGTATTATTGCTATATGTTATTTTGATTGTCTACATCACATATTCATTTTCACCCATTCACTAAACGAGTCGGATTCGACCTATCACTTTGCATTAGGATAGCTGGAGCGAGTAGCGACACCTTCATGGGAAGCCTGAAGTAGTACGTGAAAGTCTCCACCGAAACTTCTCTAGACTTCACTAAGTCAAACGAAGACTTTTATTTGCCTAGACTCGGTTAACATAAGAGCACAACGGTTTGGGACCATTCTCGACCGGCCTGTCTGCCTACCTTATAGATAGAACAACAAGTACATGATTTGTAATACCCCGTATTTTTGGTAAAAGTATATATTGGATTATTTATATTATTTTAGCCAATTAGAGCTAAAAGCAAGGGAATTCCGTGAATAAGACGAGGAATGAAGTCTAATAAATTGGATTATGTTACTCCCTCCGTCCACAAAAGATAGGCTTGTTTCTATTTTGGGCGTCCCAAATTATAGGCTTGTTTCCATTTTTAGAAAGTAGTTAACTAGATAAATGTCTAAAATACCCTTAATTGAATTAGCTTTAGTCAACTAAATTAAAGTGATAATGGCTTTGATAACAACAATAATTAATGATTTTTGATAGTTTCAATATTAAAAGTAATCTTATATATACTTTATTGGTGATTTTGAATTATTAATTAATAAAAATGCATAGAAAAGAGGAATGCATTAACTATTTAATAAGGGTATTATAGGAAGTTAGTATTATTCTAACTAAATAAACTAATTTTCTTAATATGTGTGTAAATGAAACAAGCCTATCTTTTGTGGACGGAGGGAGTATTATATTAAATTAATCGGAATTAAAAAAATTATATCATATCTGGATACCGAGATAGGCATGTCGAGATTTAATGAGAAATTTGGAGAAATTTCTATTAAATAAAATAAATGATTTTAAAATGGATATTTAAATAATATCTGTAAATTTTATTAATTGGATTATTTTAAGAGAATCTATAAATATTTGAAATAGTATTTTAAAAGATGGGTTTAAGCGCGACAAATAAATTATACGGTTAAATAAAAAAATATATTAAGAAAAAGACAATAATTAATATTTTGGATTAGTAAAAGGACCTCGTATAATTTATTGTCGTTTGAAAAAAGCTCGGCACAAAAACGACTTGGTTAATTGCTAAAATTATTAATTATGGATTATTATATTAGAAATAGTTAAGAATGAGAGTTTAATTAGTTTGGGTTAGATAAGGAGATTAAATCAAATGAGCCCATTAAACTTAAAAAGCCCACATTATTATCAATTCATCATCATCAACACCCATCATTCTTCTCCAACTTAATATTCACGGTGAGAGTGAAGACTTCCCAAATTGGTTTTCCATTCAAGCAATTCCATCAAGTATAAGAGCTACCTATTCTTTATAATCACCTTGGAGGTAAATTTGGAGGTTAGTAACTTCAATTTCATGGCTGAAATTAGGGAATTAAAGTTAGGGTTCTTATGGATTTTGAAAACAAAATTATGTTAAAGATTTTACCTTCAATCCCTATGTCTTTTATGATGGTTTCACATGGAAATTTTGAAGTCATTAGTGATAATGATTTGGGTGAAAGTTTAATCAAATTTCTTGAGAAACAATTTAAGAACGAGAGCTGTAAATTTATGGTTGTTCTAAAGGCGTTTTAGAATGAGTAGTGACCGGAACAATCAGACCACAACGGCCTAATCATCGCTGTCGTGGAGCAGCGAGCTGCTCTAAGAGAAGCCCTCTTCTCTACGACCAGAGGACGGCGTGCTCGCTGAGCAAGCTGCCGCTTGCTCAAAGAGCAGGTCGCTGCTGCTCGTCGAGTAGCGAGAGTTTTGCTCGACGATCAGCCCACATTTAGGGGGCTATCCGGACGTTTTTTTTATGTAAATAGAGTTAATCTTAGATTTTAAATTAATGTTAGTAAAGATACAAGTTAAGGTTAACAAGTACTAGAAAAGGGTTAAGTGATGTTTGGTTTAAAGCAAACCAATGATCTTAAATTAAGAGTTGATGATTAAGAAATGTATGAATTGAAATTCAAGTTTAAATACTTGAATATGGGTTTCTAAGTTTGGTTAATTGAGTGAATTGTTAAATAATAAGTTGAGTTAATTAAGTTCATAACGGTTTTAGTAAGGCATTAGTTGTTAAGAAGTCAAAGTAGCCAAGTATTAAAACGCTAAACATATAAATGTGCTTTGAGAAAGAAAGTGTATAAGAAAGGATTTAGTATCGAAGTCAAGTTCGAATACTTGAATCAAATTCTAAAAGTGCCAAAATGTGCTAGTTATGGGTAAAAAATTTAATACGACGTTATGTTTCTATTTATAGATCCTAAGAATCGTTAGCCGGACAAAATAGAGGATTTTGGCGATTAAGCGACATGTCGTTTCTTTATTTTGCTTTGGTATTTTTGGATTAAGCGATCGAGGTGAGTTCGCGGTTTACTTTCGTGTATTATTATTTTTTATATATAAAAGTAGATACATGTGCTTGATTAAATATTTTAGTTTAAACTAATATGTTCATTTATAGAACTATTATTAATATTGTTAGAACTTCATTAAAAATATTTCAAATAACAAACTTATGTTTTTATTAAGAAGCCATTTTATGTTATAAATGACTAAAATTTGATATGTTTGATAAAAAATGGCATAAGATGAATTTGAGACATTTTGAAAATGGTAAGTATTATATTTTGGTGTTAATGTGATTTATAATTGGTGATGATTGGATTGTGAAATCGCCCTTGAAATAGTATCGGTTAACTAAAGGAGCATGTATTATTATTCAATTAATGCTCTTTATTTTTATGCCTTAAAGTATGTATATTGGCATAAAGAATTTGAGAAGTTAGTTAAAGTAATTATTATTTTCTAACTTCGCTATGCATACGTTTATTATACGAATTTATAAATCGTTTGTTGTGCGGAATTATTATTTAAACCCAATAAGTGATCCGGGGGAAACGAGCTACCTATTGGGCGTCAATAGGCTGTGTGATCACCAGTGTCAACTTGAGTCTAGACGTCTGTGTTGCGTGATTACGAATATGATGATGATAAATTGTGAATACCGATTGATTAATGGAAAAAGGCGGATAAAAGAAATGTGATAGACACGAGGTAACTCGTTGGAACTATCTCGGGACCTGTGTCTAGTGGGTAACTCGGTCGAACTATCTCGGGACCCACAACTTGGGATTAAGTAGTGGCATGAGTAACTCGGTTGAATTATCTCGGGACTATGCCACGTGGTAGTGGGTAACTCGGTCGAACTATCTCGGGACCCGGCCACTTGGACGATATGATCAAAAAATAGTTATTGTCGATTATGTCCAATAAGTCCATAGCACTTGGGTTTAGGGTTTCGAACGGATCCGATATTGGAAATTATTAATTTACAATATCAATTGTTTATGTTTACTTATTTGTTTATTATCGAAATATGTTTGAATAATAATTTTGTTGTTTAAATATATAATGAAGTATGTTTTATGGAGAATGCGGCCTTATTTAATTATAATACTGTTAGTAAGTTGTGAACTCACTCAACGTTGTCTGACCCTCCAACAGTGTTTTCTTTCAGGATTAATATATGATGATGTGGTCGAGCTTCCATCTGTTGTTCCGGAAGTCTCAGTTATGGGGAGTCCTATTCTCTTTAGAGCTGCAGTAGTTATGATAATAGACCTAACCGATAGCAAATGATTTATGCTTATTTTACACCTTGTACTAGCAATGTATTTTCGAGAAGTGAATTATACAGGAATTTAATATATGGTTATTTGGTATGTTATACAGGGTGGTTTGTGTGTTTTTAACAGGTGTGGTTTATTAAGTTTACAGACGTTATATTGCCGATTTTTTCGAAAATGGTTTTACTAAGTATTATAACGATTTTGAGACGCGAAAATTTTTTAGGTAAATTTAGGCTTGCTAAGGGATGATGAAGATGAATAATTTTCTGAGAATAATGATGAAGAATATGACGGCCAGAGTTTGAGAGTTGATGAGAAATAAATTAGGGCTTGAAACGTGATTAAAATATGAAGCCTATAATAAAGGAATAAGCAAAAAAAACGTACAGCACGTTGCTGTAATTGAGAAGAAACAAGAGCATTGAACTTATATAGGCCAAATGAATTACTTGAGCCAAAAGAAATAAATTAAAAGAAGCTAAAGGATGCATGAGCTTGCATGGCTTTCATGGGCCAAAGAATTCAACCAAAACGAATGCGAATCGAACCACGAACTAATTAACGAACGACTCAAATAATTACCAAAATCTCGACGGAAAAAGCCTAAATTTTTTACGGGATATTACATCGATCCTGGCCGATCCTGGTCATTTACTTTTCTTGCTGCTAGATCGAACCCATTCTGGGTCGAGTCAGGTCATTTACTTTTCTTGATGTTAAATCGAACCCATTCTGGGTCGAGTCTAGTCGAGCCAGGTCATTTACCTTTCTTGCTGTTAAATCGAACCCATTTTGGGTTGAGCCTGGTCGAGCCAGGTCATTTACTTTTCTTGATGTTAAATCGAACCCATTCTGGGTCGAGCCTGGTCGAGCCAGGTCATTTACCTTTCTTGTTGTTAAATCGAGCCCATTTTGGGTAGAGCCTGGTCGAGCCAGGTCATTTACCTTTTTTGTTGTTAAATCAAACCCATTTTGGGTCGAGCCTGGTCAATCCAGGTCATTTACTTTTCTTGCTGTTAAATCGAAGTCATTCTAGGTCGAGTCTAGACGAGTCAGGTCATTTACTTTTCTTGATGTTAAATCGAACCCATTCTTGGTCGAGCATGGTCGAGCCAGGCCATTTACCTTTCTTGCTGTTAAATCGAACCCATTTTGGGTTGATCCTGGTTGAACCAGGTCATTTACTTTTCTTATTGTTAAATCGAACTCATTATGGGTCAAGTCTGGTCGAGTCAGGCCATTTTATTTTTTTACTGTTAAACTAAACTCATTTTTAAGTCAAACCTAGTAAAGCTAGGTCACTTATCTTATTTGTCGTTAAATCAAACTCATTAACGGTCAAGCCTAGTCCAACTAGGTCGTTCATTTTTGCATCATGAAAATGAATAAATATTTGATCTAGCATGATCAACTCGTGCTACCTACTCCAAAATGATTTTATATCAAATGCTCGTCCAAAATTGCTATCTTTTAATTTTGCATACCTTTTCAAGTAAAGGATATGCAAAAGGGGGCAGCTGTCGATACCAAATTTTGTCCGGACAAATATAAAATTGAATAAATTAAGATTGTTAGTATTTTGGTGCATTATAACCATTTATGACATTTAAGTATATATTAAAAAGTCAACACACCTAATACTAATTAGTATCGACTTTCAAGAACCAAATTGAACCTTTTGGTATTTTTCATTTGGTTTATCAATTTCATTTTAGCAACATATTCTATCCATATTTCTTCCCGTTTAAAAAAGTCACGTGATTAATAAGATTTAAATGAGAATTTGAAGTGAATTATTAAATAAAAACATAAATAATAAATCTACTAATAATGAAAACACATTACACAACAAATTAATATTTTAAGAAAATAATAAACAAAATAAAATGATTAATTATTCATATAATAAATTCATTTGCTAAAAAATATATTATGCTGGCTCGGATGAGCCAATTTTCTTAATCTCTATTTTACCAATGAAGGCCCGGATGGGCCTATTTCCTTTGCTTTGCAGTTCAAGCTTTTCTATCATGTTGGCCTTTTCTTCACTCCTTCTATTACAAGTGAAGTAGGCAGGTGCATGCACCTAAATAACCAATGAAATAATCAGAGTTAAAAATACATTGTGCAACTACGGTAACCTCCTGCACAACCAATCAAATTTCAGCTACTCCCTCAATAAAAGGAGGAGCAACCAATAACAAAAGACACGCTTAAAAAAGAGTAGGAATACTGATGGAAAAAAAAATCAGAAGAGGGGGAAAAATATAGGAAAATACATATGGGAATAGGGGAAGTTACAAGCAGAAAGGGTAGAAAAATAAAAATAGAATAATTATTCTGAAAATAGTAAGCGTACTACTTAGATAGCAGAAACAATCGAGACAAATACAAAAAGAGAGTGGAGAGAAATGTTGGAGTGTAGACAGAAGAGAAATACATAAACAGATAGAATATCAGAGTATATGCACACCATAATAAGTATTATATTATCTATAAAATACCAAAGATAGAAGCAAGATTAAACGGCAAGGGTATATTTTTGTTTATCGCTTCATAACTGCTATTTTCATTCCAATCTTATTTCTATTTGCACGTTTCTATTTTTATCATAATGTCTTGTATCTTTCTCTATTAAAATGTATCGTTTATGTTCAGTTACACTTTAATATTTATGTTCTGTTAATCTATTTTTTTAAATGCTAAAAGTGGTAGAGGTGAGAGGATACCCATCTCTGTTCATAACATTATGAAACTAGCAATTAGGCATACCTGACATATCTAAGTACCCTTCTTCTCCTAATCCTCAGTTCACTTCCTTTAAGGGTATATGTGAATTTCCATTCCTTTGTCAGCGGTTTGGCGACATATTGACATCGATTAGTTAAACCACAATCTCAAAATCGCATCGCATCGAGATACACTTCAAAAATCACTCAAATACAAAAGACCTAGATATTAACTATCTAGTAAAAATAGTAAGAACGCCCAAATATTAAGTCTTCAATTAAAATCATATTGGAAAATAGTCTTAGAACAAATATCAAAAAGTTACTGAAAATACCTCTGTTTTTTTTTTTTTGCAAAACTCCATTGTTTTGATCGAACCCAAAAGGAGCCCTCCACTAGATTCAAGCCAAAGTCGAAATGCCTAATCAAAATTTAGTCCCGTCATTTAAGCCACCGTCCACTTTTGTTGTTTTGGCTTAGCTTAATTAAGCTAGTACATATCGAAAATCAAAATCGGCAGAAAAGGGGATAAACTGACAGTACGAAATAAACAAAATCAAAGAATATAACTTACTCATAACCCGCTTGAGAACCATCGATTCGGTAGCGAAGAAACTCAAATTTGTTTTCATTTGTTTACCTAGAAAATAAATAGTAACATATGTGAATTGTGAAACATGCTAGAAAAAGGTAGTGAAGGAATCAAAAGAAAAGAGAAATGGGAGATGGAGATGGTGCAGTGCGAGAGGAAGAGAAAATAGAAATGTAAATTAGGTTAATTGATTTAGGATTGTTAAGTTTATGCAAGGCCATGTGGGCTTTTGGTCATCTTCAAGGCCTTGGATTTTAAACCATAAGAATGTCATTTTATTAAGGAATTTGGGCTTCGCATTTAATAATAACCCATAAATTGCTATCCGAGTAAACTTAATCGGGGATTCCCGATTCAAATTCTAATTAATATTTAATATATATAACAACAATAATAAAATAACTCACAACAATAATAATAATATGTCACGACCCAATTTAAAGGATCGCGACCGGCTCTAGGGTATGGGTATGGTCGTACCAAAATCCGTAGCAAGCCTCGCAGATAACATACAATCAGAATAAACCTGCAAGAAAACCGCTGCTCGGGGGCAACCGAGACTCCAACCTAAGTCTGGCAGTTTATATAACAACATATTCACAACTTAATTATCTGAAACGCTCGACTAAAACCCGAGACTTAACAACATGCCTTACATAAATCAAATCCAATGTATACATGCCAACATCAATATAGAAATAGTCGGACCACTCCGATAAAGCAATGTATGAAATAAACATAAACAACTAACTAATTCTACTGCGGTCTAAGAGTAAAAGAAGTTGACTAGTTTTATTAAAATAAATGAACCTTCGAGGAAAGCAAGAAATCGAAGATCGACCAACACTCTCAAATCATAAGCCTGGAAAAATTGGGAAAACAACGGGGTCAGATATACTGAAATGAGTTCATAATGCTATTTACATTTATTAAATTTAAAACCCTTAAAACAAATCCTTTTATACTAATATACATAATTATGGAAATAACAGTATTGAAATTACCCCAGCGTAAGTATGACGTATCATATGAAACCCAGAGTGGACGGGAACAAATCTCTCATCATATACCAGCGTAAGCAAGACATTAGTTTGCCGATCCCAGAGTACTTTCCGGTGCACACAGTCTCGATACAAGCCTATCGAGTAGCTCGTTCCAATCCAGATCCATAATCGTTTAAAACATTTCGAAAACAATTTATATACTAAAATATTTGTGGTACTTAATAAAGCGGTAAATAACACTACAAACTCACTGCTTGCTTATCCATGTGAATCTTGGCAAACTGCTAACCCTGCGTAGACTTTGAAGCACGAGCAGTCGACGGGTCTAAAATAATTGTATAAGTTAAAATCCGATCAACTCCTAACTCTAAGATTACTAGAAACCACATAGGACTAGCATCTTAACAAACAACCCACGCATAACCAAAGTAATCCATTCAAATAAAATATCAAATTAGGCAAGTTAAGTTTAGGTGAGTTCTTATCTTTGAAAACAAAATCAAACCAAAGAGTTTTCCTAAAGTGGCGTGTTAGCCTTAACTGCAGTATGCCTCAACACAACATGTCGGGCAATGCAAGTCTAACCCGACCCAACTATAAACCAAAGTTTAAATCCATCCTTAAATAAAGCCAAATTCATTTAGATAAGAACTCATACCCTAACTTAATAATGCCAAAATCATATAAAGCAACAAAGCCAAATAAACTTGCCAACTCTTGGCAAGTAGCAACCAAGGTACACTTAAATATATTACCTTATATGGAATCCATAAGATTCAAATATCTTTCAAGTATCGACTTGAAACTAAAATAGCTTAGCTTATATACTGAATACCCAAGTGGTTACCAAACAACCTAAGGTAACTAACATCTTTTATACTCAAACAATTTCCAGCCACATGTAAGTATTCTTAAAACAACGATTTATTCCAATTAAAACCACCTTTAACATATAATCGAGTTTTAGCAAATTATCTTCAATCAGCCAAAGTAGGAATTTTCCATTAACAATCTTTTAATCTTTAAACAACATTTTAAGCTTTTAGTTTATAGTTCAAAATAGAATTCAATCCCACAACTTAACCCAAATGATACATTATTTCATTTAAACGATTCCTCCAAATCACCTAATGTATTGTTAAACATCTAAAAACCTATGATTCATTTACTTTAAAATTTCCAGATTTTTAATAAAGGCTAAATACAGAAATATAAGTTCAAAACTCCAATAAGTTGATTAACAAATAAAATGCATCAACTCAACTAAATCACCCAAGGTATAAACAACATAAAAAAGTCAAATACGATATCAATTAACAATTTCCAGATTTTATATTGCAAATAAAACAGAAAAGAATAAGCCAAACATGCAATACCCCGTAAATTTTCAGCGTTTTTCGGACAAATATTCCGATCGGTTTGAGGTAAAAATCGAAGTTAATGGTCTGGTTCGTGTTGGTTCGTGAGTGGGTCAATTTTTGGTTCAACCATTTAATATTTTAAAATCAAAAAGAAAAATAAAAAATAAAATGGATCAATTCTCGTTCGAGAATAATTCTCGAACGAGAATCATGTTTGGGGCCTGGTCTCGTACGAGACCAGGAGTTCTTGAACGAGAACCAAGCCCAGCTTGGCTGTTCTCGTTCGAGAGCTGAATAGCTGAGCGAGGGGGCACTTTCGTCAATCATTTCTAACCTAATCGACCTACTTAAATACAAAACTTTTTACCCTAACTCATTCTCCACACTACAAGCAAACCCTAGCCACCTTTAACATCTGTTTTCACTGATAAATGACGCTGAAATCATCAGTCAAAGTTGCTGTCCCGATAAGTCTCTTCGTTCATCAGATTCCAGTTTTTGGTTTTAAACGGCATTCCGTATTTTTGATCGTTCTCTCTCGTTTCTATATCGAAATTGGTTTCGTTTGATCCCGTGGATTCTAGACTCGAGTATCTTCGATTCCCCACCTCGTTTTCGTTGAACGGTACGCCATCGATCTCATTTCAATCGCCATACGGTTTCCATTTTAAGTTTCATAAATCTGTTTCTTGTAGAATTTGGTTTCTGCCGAATTCTTTCAAGAGTCTTGTCCATGATTTTATTGATTCATGTTTATGAAACTCTTAGTAGGTTAGTTGTAAATCGTTTTAGCTTTCAGTTTGTGTTTGTTCCATCGACAATGGATGTCTCGGTTGAGCTTTGATAGAGTAATTCGAAATTGTCCTTACTTGTGAGTTTTTCAAATTAATCACTACGGCTTTTGCTTTTTAAGATGTTAGGTTATCGAATTATTTTATAAATATAAACTCGGGTTTATATTTGATAAACGTTTTGAGTCGGGTTAGACTTGGGTCACCCGACAAGTGAGGTAAGCTTGGTAGTTATTGGTAACTCGGCTAACCCACTATTTGGAAATTATTTATTATTTAAAGTTTATTAAGTAATATTTATAAATTGGATTTTAAAGCGAGAACTCAAATGGCTTGTATTAATTGGGCTTTATTACCTATTGGGTATTTTTGTGTTGCTTTGGATTGTTTATTCTCGGCGTGTTAACTGTGCTAGTCCTATGTGGTGTCTAGTACTCTCTAGAGTTAGGGTCGGTTTTAATAATTATTTTATTTGTCTAGACCCGTCTACTGTTCGTGCTTCAGAGGCGAACCAGGATTAGTTGCTTGCCGGTTTTCACGTGGATTAGCAAGCTGTGAGTTTGTACTTACTATTTACCGCTTTATTAAGTAAATTGTTATTTTAATTTTAAATATATATATTGTACGTATATTTCGAACTGTTTTTATATTATGGCTTTTAGTTGGAACATGCTACCTAATGGGCATCATAAAGACTGCATGCGCACCGGTATTGATCTGGGTAAGGTATATATGGAAATGTGGTAACTCGGTGTGAGCATGGCTCTCGGGACCAGGTAGAGTAACTCGGTATAGCTCAGCTCTCGGGACCAGACCTATTGGATTATGTTTATATTTAGAATTGTGGATTAGGGTTCCAACTATTATTCGTAATATCGTTATTAAATGTTTTAAACGGTTTTAAAGGTTTTCCACTTAATAAATGTAGATAGTGGTATAAACTCATCTCAGTATATCTGACCCCGTTGTTTTTCCAATTTTTCCAAGGTTTATGATCTGAGAGAGTCTCGTAATCTCCCCATTTACTTTTCTTCAGAGGTTCCATTTATTTTAGTAGAACTATAACCTATTTCATTCTTAGACCGAAGTAGTTGATTAGACGTCTTTATTTTATTTTAGTTGTTGTCGGATTGGTCCGATTGGATTATTATTGCTTGGCATGTTATATTATTATTCAAAATTATTTATGTTAAGTCGAATTAATACTATTATTGGAAAACATGTTATTTTAATTGCTGAATATTATAACTGCTAGATTTAGGCTGAAGTCTCGGTTGCCCCCGAGCATTGTTTTTCTGCAGGTTTATGTGTTTGTATGTTAATTGAAAGGCTAGCTACGGGTTTTTGTACTACATTACCCATACCCTAGCGCCGGTCGCGATTCATGAAAATGGGTCGTGACAAACTTGGTATCAGAGCTTTGGTTCCAAACCAAGGCCATTTGCTTGCTATGTGTTTACTCTGTTAAGTAAGGTTGTGTCTTAGGAACTACTGCAGATATAGGTTTCTATCATGTCTTTAAAAACGTCATCTTTTGATTTTTAAAATATTCTTCCTACACCAATAGGATTGCGTCGAGTCAGTCATTATATGTTGATTTGATGCTGTTAAATGTTAATTTTATTTCACTTGGGTGAATACTTTATTGCTGTTGATTTCTTGGAAAATCCTATATGTTGCTTGTTTTGTTCATACTTGGGTATGAAATATCTGTATATTTAAATTGTTTTGTTCAATCCTTAGGATATGGACAACGTTGTTCGTACTCGTGCTCGTGCTGCGGCAGAGCAAGAAGCTGAGGCTGATGATGCGATTTCCATGGAAGTCGATCAGAACGTATCACCAGTTCCGGAAAATACTGGACGTGGTAGAGGTAGAGGTGCTGGCAGAGGTAGAGGAAGAGGAGCTGGTACGGGTAGAGGTGGAGCTAGAGGACGTGGTGCAGCAGATGTTCAGGCACCGAATGTGCAGCAGGTGTTCAGGCACCGACTTCACTACTTTCTTGGCTGGGATTGTCGAAAAGCAGAACAACCAGGCTCTTCTGCATAATCAGTGTACTGTACTGGGTCAGTTAGCGCAGCAACAGCAACCTCAGGCTGGTGCTGTAGCCGGTATGGGTGGACTTGCTGGTGTCGGTCACATTCCGAAAGACAGAGAGATGGTGATGACCTACACGAAGTTGAATCCGACTTCTTTTGATGGTACTAGGGATGCTCTTGACTTTTTGGATTAGTTTGAGTACAATAGTCAGAGAATTCAAGCTACTGATCGTCAATCAGTTATGCTTGTGGAGATGTCGCTGAAGGGTCCAGCTAAGGACTGGTTTCGCGATAACATCAGACCAGAGATGGCTACATTGACTTGGGCTGAGTTTGTGTACAGGTTCAGAGGTTACTATCTACCTTTCTCGGTTATCGAGAATTTCAGAGAAAAGCTGCTAAATTTGAAGAATGGGGATAGATCAGTGACAGACTACACTACAGAGTTTGTCCGTTTGGGGCGGTTTGCTACAGATCTACAGGGTGATTGAGGGCGAGTGAACGACCGTTATGTTAGGGGTTTAGGCTCGAAATTTCTTCCTTTGCTGATAGGAACAGACATGGAGTTCGCTCGAGTAGTGGATAGTGCTCGTCGGATGGAGAATTCGTTGATTCAGTTTGGGACGATCTCTGACCCTTTCCAGAATCAGAAGGGAAAGAGTGATCTTCCTAGTAGGGGGCAGCAGGCCCCAGCGCAGCATGGTAGTGGAAACTACTACAGTGGCTCTTCTCAGGCCAATAGGGGGAGTCTCCGTACGCACAACAAGGGGAGGCATAGTACTAGGAGTGCTCCGTACAGTTCTAGTAGTAGTGGGAGTAAGCGTGGTTCAGGACGCGGGTACAGTGGTGGATCGAACATTATGTTCTGCCAGAATTGTAGACGCAGGCATTATGGTCAGTGCCAATTCGCTCCTGGAGGTTGTTTTACTTGTGGCCAGCTGGGTCATTTCTCCAGGGAGTGTCCGACATCTGGGCAGCAGATGTCTTACTCCAGTGTGGCACAGTCGTCTTACCAGCAGCAGAGACCTGCGTTTACACAGTTTGTAGGGTATTCTCAGCCTGCAGCATCTTTTGGTGGACAGCGGGGCCGTGGTTCTGGTGGCAAAGGTTTTGGTGGCCGTGGTAACGGTGGTAGAGGTTCCAACAGTTATGGTACTGGGCAGAGTTCGCAGCAGCAGCCGCAGGGTCAGGCCAGAGTGTTTGCTCTTACTCCTCAGGATGCGCGTGCATCAAATGCTGTGGTGCAAGGTACCATTCCGATTTCTTTTACTGGTTCTTTGGTTTTATTTGATGCGGGTGCAACCCATTCGTTTGTGTCTACGTGCTTTGCTAGGAAATTGAGTGTTACACCATCCTTTTTGAGTGAACCTCTAGCTGTGTCTACACCTATGTCTGAAGGTGTAGTAGTGGACGTCGTTTATCCTTCTTGTCCAGTGGTTATTCAGGGTAGAGAATTATGTGCTGATTTGATTGTGCTTGACGTTCTTTCTTTTGATGTTATCTTGGGAATGGATTGGCTGTCACGCCACTTTGCTTCTATTGACTGTCGAGGGAAGTTAGTCGAGTTTCGGATTCCAGGTGATCTACCTTTTTCCTTTCAGGGAGAAAAGGCGGAGACACCTAAGAATATGATTTCCGCCATCAAGGCGAAGAGGATGTTAGGCAAGGGTTGTCAGGGTTTCCTTGTAGTGGTTCGTGATTTGGAGACTGATAGTGGTGATATGCATAGTGTTCCGATAGTGAATGAGTTCACTGATGTGTTTCCAGAGGAATTGCCTGGATTACCACCTGACCGTGAGATTGAGTTTTGCATTGATGTGGTTTATGGTACAGCTCCGATTTCGATACTGCCGTATCAGATGGCTCCTGCAGAGCTGAAGGAGTTGAAGGACCAGTTACAAGAGTTGTTGGATAGCGGGTTCATCAGACCGAGTACTTCTCCGTGAGGTGCTACAGTTCTGTTTGTGAAGAAAAAGGACGGTTCCTTTCGACTGTGTATCGACTACAGACAGTTGAACAAGGCCACTGTCAAGAACAGATATCCTTTTCCTCGCATCGATGATTTGTTTGACCATGCAGGGTGTGAAGTGTTTTTCCAAGATTGATTTGAGGTCTGGGTATCATCAACTTCGGATCCATGATGTAGATGTGCCTAAGACTGCTTTTCGGACTCGTTATGGACATTTTGAGTTTCTGGTTATGTCCTTTAGTCTGACGAACGCACCAGCAGCGTTCATGGATATGATGAACAGAGTGTTCAAGCCGTTTTTAGATCAATTCGTTATCGTTTTCATTGATGACATTTTGATATATTCTCGGAGTGAGGAGGAACATGCTTATCATTTGAGGACTGTACTACAGACGTTGCGTGAGCATCAGTTGTATGCTAAGTTCTCAAAATGTGAGTTCTGGTTGGATCATGTTACCTTTCTAGGACACGTAGTGTCGAAAGATGGGATCAAGACTACGACTGTACTATTCAGTACCATCCTGGTAAGGCAAATGTGGTAGCCGATGCGTTGAGTCACAAGTCTTCGGGCAGCTTGGCTCATATTTCTGAGATTGGGCATAGACCCATGGTTAGAGAGTGGCACAGTTTGATAGCTTTAGGCTATGGTTTTCAGGTTTCTCAGGCTGGTTGTTTGTTGGCACAGTTACAAGTGCAACCTGTTTTGATTGATTGGATCAAAGCCTTACAAGCTGAGGATCCACAGTTGAAACGGATTATTGAGGAGGTTCAGCAGGACGGTAATTCTGAGTTTACTTTTGTGGATGGTGTTCTGAGACATGGTTCGAGATTGTGTGTTGCGGATTCCGATGGTTTGAGGGACCAAATTCTGGAAGAAGCGCACAAATATGCTTATAGTGTTCATCCAGGTTCTACTAAGATGTACCATGATCTTAAGGGTACATACTGGTGGAGCGGGATGAAGAAAGATGTCGCTGAGTATGTTTCTAAGTGTCTGAATTTCCAGCAGGTGAAGCTAGAGCATCAGAGACCTTTTGGCTATCTGCAGCCACTACCTATTCCATAGTGGAAGTGGGAGCGGATTGCCATGGATTTTGTGGTTGGTTTACCACGTACTCGACAGGGGTACGATTCCATCTGGGTTATAGTTGACCGTATGACCAAGTCAGCTCATTTCCTTCCGATAAAGGTTTCGTATACTGCTTCGAGGTTGGTTCAGTTGTACATCGACAGGATTGTCAGTTTGCATGGTGTACCGGTTTCTATTGTTTCAGACAGAGATTATGTGTTTACTTCGAGGTTCTGGAAAGCATTACAGGAATCCTTGGGTTCTCGGTTGGATTTCAGTACAGCTTTTCATCCTCAGACTGATGGTCAGTTTGAGAGGACTATTCAGACGTTGGAGGATATGCTCAGGATGTGTGTTCTCGATTTTCAGGGCAGCTGGGATACTCATTTTTCGTTGATTGAGTTTTCTTACAATAACAGTTACCACGCGAGTATCGAGATGGCGCCGTATGAGGCTTTGTACGGGCGCAAGTGTAGATCTCCTATCTGTTTGGAGGAGGTCGGAGAGCGTAAACTCTCGGGAGCTGAGATTATTCAGATTACCTCAGAGAAGGTATCGTTGATCAAACAGAGGTTAGAGACTGCTTTTAGTCGGCATAAGAGTTATGCTGATCCGAAGAGGAAAGACATTGAGTTTCATGTTGGTGATTTTGTGTTTCTTCGGGTTTCGCCAATGAAAGGCGTGGTTTGTTTTGGTGTCAAGGGAAAGTTGGCACCGAGGTCTATTGGTCCTTATGAGATTTCAGAGAGGATTGGAGATGTGGCTTATCGTCTGGTACTGCCTCCAGACATGTCGTTAGTACATCCTGTATTTCATGTTTCTATGTTGAGAAAGTGCATTTCTGATCCTTCGCACGTGATTGTGCCTCAGAGTGTTGAGATTGACCAGGAGCTGCCCTATGAGGGACAGCCAGTTGAGATTGTTGATACGCAGGTGCGTAAGTTGCGGAACAAGGAGATACCGATGGTCAAAGTCCTCTAGCGCAATCATTCTGTTGAGGAGTGCACTTGGGAGACCGAGTCGCATATGCGGAATCGCTATCCTTTTCTTTTTCCGTGAGGTACGATATCTTGATTTTCTGTGATTTTTATGATTTTTATTTATGTTACGTGTTGTCTGGTGTTAATTGCTTATCGTGTTAAATTCGAGGACGAATTTTTAATTAGTTAGGGAGAATGTAATACCCCGTAAATTTTCAGCGTTTTTCCGATAAATTTTCCGATCGTTTTGAGGTAAAAATCGAAGTTAATGGTCTGGTTCGTGTTGGTTCGTGAGTGGGTCAATTTGTGGTTCAACCATTTAATATTTTAAAATCAAAAAGAAAAAAATGGATCAATTCTCGTTCGAGAATTAAGATTCTCGAACGAGAATCATGTTCGGGGCCTGGTCTCGTACGAGACCAGGAGTTCTCGAACGAGAACCAAGCCCAGCTTGGCTGTTCTCATTCGAGAACTGAATAGCTGAGCGAGGGGGCACTTTCGTCAATCATTTCTAACCTAATCGACCTACTTAAATACAAAACTTTCTACCCTAACTCATTCTCCACACTACAAGCAAACCCTAGCCACCTTTAACATCCGTTTTCACTGATAAACGACGCCGAAATCATCCGTCAAAGTTGCTGTCCCGGTATGTCTCTTCGTTCATCAGATTCCAGTTTTTAGTTTTGAACGGCATTCCGTATTTTTGACCGTTCTCTCTCGTTTCTAGATCGAAATTGGTTTCGTTTGATGTATTCTAGACTCGAGTATCTTCGATTCCCCACCTCGTTTTTCGTTGAACGGTACGCTATCGATCTCGTTTCAATTGCCGTACGGTTTCCGTTTTAAGTTTGATAAATCTGTTTCTTGTAGAATTTGGTTTCTGCCGAATTCTTTCAAGAGGCCATGATTTTATTGATTCATGTTTATGAAACTCTTAGTAGGTTAGTTGTAAATCGTTTTAGCTTTCAGTTTGTGTTTGTTCCATCGACAATGGATGTCTCAGTTGAGCTTTGATTGAGTAATTCGGAATTGTCCTTGCTTGTGAGTTTTTCGAATTAATCACTACGGCTTTTGCTTTTTAAGATGTTGGGTTATTGATTTTGATGGATGATGTGTTTATAATATGAAGTCTTAAGGGTTTGAAGATTAAAGATCAAGATCAGTAGCTTAAAAAATGGTGAAATAGGGAATTCATGTTTGGCGGGTTGGTTTGATTTGTTTGAATTAAGAAGATGGTCAAATGGCCATATTAGTCATGTATTTGTAGATTAAATCAAAGAAATCACTTAGGTTAAACTTTGCCAATCATTGATAATAAATAGGATTTTGATTTGATTTTTAATTAACAAATTATAAGTGATAGTTATTATAAATTAAGCTAATATAATTACTCGGGTAATTATATTTAATTTCGAATTTCGATTTGGTATAAATTGGCTAAATTACAATTTAGTCCCTAAATGTTTTTAAAACTTATTTAAGTAAGTTTTTGATTATTAACGTTATATTTTGTATTAATTATAAACAAAAGTTATTAATTTGATTTTAAATAACAAATTTGGCTAAAGTACAGTTTAGTCCCTAAGCTTTTATAAACTTAAAATGGTTAGATTTTTTGGTTGTAACTTGAGTTACTTGAAATTGAAGTTATTGAGTTCTTCTTTTAAATGGTTTATTATTTTATCGAATTATTTTATAAATATAAACTCGGGTTTATAATTGATAAACGTTTTGAGTCGGGTTAGACTTGGGTCACCCGACAAGTGAGGTTAGCTTGGTAGTTATTGGTAACTCGGCTAACCCACTATTTGGAAATTATTTATTATTTAAAGTTTATTAAGTAATATTTATAAATTGGATTTTAAAGCGAGAACTCAAATGACTTGTATTAATTGGGCTTTATTACCTATTGGGTATTTTTGTATTGCTTTGAATTGTTTATTCTTGACGTGTTAATTGTGCTAGTCCTATGTGGTGTCTAGTACTCTCTAGAGTTAGGGTCGGTTTTAATAATTATTTTATTTGTCTAGACCCGTCTACTGTTCGTGCTTCGGAGGCAAACCAGGATTAGTTGCTTGCCGGTTTTCACGTGGATTAGCAAGCTGTGAGTTTGTACTTACTATTTACCGCTTTACTAAGTAAATTATTATTTTAATATTAAATATATATACTGTATGTATATTTCGAACTGTTTTTATATTATGGCTTTTAGTTGGAACATGGTACCTAATGGGCATCATTAGGACTGCGTGCGCACCGGTATTGATCTGGGTAAGGTATATATGGAAATGTGGTAACTCGGTATGAGCATAGCTCTCAGGACCAGGTAGAGTAACTCGGTGTAGCTCAGCTCTCGGGACTCTGGTATAAGTGTGGTCAGTGGTAAGTCGGTGTAGCTCAGCTCTCGGGACCTTACAATAACAGTTACCACGCGAGTATCGAGATGGCGCCGTATGAGGCTTTGTACGGGCGCAAGTGTAGATCTCCTATCTGTTGGGAGGAGGTCGGAGAGCGTAAACTCTCGGGAGCTGAGATTATTCAGATTACCTCAGAGAAAGTACCGTTGATCAAACGGAGGTTAGAGACTGCTTTTAGTCGGCATAAGAGTTATGCTGATCCGAAGAGGTTAGGTACCATTGATTAAACGTTTGGCTTAAATCGCTAAAAACGTGAAACGTTTGGATTGGTTTCGTAACGTTTTAAACGTTTGGATTGGTTTCATAACGTTTTAAACGTTTGGATTAGTTTCGAAACGTTCTAGCGTGTGGCTTAAATCGCTAAAAAAGTGAAACGTTTCGAGTTGTTTTGTAACATTTGTAAACAATTGGCTTAAATCGCTAAATAGGTGAAACGTTTTATACGTTTGGATTGGCTTCATAATGTTTTAAACGTTAGGCTTAAATCGATAAAAAGGTGAAACGTTTGGATTTGTTTCGTAACGTTGGTAAACGTTTGGCTTAAATCGCTAAAAATGTCAAACGTTTGGATTTAATTCATAACATTTTAAATGTTTGATTGGTTTCGTAACGTTTTAGTTGTTTGGCTTAAATCGCTAAAACTATGAAGCGTTTGGATTTGTTTCGTAACGTTTTAAACGTTTGGATTTGTTTCGTAACGTTTTAAACGTTTGGCTTAAATTACTAAAAAAGTGAAACGCTTTAATTTGATTCATAATGTTTGTAAATGTTTGTCTTAAGTCGCTAAAAAGGTGAAACATTTAGATTTTTTTCGTATCATTTTTAACGTTTGGTTTAAATTGATAAAAAGGTGAAACGTTTGGATTCGTTCCGTGACGTTTGGTTTAAATCGCTAAAAAGGTGAAATGTTTCGATTTGTTTCATAACGTATTAAATGTTTGAATTGGTGTAATACCCCGTAAATTTTCAGCGTTTTTCTGGCAAATTTTTCAATCATTTTGAAGTAAAATCGAAGTTAATGGTCTGGTTCATGTTGGTTCGTGATTGGGTTGATTTGGTGGTTCAACCATTTAATATTTTTAAAAACAAAAAGGAAAAAATAAAATAAAAATGAAATGAGTCTCGTACGAGACTACAAGGTCTCGTACGAGACCCATGAATTTCCAAGCCTTGTCTCGTACGAGACCAGGATTCCCGAACGGGACTCAGCCTTAAATGGCTGAGTCTCGTTCGAAATTTATTCAGCTCTTATGAGTTTAGCATCCGGCTACTTTCCAACCCGTTTTAAACCTAATTTCGTTTGGTATTTATAAACGCTTTCTAAATAGGAAACCTTCACCACACTTCACTGAAACCCTAGCTGTCATCTTCTTGCTCATTCTCTGAAAAACGAAGCGGGAATCGTCATCCAAAGTTGCTGCCTTGGTAAGTTTCCTGGTTTCATAGAATTTCAGTTTTAACCTTTGAACGACATTCTGTATTTTTGATCGTTCTCTCTCGTTTCTAAATCGAAATTGAAACCTTTTGTTTCCAGACGTTCTAGACTCGTGTACCTTCGATTTCCCACCTCGTTTTCGTTGAACGGTACGCTATCAATCTCATTTCACTCGCCGTACGGTTTATCGCTTTTAGTTACATAATCTGTTTCATAACAAATGTGATTCTGCCGATTACTTTCATCTTTCCCTTGGCTTTGATTTCGGTTTCTGGATGTTAATTGATCTTCGTGGATATTAGAGATTCAGGACTAAATTGTTGGGTTGTGTTGTTTACGGTTTGATTCTTCGTCGTTTTGAAATTGCATAGTCTGTTCATGGGTTTTGTATATTGCAGCGATGTCTTAAATTGGTGTTGATGTTTGATGGTGGTTTTGATTTGTTTATGGACTTTAGATGGAAGTTTGATTTTGGTTTTTTATTGAAAGATTATGTTACATATTGTTAGGTTGTTAAGTTTGAATTTTGGAATTGGTTTAATGTCCTGCAAATTGATGTTCATGGCTTAGGCGGGTTTGCTTAATTCAAATGTAGGGGATGGCTAACTGGCCATTTTCATCACCAATATGTTTTGCTTATACTAAATGAATGATCAAAGTTTAACTTTAGCATTGTTCTTAATAATAACTTTTACAATGGTTTTGATTTAATTTGTAAACTATAAGTAATAATTATTGCAATTAAAGTTAATATAATTACTGGGGTAATTATATTGGGTTTCGAAATTCAAAGTGGCAAAAGTACAATTTAGTCCCTGAACGTTTTAAAACTTATTTAATTAAGTTTTTGGTTAGAAACTTTATATTTTGTTTTAATTATAAACAAAGGTAATTAATTTGATTTCAAATATCAAATTGGCTAAAGTACAGTTTAGTCCCTAATTGACTAAAGTACAGTTTAGTCCCTATTTGGCTAAACTACAGTTTAGTCCCTAAACTTTTATAAACTTAAAATGGTTAAGTTTAGGTTGTAATTTGGGTTACTTGAAATTGAAGTTATTTAGTTCTGCTTTTAAAATGGATTATTATTTTATCAAATCATTTTATAAATATAAACTCGAGTTTATATTTGATAAACGTTTAGAGTCGGGTTAGACTTGGGTCACCCGACAAGTGAGGCTAGCTTGGTAGTTATTGGTAACTCGGCTAGCCCATTATTTGTAAATTAATTATTATTTAAAGATTATTAAATAATATTTGTAAAATGGATTTTTAAACGAGAACTCAATAGACTTGTGTTAATTGAACGTTATTACCTATTGGGTATTTTTGTGTGTTCTGGCTTGTTTTATTCCGACGTTCTATTTGTACTAGTCCGATGTAGTGTCTAGTACTCTCTAGAGTTAGGGTCTGTTTTTAATAATTATTTTATTTGTCTAGACCCGTCTACTGTTCGTGCTTTAGAGGCGAACCAGGATTAGTTGCTTGCCGGTTATCACGTGAATTAGCAAGTAGTGAGTTTGTACTTACTATTTACCGTTTTATTAAGTAAATTGTTATTTTAATATTAAATATATATACTGTACGTATATTACGAACTGTTTTTATATTATGGCTCTTAGTTGGAACATGCTACCTAATGGGCATCATTAGGACTGCGTGCGCAGCGGTAACGATCTGGGTAAGGTATTTATGGTAATGTGGTAACTCGGTGTGAGCATAGCTCTCGGGACCAAATAGAGTAACTCGGTGTAGCACTGCTCTCGGGACTCTGGATATGGTAAAAGTGTGGTCAGTGGTAACTCGGTCTAGCTCAGCTCTCGGGGCCAGACCTATTGGATTATGGTTATTATTTAGAATTATGGATTAGGGTTCCAACTATTATTCGTAATATCATTATTAAATATTTTAAACGGTATTTAAGGTTTTCCACTTAATAAATGTAGATATCCAATATTTTTTAATTTTAATTTTAAATTTGTTTTTAATAATTTTAAATTTTACATTCCATCGAGGGTTAGGTAATTTATTATTATTATTATCAAATATTTTATTTAATATTATTTGAGTTGTTCGTTGATTTGGTTGTATTTCGATTCGTGTTGGGTTTGTATTATTAAATTTTAAAACAAAATATATATATATATGAATATATTTCATACATGAAAATCCATGCTTTCCTTATTCCTTGATCTTCAATCCACGTATTTAGCCCATACCATTTATGTACTTGGCCATATTTATTAAAAGGCCCATTCACGTTTTACGCTTCAAATTAAGAAGTAGAAACTAAACTTTGTAGCTGAAGAGATTGCTGCGATACTGTTATTTTTTTTCTTTCTCTTTTATTTAAATCCTCCTAAAACCAATTAAACCCTAATTTTTTTCTCACATTCTTCTAACACTAGTCGTCACTCCCTCTCCAAATTCTTTGAGTTTCATCGTCTATATCCATCTCAATATCTTGTCAAATCTCGGTAAGTTTTTCATGTTCATGATTTTCAGTTTGTGCTCCCAAATCGACACTTCCGTTCTTTGATCCGTTTGCATTTGTTATTTCATCAAATTGGGATCCGTCTTGTCCCAGCGGTAGTAGACTCAGTCCTCTACAATCCCTTATCTTTGGAATCGTTAAACAATACGTTAATCTTTCCGTTATTTGCGTCGTCGTTTTATCGTTTCGATTAATGTGGACGGCTGTTTTATTTGTTTGTTTGCTGCGATTTCCTTGAGTCCTCATTACTGCTATTGATTCTTATTTACTGATGTCATTATCATGTGTGGGTGTTATCGTCTGTGATTTGTTTATCGTTGAGATCTGAGAATTGATTCTTTAGCGTAGTATGGTTTTCTTCAAACGATAACAATTCATGTCGGTTCAAACTCGATTCTTGACTGTTCTTTCCGCCATGTTTATGGTTGCTTACATCCTTGGTACCATTCATATATTCTCAGTGATACAACCTTATGTTATCCGAATTGCCTTGAGTTTGATTTCATTATTTGATGCCTTTGTGTATGTCGTGGTTCTGTTGTTTTTGCATGTCTTTGTGTTAGATTAAACGGTTACTGCCATGCTGTATTGGAGTCTTGGTATTTTAATGCTACTCTAATAGGGGATCCAACAGTAGGTAGTGATTTCACGTTGGTTTAATTTCGATTTTGGGTTGTCTTGTATATTTGTTCAAATATGGCTCTTGGTTGTTTATTTCAGTGATTTTTCAAATGGTCATGTTGGAGATATTAAACTGTTGCTAGAAATTCTTCTAGGTTTTGGTCTTTGGGATGCGCGGCAGTGTCCATTCTTATTGTTTGAATTGTATTTTTATAATTATGGGTTTTCATTGGTGGATTCATAGTTTATGTGGCCATTGTTTCCTTTTGAATTGTTTATTACTGTTTTATTTAATTTTCATAAATATTATTGGTTAATTCTTAACCAAAAGGTATTTATTTATTTTAATTGCCGGTTTTAAAAATCGAGCCTTCGATTATTGTTTTGATTTCTAAAATTTACTAATTGTTAATATTATTTTAAATCTAAAAATAATGCCAGTTCTAATTATAATTATAATTATCTTGATTATAAATGGAAAGTGAATATTTATATTTTTTTTATTTTTTTTATTCTAACCAATAATCTGTAATTACTCGGGTAATTATTATATTTTGAAATTATTAACTAGACGTGTCAATTTGACGTTTTAAATTTTAAACGTATTCTTAATTTAATTTAATTAAATAAATTGTTAGTAACCAATGGTTACTTGAGTTATAAGTTATTGAGTTCCGTTTAAATTTTGATGATTATTTTATCAAATTTGTTTCTATAATTCTAAACTATGATTTATAATTGGATATAAATATATTTATTTTATCAAAGTCATTTTTTGGGAATTATAAACTCTGGTTTATATTTTTGATAAATATTTTGGGTCGGATTAGACTTGGGTCACCCGACATGTGAGGAGTTATTGGTATCTCGGCTAACCCAATATTTGAGGGAATGGATTTAAGTTATTATTTAAATATTATTTAAGTAATATTTTCCGGAACGGATTTTAAAGCGGGAACTCAATAAACATGACTTATTAATTTTGAGTATTGCGTATACTCAAGGTGTTTCGTATTTTGACTCGGGTCATTATGTAATTAATTGTTCTTTCTGCTTTGGTTATGCTTATGCGAGACTTGTTATTGTGCTAGTCCTATGTGGTGTCTAGTAATCTTTAGAGTTAGGGGTTGATTTTAATATTTGTTTTATCATGTCTTAGACTCGTCAACTACTGGTGCTTCGGAGTCAAATCAGGTTTTATCGCTTGCCAGGTTTTTCACGTGGATAAGTAAGTAGTGAGTTTGTAGTGCTATTTACCGCTTTATTAAGTACCGCAATTTATTTTAGTATTATAAATGCTTTGAACTGTTTTAAGCGATTATGGATCTTGATTGAAACGAGCTACTCGATAGGCTCGTATCGAGACTGTGTGCACCGGTAAGTACTCTAGGATCGGCAGAATAATGTCTTGCTTACGCTGGTATATGACGAGGATTTATTCCCGTCCACTCTGGGTTTATCAGTATGCTATGTCATACTTACGCTGGGATTATTTCAATACTGTTATTCCATAATCATATTATTATTAGTATAAAAGGTTTTGATTTAAGGGTTTTAAACTTAATAAATGTAAATAGTATTGCGAACTCATCTCAGTATATCTGACCCCGTTGTTTTTCCAAATTTTCCAGGATTATTATTTTACGCGAGTCTGCAGATCTCCGAATCTTTATTCCTCGGAGGTTTATTTTCTTTTAATAAATTGTCAGACTACTTTTGTTCTTAGACCGCAGTAGTAAACT
This sequence comes from Mercurialis annua, assembly GCF_937616625.2. Taxonomy (NCBI): domain Eukaryota; kingdom Viridiplantae; phylum Streptophyta; class Magnoliopsida; order Malpighiales; family Euphorbiaceae; genus Mercurialis; species Mercurialis annua. Next base: position 21,401,877 of record NC_065571.1, read on the forward strand.
AGAAGCCTATATTATTCTAATCTGTTTGTCTGATTCGTCTGACTGGCTTTATTTTATGCTTTGGCATTATTATTGTTTAACTCTGGTTATTTTTATTTAATGGAAGTACTTATAATTATACTGTTAGTTTAAGTTGGAGTCTCGGTTGCCCCCGAGCATTGGATCTTCTGCAGATTTATTTGATTGGTGGTTTTCCGCAAGGCTTGCTACGGGTTTTGGTACAACCATACCCATACCCTAGCGCCGGTCGCGATCCATGAAATTGGGTCGTGACAAAGTTGGTATCAGAGTTTTGGTTTCAAACCAAGGCCATTTGCTTGCTATGTGTTTACTCTGTTAAGTTTGTTATTGAGTCATAGGTACTACTGCGGAATTAGGACTCGTGTCTTGTCTTTTGAAACGTCATCTTTTTATTTTAAAACTTTCTGCCTACACCGATAGGATTGCGTCAAGTCAGTCATTAATTATGCTTTTATTTTATTATATTGATGTTATTTCACTTGTGTGAATTAATTGCTTTTGATTTCTCGGGAAATCTTATGTCGGTAATTTTCCTTATGTCATACTTGGGTATGATGTTAGTTGCCTTATCTTGATGATGTTGCTTTTCTCTTGGGTGATATATTTTGGCTGTTATACTTTAAGGATGTTGTTGGTATTAAATTGTTTGAGTGTACTTCTGGTTTTGGCCGAGAGCCTTAATTTTTTTTAAAAAAAAATGATATTGTCAGGATTTGACACTGTTTTGAGTTTAAATAATTTTTGACCGAAAAATCTTTTTCACGTTTTGTGAATTACGTTGTTGGCCACATATTGGGTTTATATTGCCTTAAGGAGATTATTTTTACACTGTTTTGAGTTTAAATGATTTTTGACTGAAAAATCTTTTTCACGTTTTGTGAATTACGTTGTTGGCCACATATTCGTTTTATATTACCTTAAGGAGATTATTTTTGTCTAACTAGTGTTTTGGCGCAAAAAGTCAAATGGGTAGTCTGGACACGACACCCTAAAATATTAGTTTCAGTATCTTACCAGTAAAAATGAAATTCATATATTTCAAACAAATTTATATTTGACGAAGGATTGAAAAAGGGTTTGTCCTTTTGAAATAAAATGAATTTGTCGAATTCAAAAAAAAATTGATTATGTCTAGCTTGGTGTTTTCAAGATAATTGTTTTGTAATATTTTTTTTTTGTAATGCGATACCGTATTGATGATTTAATATTACTTTTGTAATTTTTACCATATTTTAGCTGTCAACACTTTGGTGTTGTTGGTATTATGCTCAAATTACTAGTTTTTGATTGAAACTTGTGTTTCTAAAAAGGTTGTTTAAGAATAATTGTTTTCCCATTTGGGTGACGTGTTGATGTTGTCATTTAGGAGGTCGAGCTTCCTATTTTTGAAAGGACTGTAATTTTTTTTAAAATACTTTTTTCCGGATTTTAAAATATTTTGTATACGTTTTCCAAATGGTAATTATGGGTCTGACTTGGGTCATCCAAATATGAAGTTGGGCTTAGAAGTGGTAATCACTCGGCTAACTCGATGAATTTAAATTGAGGCATTCAGGAACAATTACATTTATTGTTTTATAAAAGAGGTTTTCCGGAAAATGATTTTTTTTTAAAACTGTGGGGCTCGACATCAACTTGAAATCTATTTTATAAATTTTATCTTTTGAGATTGGTTTTAATTCGTACTTTTGATCAGTAGCACAATTCGTTTTATTCTGAATTGACGTTTTGAAAATGTTATTACATGATTTAATGATTTTAATCATTGTTGGGCTATTTAAGTTACTGCCATGTTGGTAGGAATTCGTTGATCACATAAGATGATTTATGCTCAATCTTTTGAGATTTATATTGGTTGTCTACCATAATGAGTAACTATTTAACTGCAAGATGCTTAAGTGCTTTCGGATGTCTGATCAATTTTTTTTACCTCTATTACTGAGTTATTATTCTTATCTCTCGTGTTTGAGTAAGTTATGCCTTATCAGTTTTTGTCCTCGTTGGCCTCATTGTGTGGAGTATCACGTGAGGGTTGTTGCTCGCTAGTTTTCTTGGCTTAACTTTGGCGTTGGCGTCGATGTGCGATTGGAACCTTTGTTTAGACCCTACGATTAGTTTAGATGTCCTATTTGGCTTAGTCGAATTTAACACTTGAACTCTGGAAATTGAGGTGATTAATTGACATCTAGGAATTTGAGGAGCGATTCTTGATAGCTGTTTGTAGATTTGAATTACGAATCTATCCTTTTTAGAGGAAGGTGATTTGAGTTATATTACTCAGCACCGGAGGGGTAATTGTACTCGTGAGCGTTTTACTAGTGCGTGAAATTTCGAGCGTTATGCGTTTTTAGGTCGGTCTTGTTTGTGATAACTTATAGTATCGAAATTTTCGGCTGTTGGCATTCTAGAAATAGGCAGGGAATCTGTTAATCGAGGTTGATCAGTGTAATAATACACTGGTGTTTACATCTGGCAAATCAAGGAAATACCGAAACTGATGGTGGAGCTGTGAAGGCGGTCGTGTTGCATTGCTTTCTTTGGAAAATTTTCAATTTGATTTTAGGTGGAACTCATTTTTAGGTAATTCTAGTTTCATTGTTGAATTGGGTTATTTCGTTAATGGCGATTCAAATTGGTGGATTAGGGTAATAAAGTTGGGCAAACATGTCAAGATGGACAAATGCACGTCTCACAGAGTGTAATGTCTAGTAAATGTTTTGAAGGAAAAATTGATTTCAAATATTAACTTGTTAAAGTAATTGAAATGTTTTTATCACATAATTGTGCTCAGACATGTCATGATCATGCATTTGAAATGCCACGAATAGGAAACTACATTGAGCATTAAGTATGATCACTAATTAAAAGGAAAATAAATAATACAAGCATTTAGTACATTCATCATGGCATTAAATTATTAGGGTTGAATGAAACTCTTTGGGGATGAGAGCTGTCATCACCCTGGCGCACAATTATGTAAAATAAATTTTGTCAATGAGACTTTTCAAGAAAAATATTTTCTTATAAACTCGCGAGTTATATTGTGAAAATAGTGTTAAAAAAAAGTTGTTAAATTTCAAACGATTTTGAAATTTTTATATGGTTGGTATCTAGACAAATACTCTGTGATGACGGTGGTGTCTTAAGAAAAATTGCATTGTAAGAAATTGTTCATATTGTTGGAGTATTCGTACTTGATAAAGAAGATCTATGGTTATAAGGTTGTACTCGAGGTTTAGTTGTGGTGAATGCGGGAAAATATTGAGTTCGGATTAAATAATTGTGTCAGCTTAGAGTATATATTTTGAGTATTTTTTTTATTTAAGAAAATTGGTTATCCTATGCGTGTTTATTTACACTGAAAGACTTAAAAGAAATTTTGTTTTTACAGATTCGATTTCTGTTTAAAATTTTTTGATACCGATATAGAAATTTTTCGTAAATAAAGGAATTCTTATTTGTGAGATTTTAACTTTTGAAAAGTGATGAAACTTTGCCAGTTTTGATTTAAAAGCGGATTTTAAATTGTTCTAAATGAACGATTTTATAAAATCATGAAATTATTTGAAAGTAAGGTTCGATTATGATTTCAAATTGAGAGTATTTTATTATGTTGATACATTTACGAACAAAAGGATTTTTCAACGGGTTAATTATTTTTGGTTGAAAATGAAATTTAAATTTGTGGTGCTAGTGATTCCAAATTGAAGATGGATTGCGTTATTATATATTTGTGTTTACGAAAAGCGTTCTTCTAGAAAAATTTTGTTTTGAACATAACCAACAATCCGATTGATTGCGATTTGATATTAATGATCTTCGATAGAATTCAGGGTCTTAGTGTTTCAAAATAAATGTCGAGCATGAAAAATATTGTTGTCTGAAGTTTAAGATATGTATTCCTTAGAATTGGTGTGTTTTCTTACGTCTGGGTTTGAAGGGTTGATGAAATTGTTGAACTGATATTAGTTAGTTGAACCAGGATGATTCTAGTGGTATTTAGTTTTAAGCCGTTATTTGTAAGAGAAATTATAAGCAGGAGGATATTTTGAATTGCTGATAAGCTTTCTCATTTGAGATAATTGGTATTTTGACCACTATAAGTTTTATAGTGCGTAGGCGTTGAGTGATGTAAGATTAATTCAAGTGAGAGTGTCAGTAGGTTTTAGTTGTAGCGTTGGAGTTTCGTTATTAAAATTTTGATTTATTTTTGGGATTGTCCCTACACTTATGGTGTTGCTTGGTAGTCTTGGAGACTTGATCTGGTTATTTTGAAACTTTTCCTCGTGTAGCGTGTTGGTTATTTCCCGGTTGTAAATAAATTTCTAATCCGTTCACACGTGGTGTTTGAGAAGTCGATTGAAGTAGCAAATTGTTGAACTAAGAGTTTTTCGCGTAGGCTTGTGGTGATCATTCCAATTTTCGATCCAATTTTATCTTCGAAGTCGTATTTTAATAAGTTATGGAGAATGTCCGTAAAATTTTCAGCGTGTTTTTGGTTATTATGGTTTACTTCGCTTTAATTCTTCTCAGTCTCATTTATGATAAGATTATCCTTGGGTAGGAGTTTTGTTTAAACTTTTGAGATTGCAGTGATGTTTTTGCTTAGGCGGAATTAAGCGGTTTTTATTTTGTTATCCGTTGAGTTGTCCCTCGGTCGTGAGTAATCTTGAAAATCAGAAATTGTGATGCATATATTTTCTTTCGTTCCGTCGAGAATGTGTTACTTCGTATTTTGAGTTATGTGTGAGTTTTACGGATTGTAATTGAGTTTTTATTACTTGGCTTTGTGGTAAATTCGAGGACGAATTTTTAATAAGTCGGAGAGAATGTAATATCCCGTATTTTTTAATTTTTATTTTAATTTTTTTTTAATAATTTTAAATTTTGCATTCCATCGAGGGTTAGGTAATTTATTATTATTATTATTAAATATTTTATTTAATATTATTTGAGTTGTTCATTGATTCGGTTGTATTTCGATTCGTGTTTGGTTTGTATTATTATATCTTAAAAGAATATATATATATATATATGAGTATATTTCATGCATGAAAATCCATGCTTTCCTTATTCCTAGATCTTCAATCCACGTATTTATCCCATACCATTTATGTACTTGGCCATATTTATTAAAAGGCCCATTCACGTTTTATGCTTCAAATTAAGAAGTAGAAACTAAACTTTTGTAGCTGAAGAGATTGCTGCGATACTGTTATTTTTTTTCTTTCTCTTTTATTTCAATCCTCCTAAAACCAATTAAACCCTAATTTTTTTCTCACATTCTTCTAACCCTAGTCGTCACTCCCTCTCCAAATTCTTTGAGTTTCATCGTCTATATCCATCTCAATATCTTGTTAAATCTCAGTAAATTTTTCATGTTCATGATTTTCAGTTTGTGCTCCCAAATCGACACTTCCGTTCTTTGATCCGTTTGCTTTTGTTATTTCATCAAATTGGGATCCGTCTTGTCCCAGCGGTAGTAGACTCAGTCCTCTACAATCCCTTAGCTTTGGAATCGTTAAACGGTACGTTAATCTTTCCGTTATTTGCGCCGTCGTTTTATCGTTTCGATTAATGTAGATGGCTGCTTTATTTGTTTGTTTGCTGCGATTTCCTTGAGTCCTCATTACTGCTATTGATTCTTATTTACTGATGTCATTATCATGTGTGGGTGTTATCGTCTGTGATTTGTTTATCGTTGAGATCTGAGAATTGATTCTTTACCGTAGTATGGTTTTCTTCAAACGATAACAATTCATGTCGGTTCAAACTCGATTCTTGACTGTTCTTTCCGCCATGTTTATGGTTGCTTACATCCTTGGTATCATTCATATATTCTCAGTGATACAACCTTATGTAATCCGAATTGCCTTGAGTTTGATTTCATTATTTGATGCCTTTGTCTATGTCGTGGTTCTGTTGTTTTTGCATGTCTTTGTGTTAGATTAAATGGTTACTGCCATTCTGTATTGGAGTCTTGGTATATTAATGCTACTCTAATATGGGATCCAACAGTACGTAGTGATTTCACGTTGGTTTAATTTCGATTTTGGGTTGTCTTGTATATTTGTTCAAATATGGCTCTTGGTTGTTTATTTCAGTGATTATTCAAATGGTCATGTTGGAGATATTAAACTGTTGCTAGAAATTCTTCTAGGTTTTGGTCTTTGGGATGGACGGCAGTGTCCATTCTTATTGTTTGAATTGTATTTTTATAATTATGGGTTTTCATTGGTGGATTCATAGTTTATGTGGCCATTGTTTCCTTTTGAATTGTTTATTACTGTTTTATTTAATTTTCATAAATATTATAGGTTAATTCTTAACCAAAAGGAATTGATTTATTTTAATTGCCGGTTTTAAAAATCGAGCCTTCGATTATTGTTTTGATTTCTAAAATTTGCTAATTGTTAATATTATTTTAAATCCAAAAATAATGCCAGTTCTAATTATAATTTTAATTATCTTGATTATAAATGGAAAGTGAATATTTATAATTTTTTTATTTTTTTTATTCTAACCAATAATCTATAATTACTCGGGTAATTATTATATTTTGAAATTATTAACTAGACGTGTCAATTTGACGTTTTAAATTTTAAACGTATTCTTAATTTAATTCAATTAAATAAATTGTTAGTAACCAATGGTTACTTGAGTTATAAATTATTGAGTTCTGTTTAAATTTTGATGATTATTTTATCAAATTTGTTTGTATAATTATAAACTATGATTTATAATTGGATATAAATATATTTATTTTATCAAAGTCATTTTTTGGGAATTATAAACTCTGGTTTATATTTTTGATAAATATTTTGGGTCGGGTTAGACTTGGGTCACCCGACATGTAAGGTAGCTTGGTAGTTATTGGTAACTCGGCTAACCCAATATTTGAGGGAATGGATTTAAGTTATTATTTAAATATTATTTAAGTAATATTTTCCAGAACGGATTTTAAAGCGGGAACTCAATAAACATGACTTATTAATTTTGAGTATTGCGTATACTCAAGGTGTTTCGTATTTTGACTCGGGTCATTATGTAATTAATTGTTCTTTCTGCTTTGGTTATGCTTATGCGAGACTTGTTATTGTGCTAGTCCTATGTGGTGTCTAGTAATCTTTAGAGTTAGGGGTTGATTTTAATATTTGTTTTATCATGTCTTAGACTCGTCAACTACTGGTGCTTCGGAGTCAAATCAGGTTTTATCGCTTGCCAGGTTTTTCACGTGGATAAGCAAGTAGTGAGTTTGTAGTGCTATTTACCGCTTTATTAAGTACCGCAATTTATTTTAGTATTATAAATGCTTTGAACTGTTTTAAGCGATTATGGATCTTGATTGAAACGAGCTACTCGATAGGCTCGTATCGAGACTGTGTGCACCGGTAAGTACTCTAGGATCGGCAGAATAATGTCTTGCTTACGCTGGTATATGACGAGGATTTATTCCCGTCCACTCTGGGTTTATCAGTATGCTATGTCATACTTACGCTGGGATTATTTCAATACTGTTATTCCATAATCATATTATTATTAGTATAAAAGGTTTTGATTTAAGGGTTTTAAACTTAATAAATGTAAATAGTATTGCGAACTCATCTCAGTATATCTGACCCCGTTGTTTTCCCAAATTTTCCAGGTTTATTATTTTGAGCGAGTCTGCAGATCTCCGAATCTTTATCCCTCGGAGGTTTATTTTCTTTTAATAAATTGTCAAACTACTTTTGTTCTTAGACCGCAGTAGTAAACTAGAAGCCTATATTATTCTAATCTGTTTGTCTGGTTTGTCTGACTGGCTTTATTTTATGCTTTGGCATTATTATTGTTTAACTCTGGTTATTTTTATTTAATGGAAGTACTTGTATTTATACTGTTAGTTTAAGTTGGAGTCTCGGTTGCCCCCGAGCATTGGATTTTCTGCAGGTTTATTTGATTGGTGGTTTTCCGCAAGGCTTGCTACGGGTTTTGGTACAACCATACCCATACCCTAGCGCCGGTCGCGATCCATGAAATTGGGTCGTGACAATAGTGGTATAAACTCATCTCAGTATATCTCACCCCATTGTTTTTCCAATTTTTCCCATGGTTATGATCTGAGAGAGTCTGGTGATCTCCGCATTTACTTTTCCTCGGAGGTTCCATTTATTTTAGTAGAACTATCAAACTATTTTATTCTTAGACCGCAATAGTTGACTAGACGTCTTTATTATTATTATAGTTGTTTGTCGGATTGGTCCGACTAGTTATATTGCCCTGGCATGTTACATTAGTCACACTGGTTTATATTATGTCTATTATTAGACTCAGAATTGGATAAGCATGTTATATTAATTGTTGAATATTATAACTGCTAGAATTAGGCTGATGTCTCGGTTGCCCCCGAGCATTGGTTTTTTACAGGTTTAATTGAATTGTATGTTATAAGGAAGGCTAGCTACGGGTGTTGGTACTACATTACCCATGCCCTAGCGCCGGTCACGATTCATGAAAATGGGTCGTGACAAACTTCGTATCAGAGCTTTGGTTTCAAACCAAGGCCATTTGCTTGCTATGTGTTTACTCTATTAAGTATGGTTGTGTCTTAGGAACTACTGCGGATATAAGTTTCTGTCATATCTATAAAAACGTCATCTTTTGATTTTAAAACATTCTGCCTACACCAATAGGATTGCGTCGAGTCATTCATCATATGTTGATTTGATGATGTTAATTCTTAATGTTATTTTACTTGGGTGAATATTTTATTGCTGTTGATTTCTTGGGAAATCCTATATGTTGCTTGTTTTGTTCATACTTGGGTATGAAATATCTGTGTATTTAAATTGTTTTTGTTCAATCCTTAGGATATGGACAACGTTGTTCGTACTCGTGCTCGTGCTGCGGCAGAGCAAGAAGCTGAGGCTGATGATGCGATTTCCATGGAAGTCGATCAGAACGTACCACCAGTTAAGGCGGATGCTTGACATGGTAGAGGTCGAGGTGCTGGCAGAGGTAGAGGTGCTGGTAGAGGCAAAGGAGCTGATGCTGGTAGAGGTGGAGCTAGAGGACGTGGTGCAGCAGGTGTTCAGGCACCGAATGTGCTGCAGGCATCGGAGGTGCAACAGGCACCGAACATGCAGGCATTCGACTTCACTACTTTCTTGGCTGGGATTGTCGAGATGCAGAACAACCAGGCTTTTTTGCAGAATAAGTGTACTGTATAGGGTCAGTTAGCGCAGCAACAGCAACCTCAGGCTGGTGCTGTAGCTGGTATGGGTGGACTTGCTGGTGTCGATCACATTCCGACAGACAGAGAGGTGGTGATGACCTACACAAAGTTGACTCCGACTTCATTTGATGGCACAGGGGATGCTCTTGACTTTTTGGAGGAGTTTGAGTACAACAGTCAGAGGATTCAGGCTACTGATCGCCAATCAGTTATGCTTGTGGAGATGTCGCTGAAGGGTCCAGCTAAGGACTGGTTTCGCGATAACATCAAGCCGGAGATGGCTACATTGACTTGGGCTGAGTTTGTGAACAGATTCAGAAGTTACTATCTACCCTTCTCTGTTACTGAGAATTTCAGAGAAAAGCTGCTAAATTTGAAGAAAGGGGATAGATCAGTGACAGACTACACTATAGAGTTTGTCCGATTGGGACGGTTTGCTACAGATCTACAAGGTGATCGAGGGCGAGTGAACGACCGCTATGTTAGGGGTTTAGGCTCGGAATTTCTTCCTTTGCTGATAGGGATAGACATGGAGTTCGCTCGAGTAGTGGATAGTGCTCGACAGATGGAGAATTCATTGATTCAGTTTGGCACGATCTCTGACCCTTTCCATAATCAGAAGGGAAAGAGTGATTTTCCTAGTGGGGGGCAACAAGCCCCACCGCAACATGGTAGTGGGAACTACTACAGTGGCTCTTCTCAGGCCAATAGGGGGAGTCGCCGTACGCACAACAAGGGGAGGCATAGTACTAGGAGTGCTCCGTACAGTTCTAGTAGCAGCGGGAGTAACCGTGGTTCAGGACGCGGGTACAGTGGTCGATCGAACATTCCGTTCTGCTAGAATTGCAGACGCAGGCACTATGGACAGTGTCAGTTAGCTCCTGGAGGTTGTTTCTCTTGTGGCCAGCCGGATCATTTCTCTAGGGAGTGTCGGACATCTGTGCAGCAGATGTCTAACTCCAGTGTGGCGCAGTCGTCTTACCAGCAGCAGAGACCTGCGTTTACACAGTCTGTAGGGTATTCTCAACCTGCAGCATCTTTTGGTGGCCAGCGGGGCCGAGGTTATGGTGGCAGAGGTTTTGGTGGCCGTGGTAACGGTGGCAAAGGTTCCAAAGGTTATGGTACTGGGCAGAGTTCGCAGCAGCAGCCGCAGGGTCAGGCTTGAGTGTTCACTCTTACTCCTCAGGATGCGCATACATCAAATAATGTGGTGCAAGGTACCATTCCGATTTCTTTTACTGGTGCTTTGGTTTTATTTGATATGGGTACAACCCATTCGTTTGTGTCTACGTGCTTTGCTAGGAAATTGGGTGTTACACCATCTGTTTTGAGTGAACCTCTAGCTGTGTCTACACCTATGTCTGAAGGTGTAGTAGTGGATGTCGTTTATCCTTCTTGTCCAGTGGTTATTCAGGATAGAGAATTATGTGCTGATTTGATTTTGCTTGACGTGCTTTCTTTTGACGTGATTTTGGGGATGGATTGGCTGTCGCGCCATTATGCTTCTATTGACTGTCGAGGGAAGTCAGTCGAGTTTAGGATTCCAGGTGATCTACCTTTTTCCTTTCAGGGAGAAAAGGCGGAGACACCTAAGAATCTGATTTCCGCCATCAAGGCGAAGCGGATGTTAGGCAAGGGTTGCCAGGATTTTCTTGCTGTGGTTCATGATTTGGAGGCTGATAGTGGTGATATGCAGAGTGTTCCGATAGTGAATGAGTTCACTGATGTGTTTCCAGAGGAATTGCCTGGATTACCACCTAACCGTGAGATTGAGTTTTGCATTGATGTGGTTTCTGGTACAGCTCCGATTTCGATACTGCCGTATCGGATGGCTCTTGCAGAGCTGAAGGAGTTGAAGGACCAGTTACAAGAGTTGTTGGATAGTGGATTCATCAGACCGAGTACTTCTCCGTGGGGTGCTCCAGTTCTGTTTGTGAAGAAGAAAGACGGTTGCTTTCGACTGTGTATCGACTACAGACAATTGAACAAGGCTACTGTCAAGAACAGATATCCTCTTCCTCGCATCGATGATTTGTTTGACCACTTGCAGGGTGCGAAGTGTTTTTCCAAGATTGATTTGAGGTCTGGGTATCATCAACTTCGGATCCGTGATATAGATGTGCCTAAGACTGCTTTTCGGACGGGGTATGGACATTTTGAGTTTCTGGTTATGTCCTTTGGTCTGACTAACGCACCAGCAGCGTTTATGGATATGATGAACAGAGTGTTCAAGCCGTTTTTAGATCAGTTCGTTATCGTTTTCATTGATGACATTTTAAATCTATTCTCAAAGTGAGGAGGAGCATGCTTACCATTTGAGGACTATACTACAGACGTTGCGTGAGCATCAGTTGTATGCTAAGTTCTCAAAATGTGAGTTCTAGTTGGATCAGGTTACCTTTCTAAGACACGTGATGTCGAAATATAGGATCAAGGTTGATCCGAAGAAGATTGAGGAGGTTATGGATTGGCAGAGGCCGAGGCCAGTTACCGAGATTAGGAGTTTTCTGGGTTTAGCTGGCTATTATCGTCGTTCGTGCAAGATTTCTCCAGAATATCTGCACCGTTGACTAAACTGACACAGAAGGGTGTCAAGTTTGAGTAGACTGACAAGTGCGAGGCGAGCTTTGAAAAGCTCAAGGAGATTTTGACTACAGCCCCGGTTTTGGCATTGCCTTCTGCCATTGATGGTTACACAGTGTATTTGATGCGTCTCGAATTGGTTTGGGTTGCGTTCTGATGCAACATGGACATGTGATTGCCTATGCTTCCCGTCAGTTGAAGAAGCATGAGGTGAATTATCCTACTCATGATTTAGAGTTGGCAGCTGTGGTTTTTGCGCTGAAAATTTGGAGGCATTATTTGTATGGTGCTACTTGTGAGATTTTCACTGATCATAAGAGTCTGAAGTATATCTTTGATCAGAGGGAGTTGAACTTGAGACAGAGGAGGTGGTTAGAGTTGTTAAAAGACTACGACTGTACTATTCAGTACCATCCCTGTAAGGCTTACGTGGTAGCCGATGCGTTGAGTCGCAAGTCTTCGGGCAGTTTGGCTTATATTTCTGAGATTGGGCGCAGACCCATGGTTAGAGAGTGGCACAGTTTGATAGCTTCAGGCTATGGTTTTCAGGTTTCACAGGCTGGTTGTTTGTTAGCACAGTTGCAAGTGCAACCCGTTTTGATTGATCGGATCAAAGCTTTACAAGCTGGGGACCCACAGTTGAGACGGATTATTGAGGAGGTTCAGCAGGATGGTAATTCTGAGTTTACTTTTGTGGATGGTGTTCTGAGACATGGTTCGAGATTGTGTGTTCCAGATTCAGATGGGTTGAGGGACCAGATTCAGGAAGAAGCGCACATAATCTGCTTATAGTGTTCATCCGGGTTCTACTAAGATGTACCATGATCTCAAGGGTACCTACTGGTGGAGCGGGATGAAGAAGGATATCGCTGAGTATGTTTCTAAGTGTCTGACTTGCCAACAGGTGAAGCTGGAGCATCAGAGACCTTTTGGCTATCTGCAGCCACAACCTATTCCAGAGTGGAAGTGGGAGCGGATTGCCATGGATTTTGTGGTTGGTTTACCACGTACTCGACAGGGGTACGATTCCATCTAGGTGATAGTTGACCGTATGACCAAGTCAGCTTATTTCCTTTCAATTAAGGTTTCCTATACTGCTTCGAGGTTGGCTCAGTTGTACATCGACAAGATTGTCAGCTTGCATGGTGTACCAGTTTCTATTGTTTCAGACAGAGGTTCTGTATGTACTTCAAGGTTCTGGAAAGCGTTACAGGAATCACTGGGTTCTCGGTTGGAATATCAGTACAGCTTTTCATCCTCAAACTGACGGTCAGTCTGAGAGGACTATTCAGACGTTGGAGGATATGCTCAGGATGTGTATTCTCGATTTTCAGGATAGCTGGGATACTCATTTGACGTTGATTGAGTTTTCTTACAACAACAATTACCACGCGAGTATCAAGATGGCGCCATATGAGGCTTTGTATGGGCGCAAGTGTAGATCTCCTATTTGTTGGGAGGAGGTTGGAGAGCATAAACTCTCGGGAGCAGAGATTATTCAGATTACATTAGAGAAGGTACCGTTGATCAAACGGAGGTTAGAGACTGCTTTTAGTCGGCATAAGAGTTATGCTGGTCCGAAGAGAAAGGACATTGAGTTTCATGTTGGTGATTTCGTGTTTCTTCGGGTTCGCCTATGAAAGGCGTGGTTCGTTTTGGTGTCAAGGGAAAGTTGGCACCGAGATATATTGGTCCTTATGAGATTTCAGAGAGGATTGGAGTTGTGGCTTATCGTCTGGTTCTACTGTCAGACATATCTCTAGTACATCCTGTATTTCATGTTTCTATGTTGAGGAAGTGCATTTCTGATCCTTCGCACGTGATTGTGCCTCAGAGTGTTGAGATTGACCAAGAGTTATCGTATGAGGAACAACCAGTTGAGGTTGTTGATACGCAAGTGCGTAAATTGCGGAACAAGGAAATTCCGATGGTCAAAGTTCTCTGGCGCAATCATTCTATAGAGGAGTGCACTTGGGAGACCGAGTCGGATATGCGGAATCGCTATCCTTTTCTTTTTCCGTGAGGTACGATATTCTGATTTGATGTGGTTTTTATGAGTTTTATTGGGTTACGTATTTTACTGCTGTTAATTGCTTATCGTGTTAAATTCGAGGACGAATTTTTAATTAGTTGGGGAGAATGTAATACCCGTAAATTTTCAGCGTTTTTCCGACAAATTTTCAGATCGTTTTGAAGTAAAATCGAAGTTAATGGTCTGGTTCATGTTTGTTCGTGCTTGGGTTGATTTGGTGGTTCAACCATTTAATATTTTTAAAAACAAAAAGGAAAAAAAATAAAAATGAAATGAGTCTCGTACGAGACTACAAGGTCTCGTACGAGACCCATGAATTTCCAAGCCTGGTCTCGTACGAGACCAGGAATCCCGAACGGGACTCAGCCTTAAATGGCTGAGTCTCGTTCGAAACTTATTCAGCTCTTATGAGCTTAGCATCCGGCTACTTTCCAACCCGTTTTAAACCTAATTTCGTTTGGTATTTATAAACGCTTTCTAAATAGAAAACCTTCACCACACTTCACTGAAACCCTAGCCGTCATCTTCTTGCTCATTCTCTGAAAAACGAAGCGTGAATCGTCATCCAAAGTTGCTGCCTCGGTAAGTTTCCTGGTTTCATATAATTTCAGTTTTAACCTTTGAACGACATTCTGTATTTTTGATCGTTCTCTCTCGTTTCTAGATCGAAATTGAAACCGTTTGTTTCCAGACGTTCTAGACTCGTGTACCTTCGATTCCCCACCTCGTTTTCGTTGAACGGTACGCTATCGATCTCATTTCATTCGCCGTACGGTTTATCGCTTTTAGTTACATAATTTGTTTCATAACAAATGTGATTATGCCGATCACTTTCATCTTTCCCTTGGCTTTGATTTCGGTTTCTGGATGTTAATTGATCTCCGGGGATGTTAGAGATTCAGGACTAAGTTGTTGGGTTGTGTTGTTTATGGTTTGATTCTTCGTCGTTTTGAAATTGCATAGTCTGTTCATGGGTTTTGTATATTGCAGCGATGTCTTAAATTGGTGTTGATGTTTGATGGTGGTTTTGATTTGTTTATGGACTTTAGATGGAAGTTTGATTTTGGTTTTTGATTGAAATATTATGTTGCATATTGTTAGGTTGTTAAGTTTGAATTATGGAATTGGTTTGATGTCCTGCAAATTGATGTTCATGGCTTAGGTGGGTTTGCTTAATTCAAATATAGGGGATGGCTAACTGGCCATTTTCACCACCAATATGTTTTGCTTATACTAAATGAATGATCAAAGTTTAACTTTAGCATTGTTCTTAATAATAACTTTTACAATGGTTTTGATTTAATTTGTAAACTATAAGTAATAATTATTGCAATTAAAGTTAATATAATTACTGGGGTAATTATATTGGTTTTTGAAATTCAAAGTGGCAAAAGTACAATTTAGTCCCTAAACGTTTTAAAACTTATTTAATTAAGTTTTTGGTTAGAAACTTTATACTTTGTTTTAATTTTAAACAAAGGTAATTAATTTGATTTCAAATATCAAATTGGCTAAAGTACAGTTTAGTCCCTAATTGGCTAAAGTACAGTTTAGTCCCTATTTGGCTAAACTACAGTTTAGTCCCTAAACTTTTATAAACTTAAAATGGTTAAGTTTAGGTTGTAATTTTGGTTACTTGAAATTGAAGTTATTGAGTTCTGCTTTTAAAATGGGTTATTATTTTATCAAATCATTTTATAAATATAAACTCGAGTTTATATTTGATAAACGTTTAGAGTCGGGTTAGACTTGGGTCACCCGACAAGTGAGGCTAGCTTGGTAGTTATTGGTAACTCGGCTAGCCCATTATTTGTAAATTAATTATTATTTAAAGATTATTAAATAATATTTGTAAAATGGATTTTTAAACGAGAACTCAATAGACTTGTGTTAATTGAACGTTATTACCTATTGGGTATTTTTGTGTGTTCTGGCTTGTTTTATTCCGGCGTGCTATTTGTACTAGTCTTATGTGGTGTCTAGTACTCTCTAGAGTTAGGGTATGTTTTTAATTATTATTTTATTTGTCTAGACCCGTCTACTGTTCGTGCTTCAGAGGCGAACCAGGGTTAGTTGCTTGCCGGTTATCACGTGGATTAGCAAGCAGTGAGTTTGTACTTACTATTTACCGCTTTATTAAGTAAATTGTTATTTTAATATTAAATATATATACTGTACGTATATTGCGAACTGTGTTTATATTATGGCTCTTAGTTGGAATATGCTACCTAATGGGCATCATTAGGACTGCGTGCGCACCGGTAATGATCTGAGTAAGGTATTTATGGTAATGTGGTAACTCGGTGTGAGCGTAGCTCTCGGGACCAAATAGAGTAACTCGGTGTAGCACAGCTCTCGGGACTCTGGATATGGTAAAAGTGTGGTCAGTGGTAACTCGGTCTAGCTCACCTCTCGGGACCATGCCTATTTAATTATGTTTATTATTTAGAATTGTGGATTAGGGTTCCATCTATTATTTGTAATATCATTACTAAATGTTTTAAACGGTTTTAAAGGTTTTCCACTTAATAAATATATATAGTGGTATAAACTCATCTCAGTATATCTGACCCCGTTGTTTTCCCAATTTTTCCCAGGGTTATGATCTGAGAGAGTCTGGTGATCTCCTCATTTACTTTCTTAGACTGCAGTAGTTGACTAGACGTCTTTATTATTATTACAGTTGTTTGTCGGATTGGTCCGACTAGTTATATTGCCCTAGCATGTTACATTAGTCACACTGGTTTATACTATGTCTATTATTAGACTCAGAATTGGATAAGCATGTTATATTAATTGTTGAATATTATAACTGCTAGAATTAGGCTAATGTCTCGGTTGCCCCCGAGCATTGGTTTTCTGCAGGTTTAATTGAATTGTATGTTATAAGGAAGGCTAGCTACGGGTGTTGGTACTACATTACCCATGCCATAGCGCCGGTCACGATTCATGAAAATGGGTCGTGACAAACTTCGTATCAGAGCTTTGGTTTCAAACCAAGGCCATTTGCTTGCTATGTGTTTACTCTGTTAAGTATGGTTGTGTCTTAGGAAATACTGCGGATATAAGTTTCTATCATGTCTATAAAAACGTCATCTTTTGATTTTAAAACATTCTGCCTACACCAATAGTATTGCGTCGAGTCAGTCATTATATGATGATTTTATGATGTTAATTGTTAATGTTATTTCACTTGGGTGAATATTTTATTGCTGTTGATTTCTTGGGAAATCCTATATGTTGCTTGTTTTGTTCATACTTGGGAATGAAATATCTGTGTATTTAAATTGTTTTTGTTCAATCCTTAGGATATGGACAACGTTGTTCGTACTCGTGCTGCGGCAGAGCAAGAAGCTGAGGCTGATGATGCGATTTCCATGGAAGTCGATCAGAACGTACCACCAGTTAAGGCGAATGCTGGACGTGGTAGAGGTAGAGGTGCTGGCAGAGGTAGAGGAGCTGGTGCTGGTAGAGATGGAGCTAGAGGACGTGGTGCAGCAGGTGTTCAGGTACCAAATGTGCAGCAGGCACCGAATGTGCAGCAGGCACCGAACATGCAGGCGTTCGACTTCACTACTTTCTTGGCTGGGATTGTCGAGATGCCGAACAACCAGGCTCTTCTGCAGAATCAGTGTACTGTATTGGGTCAGTTAGCGCAGCAACAGCAACCTCAGGCTGGTGTTGTAGCTAGTATGGGTGGACTTGCTGGTGTCGATCACATTCCGACAGAGAGAGAGGTGGTGATGACCTACTCGAAGTTGACTCCGACTTCATTTGATGGCACAGGGGATGCTCTTGACTTTTTGGAGGAGTTTGAGTACAACAGTTAGAGGATTCAGGCTACTGATTGCCAATCAGTTATGCTTGTGGAGATGTCGCTGAAGGGTCCAGCTAAGGACTGGTTTCGCGATAACATCAGCCCGGAGTTGGCTACATTGACTTGGGCTGAGTTTGTGAACAGATTCTGAGGTTACTATACCTTTCTCTGTTACTGA
Organism: Mercurialis annua; assembly: GCF_937616625.2. Taxonomy (NCBI): domain Eukaryota; kingdom Viridiplantae; phylum Streptophyta; class Magnoliopsida; order Malpighiales; family Euphorbiaceae; genus Mercurialis; species Mercurialis annua. The sequence goes on from NC_065571.1 coordinate 21,419,722, forward strand.
GAATTTCAGAGAAAAGCTACTAAATTTGAAGAAAGGGGATAGATCAGTGACAGACTACACTACAGAGTTTGTCTGATTGGGACAGTTTGCTACAGATCTACAGGGTGATCGAGGGCGAGTGAACGACCGCTATGTTAGGGGTTTAGGCTCGGAATTCTTCCTTTGCTGAAAGGGACAGACATGGAATTCGCTCAGGTAGTGGATAGTGCTCGACGGATGGAGAATTCATTGATTCAGTTTGGGACGATCTCTGACCCTTTCCTTAATCAGAAGGGAAAGAGTGATGTTCCTAGTGGGGGGCAACAGCCCCCAGCGCAGCATGGTAGTGGGAACTACTACAGTGGCTCTTCTCAGGCCAATAGGGGGAGTCGCCGTACGCACAACAAGGGGAGGCATAGTACTAGGAGTGCTCCGTACAGTTCTAGTAGCAGTAGGAGTGACCGTGGTTCAGGACGCGGTACAATGGTGGATCGAACATTTTGCTCTACAATCCAGCAAAACCACAAAGTGAATAATCTTTGAATTGGTTTAAATGGAATTGATCAGTTCAATTTCCCATATTACATGTTATCATCTTCATGCACAAATAGAACACCAAAATCCATAACAATTATGAACAACAATCTCATGTTGTGACTTATAAGCAAAACCAATTTACAATCACACAACAATAAACTGAAACTAAGCATAGAGATTTGAACTAGTGTGATGCATAACAACATATAGTAAACTCATAAAACAAAGAAACATGGCAGCAACATAATCGACGGAAACGACAGCCACAACACGACACAAGTTTGATAGGTTTCGACGTACCGTTCAACAGAAGAATCTCTATACGATTTCTTAGAGATGATTCAGTGGAGAAAAGCGTGAGAGTATGACTTAAACTCAGCAAGCAAACAAACCCACAAACAGAAAATAAATCGGCAGCCACAGCACAATATCAGAGAAGAATCGAATGGTGATTTAAACTAAAGGTTTTACATACCGAATAGAGATGTAATACACCGGAGATTTGAGAACGACAAGAGCAGGTGTGGCGAAAAAAAAAGACCTCAGAACGATGCTAGAACATGAATGTAATGAATCATAAATGAGTGTAACGATAACAAATGAAATGAAACGAGAAGCGAATCACTTACCAAATCCAAGATCGATGGAAGGGATGAAGGGTAATGTATTTCAGAGCGTTTTAGGGTTTTCAGATGGCTAGGGTTTGTTTTAAAATCAGAACAGAAAGTACGTGTTGTGACAGGTCTATTTATAGACCTGTTGAATTTTCAGATACGATGTGTGCGGGCACACAAAAAGTGTATGCGAGCGCACTCACATTGTGTACGGCCGCACACAAATTGTATGCGGGCACACAGACATTGTGTGCCGACGCACACCTTATGTGTGCAGGCGCACACATCTGGACCCGGTCAAGGAAAGGGCCGGTTCGATGCTAAATCAAACCCGAAAGCAATCTGAACCAACAACAAACCCAAAACGAATCAAACCACGAGAAAAATGAGCCCGAAACCATCTGGAAACGTGACCGAAAAATACAGGATATTACTATCTCCCCAACTTATATAAAATTCGTCCTTGAATTTAAAGCAAAAATGACTAACATAATACACACCATAATATTACACATCAAAATGAACAAAACGCACCTAACCATCGTGAAATCTCAAAAACATTCCTCAACTAAGTAATCAACAAAACCTAAACAATACGGCAAGCTAAACCCTGTTGAGTTCCATTTAAAAACATAATTCGGATGCCTTTTCAAATCATTTGTAAAACAGCTTTGAAGAAAACAAAATAGTGCTTAGCCGAGTCAACCGAGACTTCCAAGCTTACATCACGTGTCGGGCGAACCAAGTCTATCCCGAACCAAGAAAACCATAATATAAAACATCATGAAGTTTGAAGACAAACAGAATTCAACATTATTTAACTAGTGAACAATTTTTATATATCAAATAATCTTAAAAGGTCACAAAGCCTTAATGCTACCTTCCCCTTAACATAAAATAATATCACCATTTCTAGGTGAAATCAAATGAGGTAATATAAACCCTTCTACATAAAACTCAACTAAATTACGTAGGATAAACAAAACCGAACCTCGAATTTCAATTCTGAAACTGATTCGCAATAAGCGGTCCCAACACATATGTGCACAAAATTCTGATTCTAACAACTTGGGGCTCCAACTATTACTCGATCAACGCAATGTGAATAAGCAATAAATTTCCAACTGGGAGTCACATATACTATGTACTGGAGTGGCTTCAAAAGCTAGCTCGAATCTTATCGATTATAAAATCATCAATATCAAAGTTCAAGATCAAGCCCTAAGCTTAACTATAGCTCTTAAAATTTCAAACTCCATCGTCTCACAGGAAAACCGAAAACACAAATTGATAAAATCTTGTGTTTTACAACACCTACTTCCTTCTATTTATAACAAGATCGACATCAAAATAATCGATAGCAAAACCCAATAAACTTCAGATAATATTTCGGTTCTAAAACAAACACTACAAATAATCATTCGATCAAACGATTAATACCAACTCGATAATACTATCAACTTCGCAAATCATAAACACCAAAACTCAAATTGTCATTCAAAAGAAAACGTGAACTTATAACACGATAATATAATTTCCAGTTTAATAATAAATAGCCCCAATCATAATGATTCCTCCAATAAATCAAAATAAATAGCTCGATATAACCTAAAGTAACTAACCGTCAAACTTACATTAAACTATGTTTCACAGACTTATCTTTACTCCACACATAAGGTTCAATATCTGAACCAAACAATATCCAAACTTTCAACAATTAACCCTCAATTAACACTATCGACCAACCAACATTGTTGTCGAACTCACCAAACGCGATCATTGATTCTTGAATGAACTAGCTCATATATGCTAACCAGACTCAAATTCTCAAAATTATTCTATCAATTGACTATAACCTCGTATACAACGATTGATCACTTCAACCAATTCTCTTTTACCAGATTGTTAGTTATGCTCAAAACTAGACCCAGACATATAAAATCTTTTGATACACAAAACATTTTATATTTAAAATTTTACACTTCTCTTTAAAAGACTCTACGTCTTACACCTCCTTTTGTATTCAAAATCTAAATGACTTTACCATTTAAAAACGATCGATTTCGTAAACCCCTGAAAATTTTCAAAATATTCACATTTTGACTCCGAAATTGTCCCGTACTTTTAAATACGTTTACCAATTCATGGAACAGATCAACTGACAATTTTATGTTGTCTTTTAAATCAAACTTGCTAAAATCAATTTATACTTTTCTTGTAAACAATCAAACCGTGGCAACATCCTTTGTATTCAAAATACACATTGATGTTCCAAACATCCAAAATTTAAATCGTTTCCAAATTTTTCTCTAAAACAAAAACACAATTTAAAGAAATCGTTCAACCAAAAATTTATTATTCCTTTTGAATCAAATTTGACAAAATTTATTTCTTTACTCAGAAGGGTAAAATTTGCAAAGCGAATCTCTTTGTTGATGAAAATACCTTTATATCAATAGAAAAAAAACACTTTGACAAAATCAACTCTGAAAAGATAATGTTTCGTTTAAACAAAATGCGGTGTAAACACACATATGAGAATAGCCAATATCCTTACTCCACAAATCCTTAAATCAGTATTCAGAAAATATTCCCGAAACTTCCTAGTCTGAATCTAACCATATAGCGCACTTGGCACAACCATAACTCGAGCGCAACCTCAAATATCATTCCTACTTATAACCACGAGATTTTGATACTACAGACCATTCATTCACAATGTAAACGTCCAATATCCATCACTATCATCACAGAGTATTTGTCTAGCTACCTCTCTGTAACAGTTTCAAAATCATTTGAAATGCGACAACTTTGTAAATAAGTTTATCACAATGCGACTCGCGAGCTCGTTTCAAAACATCTTTCTCAAAACACTTTATCGATAAAATCAATTTTACATAGTTGTGCGCCAGGGTGATGACATCTCTCATCCCCAAAGAGTTGCATCCAACCCTAATCATTTCAATGCACGTGATGCATGTACTATTATGCATGTATTTATTACTTTTTTTTATCTTTTATTTAGTGAACATACTAAGTGCTCAATGCAATCCTATTCATTACATTCAAACTGCATGTTCATAATATGTCTGGGCACAATTACGTGTTGAAAATATTTCAAATATTTTAACAAATCAAACTTTGAAATCAACTTCTCAAAAATATTTGCTAGACGTTACACTCCGTAAGATGTGCACTCGATAACCTCAAAATATTTCTCGACTCCATACTTGTAACCTAGCAACATTCACCACTATCATAACAACTCAACCCAAATTTTTTATTACAACTCTTCCGTATAAGGTATACAACTAACATCAGCCAAACTACAACTTATACTAAACGAAAATAACGCATCACATTTGTTCCTACAAAATCTACCGCTAGTTCTCACATCTCATCATTAACTTGATAAAAATCCAGTGTATAAATACACCGACCTATCTTCTCGGGTCAGAATTAGGATTTGTTTTGTAACGTTTTAAATATTTTAGCATAAATAGCTATAAAGGTGAAACGTTAGGATTTGTTTCGCAATGTTTTAAACTTTTGGATTGGTTTCGTAACGTTTTAAACGTTTTGCCTTAAATTGCGAAAAAGGTGAAACATTTAGATTTGTTCCGTAACGTTTGTAAATGCTTGGCTTAAATCGCTAAAAAGGTGAAACGTTTGGATTTGTTTTGTAATGTTTGTATACATTTGGCTTCAATCGCTGAAAAGGTGAAACGGTAGGATTTATTTCGCAACGCTTTAAACGTTTGGATTTGTTTTGTAACATTTTAAACGTTTGGCTTAAATCGCTAACAAGGTGAAACGTTCAGATTTGTTTCGTAACGTTTTAAACGTTTATCGCTAAAAAGGTGAAAGGTTATTTCGTTTTAAACGTTTCGATTTGTTTCGTATCGTTTTAAACGTTTGGCTTAAATCGCTAAAAAGGTGAAACGTTAAGGTTTGTTTAGTTTTAGACGTTTGGATTTGTTTCCTAACTTTTTAAAATTTTGGCTTAAATTGCTAAAAAGGTGAAACATTTGGATTTGTTTCGTAATGTTCTAATTGTTAGGATTTGTTTCGTAACATTTTAAACGTTTAGCTGAAATCATTTAAAAGATTAAAAGTTTGGGTTTGTATTGTAACGTTTTAAACGTTCGGCTTAAATCGCTAACAAGGTGAAACGTTAGGATTCGTTTCGCAACATTTTAAACGTTTGGATTTGTTTCGTAACGTTTCACACGTTTGGCTTAAATTGCTAAAAAGTGAATCGTTAGGATTTTATTTGTAGCGTTTTAAACGTTTTGCCTAAATCGCTAAAAAGGGGAAACTTTAGCATTTGTTTCGTAACGTTTTAAACGTTTGGATTTGTGTTGTAATGTTTTAAACGTTTGGTTTAAATTGCTAAAAAGGTGAAACAATAGGATTTGATTCGTAACATTTTAAACGTTTGGCTTAAATCGTTAAAAAGGTGAAATGATAGGATTTGTTTCGTAACGTTTTAAACGTTTGGCTTAAATAGCTAAAAAGGTGAAGCATTAGAATTTTTTTCATGAAGTTTTAAATGTTTGGATTGGTTTCGTAACGTTTTAAATATTTGGCTTAAATCGCTAAAAACGTGAAATGTTTGGATTTGTTTCGAAACGTTTTAAACGTTTGGCGTAAATCTCTAAAAGGGTGAATTGTTTGGATTTGTTTCGTAACTTTGTAAACTATTGGATTGGTTTCGTAATGTTTTAAACATTGGGCTTAAATCACTAAAAAGGTGAAACATTTGGATTTGTTTTCTAACTTTTGTAAACGTTTGACTTAAATCGCTAAAAAGGTGAAACCTTTATATTTGTTTCGAAACGTTTTACTTAAATCACTAAAAAGATGAAACGTTTGGATTTGTTTCGTAACGTTTTAATCGTTGGGCTTAAATTGCTCAAAAGGTGAAACGTTAGGATTCGTTTCGTAACGTTTTAAACGTTTGGCTAAATTAGCTAAAAATGTGAAACGTTAGGATTTGTTTCGTAACGTTTTATACGTTTGGCTAAAATAACTAAAAAGGTGAAACATTAGGATTTGTTTCGTTATAAACGTTTGGATTTGTTTCCTAACATTTTAATAGTTTGGCTTAAATAGCTATAAAGGTGAAACGTCAGGATTTGTTTAGTTTTAAACGTTTGGATTTGTTTCGTAACATTTTAAACGTTTGGCTTAAATAGCTAAAAACGTGAAATGTTTTGATTTGTTTTGAAACGTTTTAAACGTTTGGCCTAAATTGCTAATAATAGGGAACATTAGGATTTCTTTCGTAACATTCTAAACGTTTTGATTTGTTTCATAACATTTTAAACATTTTGCTTGAATCGTTAAAAGGTAAAACCTTTGGATTTCTTTTGTAACGTTTTGAACGTTTGGTTTAAATCGCTAAAAAGGTGAAACGTTAGAACATTTTTCGTAACGTTTTAAACGTTTGGATTTGTGTCGTAGCGTTTTAAACGTTTGGATTTGTGTCGTAACGTTTTAAACGTTTGGCTTAAATTGCTAAAATTTTGAAACGTTAGGATTTCATTCGTAACGTTTTTAACGTTTGGCTTAAATCGCTAAATAGGTGAAATGTTAGCATTTGTTTCGTAACGTTTTAAACGTTTGGATTTCTTTCATAACATTTTAAACGTTTTGCTTAAATCGCTAAAAGGTAAAAGGTTTGGATTTGTTTTGTAACGTTTTAAACGTTTCGCTTAAATCGATAAAAAGGATAATTTTTAGGATTTGTTTCGTAACATTTTAAATATTTGAATTTGTGTCATAACGTTTTAAACGTTTGGCTTGCATTGCTAAAAAGGTGAAACATTAGGATTTGTTTCGTAACGTTTTAAATGTTTGGCTTAAATCGCTAAAAAGGTGAAATGTTAGGATTTGTTTCGTAACGTTTTAAACGTTTGGCTAAAATCGCTAAAAATATGACACGTTAAGATTTGTTTAGTAACGTTTTAAATGTTTGGATTGTTAGTAGTATGTTCCCTAGGGCCATTTTGTCTGTATACTTGTATAAACAAATCTCATCAACTAAGCGTTTACTTATTACATATTGTCCTTATCACATTGTGATAAAATCTATTCTTATGGTGTTAAGAATATGAGTGATAGATTCTATTATACAAGTGATCTAAATAAATGTTCACGGACGATGGGGTCCTACGACTAAGGGCATCGCATTATCCCGGCTAGATCGTTACCTCTGTTTATTCTCCTGATCAGTAAAGAGTTACTAATTAGAGGAAGTAGTGAGTCTCATACTACTTGATGGGGATCAAAATAAACATGTGGACACTAAAAGGGTTTGAGTGAGTCTAACAAGTGACTCTAGATGACTTAAACATGGTATTTCATCAAAGTCAATTTAATGTCATCTAGTTCATAATTGTACATATATCCTTTGCCTTGCGGTGAAACTATCTTGTATATAGGTGATTAGAGTTTTATACTCCTTATTCCTAGATCTTTCATGAGCTAGGGGTTTAACCAAGAGAGGACATATCACTCCGGATGAACGGAGAAAAGATTCTATGCTATCTCAAATTGTTCTTGACGGATAATAAAACTTGCGCAGGTGTATATGACTTACTTAGAAAGTGTTTCCAGTGGAAGTCATATTTATCAAGAATAAGAACTGAGATGAGTTCATATGATCAAGACAAATAGTGTTTGACTTAACCGTGACACTAGTAGAGATCAGAATCTTAGATGTAGGGAATTTTGAGTGTACGGTAATTATGAACATTGGTTCATAAAGAATGCATCGAAAAATTCATATCTATTTGGGGGCCGTGATATGTTACTAGACGTCACTCACGATCTACGAGAATTAATAATTAATAGGATTTAATTATTTAATATAAGAAAGGCGTTTCTTATGACTCTCGTTTCCATATAGATGTGAACCTAGTTTATCTTACACAATTGGATGTGCAATCGATTGAGTTTACAAGAGATCGATTTCATATAGATACTAGCATATCTCAAAAATTAATCTAAGATGAAAAACAAGTATTAATTAAGGACTAATTTGTAAGAGTTATAAATTAGTAGGCACCTAATTGTATTTTATCCAAATTCATGTGATGATGTGATGATGTCATTTGATGATGTCACGATGATGTCATGTGATGATATCACGATGATGTCATGCGATCATGTCACGTGATGATGTCATGTATGTCTCTGTGTGTGACACCTAGTATCCAACGTGTCAGAAGGTGGCAACACCTATGGTTGGTGTGTGACACCTAGCATGTAAGGTGTCGTATGGTTGCAATACCTATGCTTGGTGTATGACACCTAGCATGTGACGTGTCGAATGGTGGCAATACCTTTGCTTGGTGTGTGACACCTAGCATGTGAGGTGTCAGAGTTTCCTGCAAACTCTTGCCTATTAATAGAGAATGCCTTTGCTCATTCAATAGACACAACACTTAAGAGAGCATATTTGAAGGAGTTCAAGTAGTCATCAATCACAGAAAAGCTTGGCGAAAGTTTTCCATTACATCCGAGCATGGACGTAATCGCGGCGAGAGTTTGAGCTTAAGGTTGCTCAGCAAGAGAAACTCTTGCGGATTACTTCAATGCAAGGATTCAATCGGACGCACACTCGTGTGGACGAGCTTGAAGTCGCCGTAATATCGGGACTACAAGAATCATTGGAGAATTGGCATAGGTATTCTTCTTACGATTTTTAGATGCGTGCTTTAATTACTAAATGATACGACGATCCATTTGTTATTGATATGATTGATTTCTAGATCCGGATTTTTGGAATTCCGATTTTGAATTGAAATATACGATCCGGGCCCTCGCGTCCCGCTGCGCCAATAGTGGTATCAGAGCCACCGTATCATCAAGTATTAAAGTTTTACGATTGAATGCATGTCTTAATAATCATGGACTTAGGAATTATTATTGGGCATGTAATTTATAATTATGAGGGCTTATGTCTTGTTTGCAAAAACGAGAAAATGCTATTGTGACATTTAATTACATTTGATTAAATTCTGCCTAGGAGATTGGTACATAAGCGGTCCGCTCGTGACCCTCCAATCTATCCTGGGAATTTTTCTAGGTTCATAACGCAGCGGAATTTCAAATTCTTTATCAAGATCCATGTAATTCGAATAAATATATTAATAACATAATGAATACTTACTTGTATGTCGAATTCAAACAGCAATGTAGGAAGGAAGGAGGTTGTTCACTTTGGTGATACCTGGCCTCAGATCAGAAACGCCTCTAAAAGAACGCGTCATCTACGAGTATCCACACGAACAGACCTTAGTCAAAACTAGTGCTTGTGTGCTAGCACTATTGCATCACAAAGAAATTTCGAATTTAGTGACTGTGTCTTGTGTTTATTTCGAAAAATACATAACTCAAAATCCTAGCCTTAAGAGTCTATTTATAGGAAAATATGACATCTAGGGTTTACTCAAAAACGTGTTTTGCAATCGTATGCAAACACTACGTTTTTGATAACTCTTTTGAGTTCATGTCTATTAAAAACTCTTTTTGATAATTACATATATATATTAATTATTATTATTATTATTATTATTATTATTATCTTCAAAAGATAATACCTTAATGATAACACTTATCCTTAAATTTCGAATTTCAATTATTATATATATATATATATATATATATATATATATATATATATATATATATATATATAATATATTAATCACGTAATTTCATTGGGCTTGTACAACCCATAACTGTTTTGGGCCTGTTCTTAGTGTGCGACCCTGTAGGTTCATATAACGTTGGCAGTAGACCCGAAATCCCTATTTCGGCCCACAAGTAATAAATGGCTTCTAACAAGACATTATGACTACCCAAGTTATACGAATATCGATAATCCGATTTAACCATTTACAATAATATTTTAATCCTTTTGTCACTCGATATCCTGATTGAATATAAGGCATAGTCCTGCCATCCTTATAATATTCAATCATTAGTTTCCTGATTCTAAGTAGACTGAAAATGATAACTCTTTATCAATTCATTTAGCATGGCCATGCATTTCCTTCAGTCTATCTTCTTCAAGGGGCCCATAGATATCTTACTCAAATAAATGAGGGACAAATTCCTTCTCAGTCACTCACATTTCTCGCATAGTTACTTTCATATCAATGACAATCTATTCCACTATCATGTTAAAGATAATGTAAGACTATATCAAAACATGAAATAGCTATGTAGAAATCCATGATGATTTCAAGGTTAAGGGATTATACTAATACAACTGTAATGAGAATTACTTATGACAGTTATCTATGTAGTATTCTCAAGGTGGGTCATCCAATGCCTTATTTCTCAAATAGCACCTATGATTTGACTTTATATCTCATATACATGATTAGTAAAACATAATCATCAGTCAACATCATACTAGTTTTAATGTACTATTAAGACTAGGGATATATGGAATATAATTCTTTTATAAAACCTAAGGGTTCTACTATCAAGTCACATACTTTATGACCATAGAAAGAATTAACCATTCAAGTATTATAATCATAATATAAAATGATAAAAATTGCCAATCAATAAATAACAAATGATAAAGTCAATAGATGGTCAAACATGATTAACCTAGTGCATATCACTAACATTAAGCATATTAAGATTTTGGGATGTTCGGCATACATCAAAATATTGATAATTGACAAGTTGGAATCAAGATCAATCATGGGAAGATTCATTGGTTATCCTAAAGACAATTTAGGATATTATTTCTATATTCCATCCGAACAAACAATTGTTGTTAGCCGGGATGCAATCTTTCTTGAAAAACAATTTATTCAAGAAGGGGGAAAAGGAAGAAATATAGAATTACATGAGGAGTCGCCTAAAGAACAACAAAATGATACAATGGAGATTGATCCAACCCATAGTGAACCAGAATTAGTAAAATCTACAAAACGCCTCGAAGATCAATTAGAGTATCTTATCCACCGGAGAGATATGGTTTTCTTCATGATATTCAAGAGTTGTTTATCCATGGAGAAAATGATCAAATTGTTGATCCTTCTACTTATGAAGAAGCTATATGTGATATAGATTCTTCAAGATGGCTTAAAGCTATGAAATTCGAAATGGATTCCATGTACAGTAACAAAATTTAGGAGCTAGTCGATCCACTCGATGGTATTATACCAATAGGTAACGAATGGATCTTCAAGCGTAAAATTGGTACTGATGGAAAAGTGGATACTTTTAAAGCTAGGCTTGTTGCGAAAGGGTTTCGCCAAAGGCAAGGATTCGATTATGAAGAGACTTTCTCGCCTATACCCATGCTTAAGTCCATCCGGATTCTTCTCGCCATAGCTTCACATTTAGATAATGAGGTTTGGAAAATGGATGTCAAGACCGCATTCCTTAATGGATATATTGAGGAGGAAATCTATATGGAACAACCTAAGGGTTTTGAATCTGAAGAAGGTTCCAAGGTGTGTAAGCTGAAACGATCCATATACGGATTGAAGCAAGCTTCAAGAAGTGGGAATCGTCGTTTTGATGAAGCTATAAAGAGTTGTGAGTTTAGCAAAATTGAAGATGAACCATGTGTTTACAAGAAGGTTAGTGGGAGCGCAATCACGTTCCTATTCTTGTACATAGATGACATTTTACTAATAGGAAATAATGTCGGTATGTTAACCTCCGTAAAGCTTTGGTTATCCAAAACTTTCTCCATGAAAGACCTCGAAGAAGCAACTTACATTCTCGGTATTAGACTCTATAGAGATAGATATAATCATCTGAGAGATTGTTGGAAAAGGAGATGTGTCTCTCCAAAACTTTCTCCATGAAAGACCTCGGAGAAGAAACTTACATTCTCTCCCAAAGGCTCTACTTAGAAAAGATATTGAAGAAGTTCAATATGGAAAATTCTAAGAGAGGACTGATTCCCGTTAGGTATGGAATTCACCTTTGAAAGGATATGTCTCCAAAGACATCTGAGGAAAGAGATGAAATGGCAAGATACCATATGCTTCGGCAATTGGTAGTCTTATGTACGCTATGTTGTGTACAAGGCCAGATATTGCCTATGCGGTTAGTTTGACTAGCCAATATCAATCCAATCCAGGTTCGGAACACTGGATGACTTTTAAGAATATCTTTATGTACTTGAGAAGAACTAAAGATATGATCTTAACATATGGAGGAGGTGATCTACAAATAGACGGCTTTACAGATTCAGATTTTCAATCAGATATAGACGATCGTAAGTCTATATCCAGATTCGTATTCACATGTAATGGAGGAGCAGTGAGTTGGAAGAGTTCCAAACAAGAAACCACTGCGGAATCCACCACAGAAGGCGAGTATATTGCGACATCAGATGCTTCAAAGGAAGCTGTTTGGATTAAGAAGTTCGTTTCTGAACTTGGTGTTGTTCCTACCATTGAGTCGGCGGTTCCTCTTGTAATGCCCCAAAAGATTTAATTATTTATTTGGGCCACATGTCGAGTCTGGACTCGCCAGGGTGGCGATATCGGAGAGATTTCAGGGAAATTAAAATAAATAAATTTCAAGTAGGTCGATTTGGGAAAATTAATTATGAGGAAATTACGGTTATATTTCAATTCTAAAGTTAGAATTGGAATTAAAAGGAAAAATGTTAAGAAAAGCTAAAAAATAAAGTACAGGGACCAAAGTGGTAATTTAGCCACTTTGTGTCGAAAATGGAAATTTATAAGTTTTGACGGGAATATATTAATAGTGGAATTCGTATTGTTTATTGGATATAAATAACACGTATGAAAATTGATTAAAGGATTAATCAATTTAGTTATGGACTAAATTAAACAAAAGAAAAGTTAAAAGGGTAATTAGTAACAACTAAAGAAAACAAAGATTTAAGTGGTACATTAACCATTACATATATAAGAATGAGTATGAATAAGGAATCAGAGAAGCATCCAGAATCCTCACGTTTTTATCGTTCCTCTTACGCTCTCACCATCGTTCGCTCGCCGTTTCGCCGTTCGGCGTCCGTTTCGAGCGATTTTCGCGGCAAACTCTTCGGAATTGAAAGCTCTATCAATTCTAACCTCTGTTTCAAGGTAATATTACAAGGTTTGATGTTAAATTCGAAGGTTATGGGCTGTTTGGTATAAAACGTAACTTTTGAATCGTTCGGATAGAAATCGAGTTGTTTTTGATGTTTTTGAAGTGTAAAATGATGAATTATGGATTAAAATGAGTTGGGTTTTATGGTTTATGCGTATATAAGCATGTCGGGATGGTTTTGGACGGATTACGGTGTAAAAATCGACGTTTGAGGTCTGAAAACGGGTGCCTCACGTCGTGAGAAATTGTCTCACGACGTGAGACACATCTCGCGACGTGAGACTGACTCTCACGTCGCGAGACCCCCTCTCACGACGTGAGAGCAGCTAGGCACGATGTGCCTAGCCGTCGCGGACCCCCGTTGGTCATGTTGAGGTCCGACACGACCTAGCTCGACCCAGAAACGTTATATGGACTCCGAAAATATATGAAACGAACGACAAGCTTAACGATATGAATTAGGATTTCAAATTAACATTTTAATCAAAGAATAAGCGATTAATAAGATACCTCGAAAGGTGTTAAACGTATATGGGATATTGAGTAACGCTTAACAAGATACGAATCGTTTTACAAAGTAAAAGAATGATAACTTAGGGTTTAAGTTTATAAGGTTCACTTTTAGGTACTAAACGCGTATTTGACTTATTAATGTGTCAGACGCGTCAGCAAGCAGTGAGGGCACCAGACGAGAGACGAGGTCTAGTGCGAGCATATCATTATATAAATCACTTTATTGATTGGATAGCGGTCACTGTGAGTTGCACTTTACTTTCGTGTATTACAGATTAAAGTTATTTTATATAAATATATATACTGTTTACACGCATCGCATTATATATAATTGATTTCAATGTTATATGTTTACTTAATTTCTATATACGAGAACTAGTATGCGATCCGAAGAAACTAGCTACCTATTGGGTGTCAATAGGCTGTGTGATCACCAGTATTGAGTCAGTCTAGTGTGTTTGCATTTGAGAAATAATGTAACACAGCTGGGAGCTGATGATGATTATGAAATTTACGATTGGGTATATGATTTTGATACGAGTGAGCACTCGGCTACGGTGTAGTCTGGAGTCCCCGTATCTACTGGCTGGGCCACCAGCGAGTTGGACTCGCAATTGATATTTACGATTGGGTTGAATGATATATGATTATTCGAGAGATGTGTCGCATGCTAGGATATTAGTTTCGTACGAATCAAATACATGTTTATATGTTTTATATTATTGTTTTCTTGAGATGCAATGCTATGTTTTATAATAATACCGTTAGTAAATGCGAACTCACTTAGTATTTTCCAAAATACTGACCCCTCACCTTTGATGTTTTCAGGTACTTAGTATGTGGACCTAGCTAGAGGCCAATTTTAAAGCCCAGAAGTCAGCTGTGTATGTTTAGTATATGACTTCTGTGAATGCTGCAGTAGTGGTCCCGCGTTGACTGAGTCGTAGCCTAGACAGCAGTACACATTGAGTGTACATATTACTTGCTGTCCAGTTTATATGTTTTTGTAAGCTACGTGTTTTATATGTTGTGCACGGTACTAGGTGCCAGTGATATGTTGGATACACTAACTGATGTATATAGTACCGTGAGGCCAGTTCGTACGAGGTACGGTAACTAGAGCCCGCGAGGATAACAGAACAGTTAGTGTAAATGTTTGTGTATACATGTTATGTATACTTGCTTCTGTTGCTTTATGTTATTTGTTTACTATTTGCGAAAAATTAATAGTGATTTAAGGCTTGCTACGGGTTCCGGAGCTACCACTCCCGTTCCCTAGCGCCGGTTGCGGCTCAATATTTTGGGTCGTGACACCTCTTTTCTACGACAACAATGGTGCTATAGCCCATGCGAAGGAACCCCGGTCTAACCATAAATCCAAACACATAGAAAGGCGCTATCATATCATCTGAGAGATTGTTGGAAAAGGAGATGTGTCTCTCAAAAAGATAGCATCAGCCGATAACACGGCTGACCAACTGACAAACTCCATGACCTAGAGTCAATTAGATTTACATCTTGAGAAGATGGGGCTTAGATATAGTAGCCAATGGCACTAGTGCAAGTGGGAGATTGTTAGTAGTATGTGCCCTAGGGCCATTTTGTCTGTATACTTGCATAAACAAATCCCAATGGCAATGATATATATGTTCTATTTGAACTAAGTGTCCATAACCTAAGCGTTTATTTATTACATATTGTCCTTATCACATTGTGATAGAATCTATTATTAAGGTGTTAATAATATGAGTGATAAATTCTATTATACAAGTGATCCAAATAAACGTTCACGGTCGATGGGGTCCTGCGACTAAGGGCATCACATTATCCCGGATAGATCGTCACCTCTGTTTATTCTCATGATTAGTAAAGAATAACTAATTAGAGGAAGTAGTGAGTCTCATACTACTTGATGGGGATCAGAATAAACATGTGTACACTAAAAGGGCTTGAGTGAGTCGAACAAGTGACGCTAGATGACTTAAACATGGTATTTCATCAAAGTCAATTTCATGTCATCTAGTTCATAATTGTACATATGTCCTTTGATTTACGGTGACACTATCTTGTATATAGGTGATTAGAGTTTGATACTCCTTATCCCTAGATATTTCATGAGCTTGGTCCACGAGATGTGTTGGCTCTAGTTAGTTGTATATAGAGATAAGAGTTTAACCAAGTAAGGATTTATCACTCCGGATGAACGGAGAAAAGGTTCTGTGCTATCTCAAACTGTTCTTGATGGATGATAAAACCTGCGCAGGTGTATATGACTTACTTAGAAAGTTGTTTCTAGTGGAAGTCATATTTATCAAGAATAAGAACTGAAATGAGTTCGTATGATCAAGACAAACAGTGTTTGACTTAATCATGACACTTGTAGAGATCGGAATCGTAGATGAAGGGAATTCAGTGTACGGTAATTGAACATTGGTTCATAACGAATACATAAAAACATTCTTATCTATTTGTGGGCCGTGATATGTTGCTAGACGTCACTCACGATCTACGAGAATTAATAATTAATGGGATTTAATTATTTAATATATGAAAGGCGTTTCATATGACTCTCGTTGCCATATAGATGTGAACCTAGTTAGTCACACACAATAGGGTGTGCAACCGATTAAGTTTACGAGAGATCGATTTCATATAGATACTAGCATATTCGGAAATTAATCTAAGATGAAAAACAAGTATAAATTAGGGACTGTATTAGTAGGCACCTAATTATATTTTATCCAAGTTCATGTGATGATGTCACGATGATGTCATGCGATGATGTCACGTGATGATGTCACGATGATAATGTCACGATGATGTCATGCGATGATGTCACGTGATGATGTCACAATGATGTCATGCGACGATGTCACGTGATGATGTCATGTATGTCTCTGTGTTTACACCTAGCATCGGACATGTCATAAGGTGGCAATACCTATGCTTGGTGTGTGACACCAAACATGTGAGGTGTCGTATGGTGGCCATACCTATGCTTGGTGTGTGACACCTAGCATGTGAGGTGTCGAATGATGGCAACACCTTTGCTTGGTGTGTGGCACCTAGCATGTGAGGTGTTAGAGTTTTCTACAAACTCTTGCCTATAAATAGTAGTTGCCTTTGGTCATTCAATAGACACCACACTTAAGAGAGCATATTTGAAGGAGTTCAAGTAGTCATCAATTACAGAAAAGCTTGGTGAAAGTTTTCCATTCATCTGAGCAAAGACGTAATCGCGGCGTGAGTTGGAGCTTAGGTTTGCTAGGCAAGAGGAACTCTTGCGGATTACTTCAAGGAAACGATTCAAACGCACGCACACTCGTGTGGACAAGCTTGTGGTCGCCGTACTATCAAGACTACAAGAATCGTTGTAGAATCGAAATAGGTATTACAATTTCTAGATGCGTGCTTTAATTACTAGATAATATTATGATCCATTTGTTATAGATATGATCAATTTTTGGATTCAGATTGTTGGAATTCCGATTTTGAATTAAAATAAACGATCCGGACCCTCGCATCCCGCTTCGCCAACATGGATTTGTTGCGTAACGTTTTAAACGTTCTGCTTAAATCGCTAATAAGGGGAAATATTTGGATTTGTTTCGAAACGTTTTAAACGTTTGTCTTAAATCGCTAAAAATATGAAGCGTTAGAATTTGTTTCGTAACGTTTTAAACGTTAGGCTTAAATAGGTAAAAAAGGGGAAACGTTATGATTTGTTTCGTAACATTTTAAACGATTGGCTTAAATCGCTAAAATGGTGAAATTTTTGGAATTGTTTCATAAAGTTTTAAACGTATGGATTGGTTTCACAATGTTTTAATTATTTGGATTGGTTCCGTAACATTTTAAATATTTGGATTGAATGGCTAAAAAGGTGAAACATTTGGATTTGTTTCGTAACGTTTATAAACGTTTAGCTTAAACGCTAAAAAGGTGACACATTTTAAACGTTTAGATTGGTTTCATAATATTTTAAACGTTTGACTTAAATCGATAAAAAGGTGAAACGTTTGGATTTGTTTCGTAAGGTTTGTAAACATTTGGCTTAAATCGCTAAAAATGGGAAACGTTTGGATTTAATTCGTAACGTTTAAAACGTTTGATTGGTTTCGTAACGTTTTATACGTTTGGCTTAAATCACTAAAAACGTGAAACATTTTGATTTGTTTCGTAACGTTTTAGACATATGGATTGGTTTTGTAACGTTTTAAACGTTTGGCTTAAATCGCTAAAAAAGGGAAACGTTTGGATTTGTTTCGTAATATTTGTGAACGTTCGGCTTAAATCACTAAAAAGATGAAAAAATTTAAACGTTTGGATTGGTTTCATAATGTTTTAAATGTTTGGCTTAAATCGATAAAAAGGTGAAACGTTTGGATTTGTTTCGTAACATTTGTAAACGTTTGGCTTAAATCACTAAAAATGTCAAATGTTTTGATTTAATTTGTAACGTTTTAAACGTTTGATTGGTTTCATAACGTTTAAAACATTTGGCTTAAATTGCTAAAAATGTGAAACGTTTGGATTTGTTTTGTAACGTTTTAAACGTTTGGATTGGTTTCATAACGTTTTAAACGTTTGGCTGAAATCGCTAAAAAAGTGAAACGTTTGTATTTGATTCGTAACGTTTGTAAATGTTTGGCTTAAATCACTAAAAAGTTGAAACGTTTGGTTTATATTGAGAAAAAGGTGAAACGTTTGGATTCGTTTCGTAACGATTGTAAACGTTTGACTTAAATCGCTAGAAAGGTGAAACGTTTGGATTTGTTTCGTAATGTTTTAAACGTTTGGATTGGTTTCGTAACATTTTAAATGTTTGGCTTAAATCGCTAAAAAGTTGAAACGTTTGGATTTGTTTCTTGTTAGTTTGTAAACGTTTGGCTTAAGTAGATAAAAAGGTGAAAAGTTAGGATTTGTTTCGTAACGTTTTAAACATTTGGCATAAATCGCTAAAAAGGTGGAACATAAGGATTTGTTAACGTTTTAGCTTAAATCAATATAAAGGTGCAACGTTCGGATTTTTTTCGTAGCGTTTTAAACGTTTGGATTGGTTTCGTAACATTTTAAACGTTTGGCTTAAATTTCTAAAAAGGTGAAACATTTGGATTTGTCTCGTAAGGTTTGTAAACGTTTGGCTTAAATTGATGAAAAGGGGAAAGTTTGGATTTGTTTTGTAATGTTTGTATACGTTTGGCTTCAATCGCTAAAAAGGTAAAACATTAGAATTTGTTTCGCAACGTTTTAAACGATTGGATTTTTTCGTAACATTTTAAACGTTTATCTTAAATCGCTTAAAAGGTGAAACGTTAGGATTTGTTTCGTAACGTTTTAAACGTTTGGCTTAAATCGCTAAAAAGGTGAAACGTTAGGATTTGTTTCATTTTAAATGTTTGGATTCGTTTCGTAATATTTTAAATGTTTGGCTTAAATAGCTAAGAAGTTGAAACGTTAGGATTTGTTTAGTTTTAAACGTTTGCATTTGTTTCGTAACATTTTAAACTTTTGGTTTAAATAGCTAAAAAGGTGAAACATTTGGATTTGTTTTTAACGTTCTAGATTTTTGAATTTGTTTCGTAACATTTTAAACATTTTGCTTATATCGTTAAATGGGTAAAACTTTTGGATTTGTATTATAACGTTTTAAACGTCTGGCTTAAATCGTTAAAAAGGTCAAACGTTAGGATTTGTTTCATAATGTTTTAAATGTTTGGATTTATTTCGTAACGTTTTAAACGTTTGACTTAAATTTCTAAAAATTGCAACGTAAGGATTTCATTTGTAACGTTTTAAACGTTTGACTTAAATTTCTAAAAATTGCAACGTAAGGATTTCATTTGTAACGTTTTAAATGTTTGGCTTAAATTGCTAAAAAGATGAAACGTTAACATTTGTTTCGTAACGTTTTAAACGTTTGGATTAGTGTCATAACGTTTTAAACGTTTGGCTGAAATTGCTAAAAAGGTGAAACAATGGTATTTCTTTCGTAACGTTTTAAAGGTTTGGCTTAAATCGCTAAAATGATAGGATTTGTTTCGTAACGTTTTAAACATTTGGCTTAAATCGCTAAAACGGTGAAATGTTAGGATTTTTTCATAACGTTTTAAACGTTTGGATTGGTTTCGTAACGTTTTAAATGTTTGGATTGGTTTCGTAACATTTTAAACGTGTGGCTTAAATCGCTAAAAAGGTGAAACGTTTGGATTTGTTTCGAAACGTTTTAAACGTTTGGTTTAAATCGCTAAAAAGGTGAAACGTTAGGATTATTTTCGTAACGTTATAAACGTTTGGATTGGTTTTGTAACGCTTTAAACGTTTGGCTTAAATCGCTGAAAAGGTGAAACATTTGGATTTGTTTCGTAATATTTGTAAACGTTTGACTTAAATTGCTAAAATGGTGAAACGTTTGGATTTGTTTCGAAACGTTTGTAAACGTTTGGCTTAGATCGCTAAAAATGGTGAAACGTTTGGATTTGTGTCGTAACATTTTAAACGTTTGGCTTAAATTGCTAAAAAGGTGAAATGTTAGGATTTGTTTCGTAATGTTTTCAACGTTTGGCTAAAATAGCTAAAAAGCTGAAACATTAGGATTTTTTTCGTTTTAAACGTTTGGATTTGTTTCGTAACATTTTAAACGTTTATCATAAATCGCAAAAAAGGTGGAACGTTAAGACATGCTTAGTTTTAGACGTTTGGATTTGTATTGTAACATTTTAAACGTTTGGTTTAAATAGCTAAAAAGGTGAAACGTTTTGATTTGTTATGTAACATTTTAAACGTTTTGCTTAAATCGCTAAAAAGGTGAAACGTTAGAATATGTTTCGTAACGTTTTAAACGTTTGGATTTGTGTCGTAACGTTTTAAACGTTTGGCTTAAATTGCTAAAAAGGTGAAACGTTAGGATTTCATTCGTAACGTTTTGAACGTTTGGCTTAAATCGCTAAATAGGTGAAATGTTAGCATTTGTTTCGTACCGTTTTAAACGTTTGGATTTGTTTCGTAACATTTTAAACGTTTTGCTTATATATCTAAAAATGTAAATGATTTAGATTTTTTTTGTAACATTTTAAACGTTTGGTATAAATCGCTAAAAAGGTCAAATGTTAGGATTTGCTTCGTAACGTTTTAAATGTTTAGATTTGTGTCGTAACATTTTAAATGTTTGGCAAAAATTGCTCAAATGGTGAAACATTAGGATTTGTTTCGTAACGTTTTAAATGTTTGGCTTAAATCGCTAAAAAGGTGAAATGTTAGGATTTGTTTCGTAACGTTTTAAACGTTTGGCATAAATCGCTAAAAATGTGACATGTTAAGATTTGATTAGTAACGTTTTAAATGTTTGGATTGGTTTCGTAATGTTTTAAACGTTTGGCTTAAACCGCCTAAAAGGGGAAACGTTTGGATTTGTTTTGAAACGTTTTAAACGTTTGGCTTAAATCGCTAAAAAGGTGAAGCGTTAAGATTTGGTTTGTAAGTTTTAAACGTTTGGCTTAAATCGCTAATAAGGTGAAACATTAGGATTTGTTTCGAAACATTTTAAAAGATTGGCTTAAATCGCTAAAAAGGTGAAACGTTTGGATTTTTTTCATAACGTTTTAAACGTATGGATTTGTTTCGCAACGTTTTAAACATTTGGATTGGTTCCGTAACGTTTTACATATTTGGATTAAATCGCGAAAAAGGTGAAACGTTTGGATTTGTTTTGTAACATTTATAAACAGTTGGCCTAAATCGCTAAAAGGTGAAACATTTTAAACGTTTAGATTAGTTTCATAATGTTTTAAACCTTTGGCTTAAATCAATAAAAAGGGGAAACGTTTGGATTTGTTTCGTAACATTTGTAAACGTTTGGCTTAAATCGCTAAAAATGGGAAATGTTTGGATTTAATTCGTAATATTTTAAACGTTTGATTGGTTTCGTAACGTTTTAAACATTTGGCTTAAATCGTTAAAAACATGAAACTTTTGATAAGTTTTGCAACGTTTTATACATTTGGATTGGTTTCGTAACGTTTTAAACGTTTGGCTTAAATCGCTAAAAAAGTGAAACTTTTGGATTTGTTTCGTGATGTTTGTAAACATTTGGCTTAAATCACTAAAAAGATGAAACATTTTGAACATTTAGATTGGTTTCATAATGTTTTAAACGTTTGGCTTAAATCGATAGAAAAGGAAACATTTAGATTTGTTTCGTAACTTTTCTAAATCTTTGGCTTAATTCACTAAAAATGTGAAATGTTTGGATTTAATTCGTAATGTTTTAAGCGTTTGATTGGTTTCGTAACGTTTTAAATGTTTGGCTTAAATCGCTAAAAACGTGAAACGTTTGGATTTGATTCTCAACGTTTGGATTACATTTGTAACGTTTGTAACTGCTTAGCTTAAATCGCTAAAAAGGAGAAACATTTGAATTTGTTTCGTATCGTTTTAAACTTTGGTTTAAATTGATATAAAGGTGACACG
Organism: Mercurialis annua; assembly: GCF_937616625.2. NCBI lineage: Eukaryota > Viridiplantae > Streptophyta > Magnoliopsida > Malpighiales > Euphorbiaceae > Mercurialis > Mercurialis annua. The sequence goes on from NC_065571.1 coordinate 21,441,948, forward strand.
ATTGGATTTGTTTCGTAACGTTTGTAAATGTTTGTCTTAATTTTCTAAAAAGGTGAAACGTTTAGATTTATTTCGTAATGTTTTAAGCGTTTGGATTGGTTTCGTAACGTTTTAAACGTTTGGCTTAAATCGCTAAAATGGTGAAATGTTTGGATTTTTTTCGTCTTAATTTGCAAACATTTGAATTAAATCGCTATAAATGTGAAAAGTTAGGATTTGTTTCGTAACGTTTTAAACGTGTGGCATAAATCGCTAAAAAGGTAAAACATTAGGATTTGTTTTGTAACGTTTTATACGTTTTAGCTTAAATAGCTATAAAGGTGAAACGTTCGGATTTGTTTCATAACGTTTAAAACTTTTGGATTGGTTTCGTAATGTTTTAAATGTTTGGCTTAAATTGCTAAAAAGGTGGAACGTTTGGATTTGTTTCGTAACATTTGTAAACGAATGGCTTAAATCGCTAAAAAGGGGAAACGTTATGATTTGTTTCGTAACTTTTGTAAACGTTTGACTTAAATCGCTAAAAAGGTGAAACTTTTGGATTTGTTTCGAAAAGTTTGTAAACGTTTGGCTTAAATCGCTGAAAAGGGGAAACATTTGGATTTGTTTCGTAACGTTTCAAAAGTTTGGATTAAATCTCTAAGAAGGTGAAACGTTAGGATTTGTTTCGTAATGTTTTAAACGTTTGGCTAAAATAGCTAAAAAGCTGAAAAGTTAGGAATTGTTTCGTTTTTAAATGTTTGGATTTGTTTCGTAACATTTTAAAAGTTTGTCTTAAATCGCTAAAAAGGTAAAATATTAGGATTTTTTTACTTTTAAACGTTTGGATTTGTTTTGTAATATTTTAAATGTTGTGCTTAAATAGCTAAAATGGAGAAACGTTTGGATTTGTTTTGTAACGTTTGGCTTAAATCGCTAAAAATGTGAAACGTTAGGATTTTTTCGTAACATTCTAAACGTTTTAATTCGTTTCATAACATTTTAAACATTTTGCTTAAATCACTAAAAAGGTAAAACATTTGGATTTGTTTTGTAACGTTTTAAACGTTTGGCTTAAATCACTAAAAAGGTGAAACGTTAGAATTTGTTTCGTAACGTTTTAACCGTTTGGATTTGTGTCGTAGCGTTTGGCTTAATTTGCTAAAAAGGTGAAACATTAGGATTTTTTTCGTAACGTTATAAATGTTGGCTTAAATCGCTAAAAAGGTGAAATGTTAGGATTTGTTTCGTAACGTTTTAAACGTTTGGCTTAAATCGCTAAAAAGGAGAAACCATTAGATTTGTTACGAAACTTTTTAAACGTTTAGCTTAAATCGCTAGAAAGGTGAAACGTTAGGATTTGTTTCTTAACGTTTTAACGTTTGGCTTAAATCGCTAAAAAGGTTAAATGTTAGGATTTGTTTCGTAACGTTTTAATCGATTGGCTAAAATTGTTAAAAAGGTGCAACGTTAGAATTGGTTTCTTTACGTTTTAATTGTTTGGATTGGTTTCGTAATCTTTAAACGTTTGGCTTAAATCTCTAATAAGCTAAAACTTTTTGATTTGTTTCGTAACGTTTGTAAACGTTTGGCTTAAATCGCTAAAAAGGTGAATAGTTTGGATTTATTTCGAAACGTTTGTAAACGTTTGACTTAAATCACTAAAAAAGTGAAACGTTTGGATTTGTTTCGAAACGTTTTTAACGATTGTCTTAAATCGTTAAAAAGGGGAAACGTTTGGATTTCGTTCGTAATGTTTGTAAATGTTTGGCTTGAATCGCTAAAAGGGTGAAACGTTTGGATTTGTTTCGTAACGTTTGTATACGTTTGGCTTCAGTCGCTAAAAAGGTGAAACGTTGGGATTTGTTTCGTAACGTTTTAAACGTTTGGATTTGTTTCGTAACATTTTAAACGTTTGGTTTAAATCGCTAAAAAGGTGAAATGTAAGGATTTGTTTCATTACATTTCAAACGTTTGGCCTAAATCGCTAAAAAGGTGAAACGCTAGGATTTGCTTCGTTTTAAACGTTTGGATATGTTTCATAAAATATTAAAGGTTTGGCTTAAATCGCTAAATAGGTGAAATGTTAGGATTTGTTTAGTTTTAAACGTTTAGATTTGTATCGTAACATTTTAAACGTTCGGGTTAAATCCAAAACGTTTGGATTTGTTTTGTAACGTTTTAAATGTTTGGCTTAAATCGGTAAAAATATGAAACGTTAGGATTTGTTTTGTATGGTTTTAAACGTTTGGATTTGTTTCGTGATGTTTTAAACGTTTGGCTTAAATTGTTAAAAAGGAGAAACATTAAGATTTCATTCTTAACGTTTTAAACTTTTGGCTTAAATCGCTAAAAAGGTGAAACGTTAGCATTTGTTTCGTAACGTTTTAAACGTTTGGATTTGTTTCATAACAAATTTAAACGTTTTGCTTAAATTGCTAAAATGGTAGAAGATTTGGATTTGTTTTGTAATATTTTAAACGTTTGGCTTAAGTCGCTAAAAAGGTCAAACGTTAGGATTTGTTTCGAAACGTTTTAAATGTTTGGATTAGTCTCATAACATTCTAAACGATTGGCCTAAATTGCTAAAAAGGTGAAACGTTAGTGTTTGTTTCGTAAGATTTTAAATGTTTGGCTTCAATCGCTAAAAAAGTGAAATATTAGGATTTGTTTCATTACGTTTTAAACGTTTGGCTTAAATCGCTAAAAAGGTGAAACATTAGGATTTGATTCGTAACATTTTAAATGTTTTGATTGGTTTCGTAACGTTTTAAACGTTTGGCTTAAATTGATAAAATGGTGAAACGTTTGGATTTGTTTCGTAAGGTTTGTAAACGTTTGGCTTAAATTGCTATAGAGGGGAAACGTTAGGATTTGTTTTTTAGCGTTTTAGACGTTTGACTTAACTCGCTAAAAAGGTGAAACGTTAGATTTGTTTCGTCTTAAACGTTTGGATTTGTTTCGTATTATTTTAAACATTTGGCTTGAATCGCTAAAAAGGTGAAACGTTAGAATTTTTTTAGTTTTAAACATTTGGATTTGTTACGTAACATTTTAAAAGTTTGGTTTAAATCGCAAAAACGCTGAAACATTTGGATTTATTTTGTAACATTTTAAACGTTTGGCTTAAATCGTTAAAAATGTGAAACGTTAGGTGTTGTTTCGAAACGTTCTAATCTTTTGGATTTATTTTGTAACATTTTAAACGTTTTGCTTATATCGCTAAAAAGGTAAAACGATTGGATTTGTACTGTAACGTTTGAAATGTTTGGCTGAAGTCGCTAAAAAGGTAAAACGTTAGGATTTTTTTCGTATTTAAACGTTTGGATTTGTGTCTTAACGTTTTAAATGTTTGGCTTAAATTGCAAAAAAGGTGAAACGTTAGGATTTCATTCGTAACGTTTTAAACGTTTGGCTTAAATCGATAAAAAGGTGAAACGTTTGGATTTGTTTCGTAACGTTTGTATACGTTTGGCTTCAATCGCGAAAAAGGTGAAACGTTAGCATTTGTTTCTTAGTGTTTATACGTTTGGATTTGTTTCGTAACATATTAAACGTTTCTCTTAAATCGTTAAAAAGGTAAAACATTTGGATTTGTTTCGTAACGTTTTAAACGTTTGGCTTAAATCTCTAAAAAGGAGAAACTTTAGGATTTATTTCGCAACGTTTTAAACATTCGGATTTGTGTCGTAACGTTTGAAACGTTTTTCTTAAATTGATGAAAAGGTGAAATGTTTGGATTTGTTTCGTAACGTTTTAAACATTTGGCTTAAATCGCAAAAAATCTGAAATGTTAGGATATTTTTTGCAACTTTTTAAACTTTTGGCTTAAATCGCCAAAAAGGCGAAACGTTAGGATTTGTTCATAACATTTTAAATGTTTGGATTTGTTTCGTAACATTTTAAACGTTTGGCTTAAATTGCTAAAAATGTGAAACGTTTGTATTTGTTTCAAAACGTTTTAAACGTTTAGCTTAGTTCGCAAAAAAGGTGAAATGTTAGGATTTTTTTCGTAACGTTTTAAACGTTTGGTTTAAATTGCTAAAAAGGTGAAACATTAGGATTTGTTTCTTAACGTTTTAAACGTTTGTCTCAAATTGCTAAAAAGGTGAAATGTTAGGATTTGTTTCGTAACGTTTTAAACGTTTGGATTGGTTCATAACGTTTTAAACGTTTGGCTTAAATCGCTAAAAAGGTGAAACGTCTAGATTTTTTTTGTAATGTTTTAGACTTTTGGATTGGTTTGGTAACGTGTTAAACGTTTGCCTTAAATTGCTAAAAAGTGGAAACATTTGGATTTGTTTCGTAACATTTGTAAACGTTTGGCTTAAATAGTTAAAAAGGGGAAACATTTGGATTTGTTTCGTAACGCTTGTAAACGTTAAGCTTAAATCACTTAAAAGGTGAAACGTTTGGATTTGATTTGTAATGTTTTTAACGTTTGGATATGTTTCGTAACGTTTTAAACGTTTGCTTTAAATTGATAAAAAGGTGAAATATTTGGATTTGTTTCAAAATGTTTTTGTAATATCCCGTGTTTTTCCGTCATAGTTTCGTTGTGTTCCCGACTTGGTTTTGGATTGTTTATGGTAGATTTAGCAAGTGTGACACTTTGATTGAGGTTTGGGTTGTATCTTGTATGTGTCGTATGTGTCGTGTGAGTTTTCAATGTTAATTTGATTTGTTTCCAGATTATAATCGATGATGTGTTCGTGTGCCTTCTAAATATGTGATGCTTTAGTAAAAGGTCTATATCTCCCAATTGCACCGTTGGATCGCGCCGGCGTTTGGATATGTTGTTCCTGAGAGGATTATCTAAAAACAGTGCGGTTGGATCGTGTTTCTGAGGAGGCGCGATGGAGGGCGCGATGGGTCCAACGCGCCTCGCATCGCGCCTCATGAAAAACAGCTTTTTGGAGTAAGGCGCGATGGAAGGCGCGATGGGACCAACGCGCTTCGAAACGTGCCTCATGCTGAATTGCATTTTCTTTGAGAAATGAGGCGCGATGGGTCCAACGCGCCTCGCAACGCGCCTCCCATCGCGCCCCTCTGTCAAATTTAATGACCTAGCCTATAAAAAGACCCCATAACTCGACCAAACTCTTTTTATTTCGTTTACCTAAAACCCTAGCCGACTCTCACTCGTTCCAACTCTCTGAGATCAGACCCAACCCTTCCTTTAGCAATCACGTTGCATTCGGTAAGCCTTTTTACATTCATATTGTTAATCCTCCTTTCGTTATTGTTTACCCGTACATGATCTGTTATGTTCCTTGTTCTAGCATCTCTGTGAGGCTTTCTTTAGTGTTACTTCAGTTCATATCGTCCTCATCGGTCCTGAAGCTTTGTTAACGAAATCGGTACGTTCAATCTTCTTCGTTTGCGCCGTTCGGTTCGTCATTTTAGAATTAATGTTACTGCCGATTCCTAAATTGCTTGTGGGCTCGGTCCCTGATGTGTGTAGGCATTGTTATCACGTTAAATCCAATATATATCATCTCTGGAATCTTATAGCGCTTCTAACTACAAACGGTACGTCGAACCTATCGATTTTGACATTGAATTATGTCTTTGAACGTTGGCTGCCATTACTGTTTCCTTGTTTGATGCCGTAGATTACATGAATGATCTTATGTTCTTAGACAATATGTGTATGGAGTACGTTGTGGTTGTTGTGTACTATCCGTTTAGGATTCGCCGTTCGAATCTATGTGTTGTGGCTGCCATTGTTGGTTGATACCATTACTGTCAAGTGTTGGAGTTCATTAGTTTATATGAAATCATATTATGATGAGTTGGATATTCTATAGCATGAGGAATATGATATGACTATTGGGATTCTTCAATTCATTTGTTACAGTGTTTGGGTTTTGATAAGTGAATTGTGCTTGATTAATTTGATCTTTGTCTTGATTTCTAAACCAACTTTGTTAACGTTTTTCAATCTGAGATAAAGTTGTGTGGACTTTGATTGTATCATTTTGAAAGTTATATTTGAAAACGTTAATTGTTTTATAATCGTTAAATCGAATAATTACTTGGGTAATTATTGTTTTGAATTATTGGCTTAAGGTGCCAAGTTGGCTAAAGTTACGTTTTGAGTTTATGACGTTTTCTTAAACTTAATTTAGTTAAGTTAGTCGGTAACTAAAGGTTACTTTTGTTTATGGATATTGAGTTCCGCTTGCAATTATTATTTTATCAAATCATATCTTGGGATTATAAACTATGATTTATATTTTGATAAAATGGTTGGGTCGGGTTAGACTTGGGTCACCCGACATGTGAGGTTAGCTTGGTAGTTACCGGTAACTCGGCTAACCCACTATTTGGAAATTACTTGGTTTATTATTTAATAATTGTTTTAAATAATATTTTATGAAATGGATTTTAAAGCGAGAACTCAATAGACTTGACTTGTGTGGTTTATTAATTAATTGAGTACTATGTTTACTCTGGTTGGCTTCACCTTGACTTGTTGTTTGTGCTAGTCCTATGTGGTATCTAGTACTCTCTAGAGTTAGGGTTCGTTTTAATAATTATTTATATGTGTTTAGACTCGTCGACTGTTCGTGCTTTTGAGGCAAACCGAGTCTAGGTTGCTTGCCAGGAGTTTTCACGTGGATTAGCAAGCAGTGAGTTTGTACTTACTATTTACCGCTTTATTAAGTTAATTGTTATTTTAATATCTATATATATTGTATACGTACAATTGCGAACTATTTTTCCATTATGGCTCTTAGTTGGAACATGCTACCTAATGGGCATCATTAGGACTGCGTGCGCACCGGTATTGATCTAGATAAGGTATGTGATATATGGTGGTAACTCGGTGTGAGCATAGCTCTCGGGACCAGTAGAGTAACTCGGTGTAGCTCAGCTCTCGGGACTCTAGTTATGGTTTAAGAGTGGTCGGTGGTAACTCGGTGTAGCTCAGCTCTCGGGACCAGGCCTACTGGATTATGGATATATTTAGTATTGTGGATTAGGATTCCAACTATTATATGTAATGTTTATATTAAATGTTTTAAAAGGGTTTTAAAGGGTTTTCACTTGATAAATGTAAATAGTGGTATGAACTCATCTCAGTATATCTGACCCCGTTGTTTTCCCAATTTTTCCAGGGTTATGATTTGAGCGAGTCAGCTGCTCTCCGATTCTTTATTTCCTCAGAGGTTTTATTTTATTTAATAAAGTTATTAAACTGATTTTATTCTTAGACCGCAGTAGTAATTAGAAGTCTTATATGTCTAATAGTTGTTATAAACTTATTCAAAGAATTATTGTTGTTTTGGCATTCTTTTGTTAACTTGGGTTAATATGAATTTCTGCCATGTTTAAGGCTCAGAGTTGGCGGAGCAATTTATAATAAATGATGTTGTATATTATGAACTGCTAGAACTAGGCTGGAGTCTCGGTTGCCCCCGAGCATTGGTTTTCTTGCAGGTTTATGTATTTGCTGGTTATCCGCAAGGCTAGCTATAGGTTTTGGTACAACCATACCCATACCCTAGTGCCGGTCGCGATTCATGGAAATGGTTCGTGACAGTTTTAAAGATTTGGATTGGTTTCGTAACGTTTTAAAAGTTTTCCTTAAATCGCTAAAAAGGTGAAACGTTTGGATTTTTTTCATAACGTTTTCAACGTTTTGATTGGTTTCGTAACGTTTTAAATGTTTGCCTAAAATTGCTAAAAAGGTGAAACATTTGGATTTTATTTGTGACGTTTTAAACGTTTGGATTGGTTTCATAACGTTTTAAATGTTTGCCTTAAATTGCTAAAAAGGTGAAACGTTAGGATATGTTTCGTATCATTTTAAACGTTTGATTGGTTTCGTAGCGTTTTAAATGTTTTGCTTAAATCGCTAAAAAGGTGAAACTTTTGGATTTGTTTCGTAACTTTTTAATCGTTTGGATTAGTTTCGTAACATTTTAAACGTTTGGCTTAAATCTGTCACGACCCATTTTCATGAATCGCGACCGGCGCTAGGGTATGGGTAATGTAGTACCGAAACCCGTAGCTAGCCTTTCATTTAATTCATAGACACATAAACCTGCAGAAAACCAATGCTCGGGGGCAACCGAGACTTCAGCCTAAAACTAGCAGTTATAATATTCAACAGTTAATATAACATGCTTATCCAATTCTGAGTCTAAAAATATGCATAACATAAATAACCCGAAATAATTATATAACATGCCAGAGCAATATAACTAGTCAGACTAATCCGACAAACAACTGTAATAATAATAAAGACGTCTAGTCAACTACTGCGGTCTAAGAATTACTGCGGTCTAAGAATAAAATAGTTTGACAGTTTATCAAAATAAATGGAACCTCCGAGGAAAAGTAAATGCGGAGATCACCAGACCCTCTCAGATCATAACCCTGGGAAAAATTGAGAAAACAACGGGGTCAGATATACTGAGATGAGTTCATACCACTATTTACATTTATTAAGTGGAAAACCTTTAAAACGTCTAAAACATTCAATAACGATATTACGGATAATAGTTGGAACCCTAATCCACAATTCTACATAAATAACATAATCCAATAGGTCTGGTCCCGAGAGCTGAGCTACACCGAGTTACCACTGACCACACTTATACCAGAGTCCCGAGAGCCGAGCTACACCGAGTTACTCTACTTGGTCCCGAGAGCTATGCTTACACCGAGTTACCACATTACCATAATTATCTTTTCCAGATCTTTACCGGTGCGCACGCAGTCCTAATGATGCCCATTAGGTAGCATGTTCCAACTAAGAGCCATAATATAAAAACAGTTCGAAATATACGTACAGTATATATATTTAATATTAAAATAACAATTTACTTAATAAAGCGGTAAATAGTAAGTACAAACTCACTGCTTGCTAGTCCACGTGAATACCGGCAAGCAACTAATCCTGGTTCGCCTCTGAAGCACGAACAGTAGACGGGTCTAGACAAATAAAATAATTATAAAAAAACAGACCCTAACTCTAGAGAGTACTAGACACCACATAGGACTAGCACAAATCACATGTCGGAATAAACAATTCAAAGCACACACAAATAATACCCATAAGGTAAATAAAGCCCAATTAATATAAGTCTACTGAGTTCCCGCTTAAAATCCAATTTATAAATATTATTTAATAACTTTAAATAATAAATAATTTCCAAATAGTGGGTTAGTCGAGTTACCAATAACTACCAAGCTAACCTCACTGGTCGGGTGACCCAAGTCTAACCCGACTCGAAACAATTATCAATATAAACCCAAGTTTATTTTTATAAAATAAATTAACAAAATAATAATCCATTTTAAATGCGGAACTCAATAACTTCAATTCTAAGTTACCCAAGTTACAAATCAAAAACTTAATCATTTAAAGTTAATATAAATTCAGGGACTAAATTGTACTTTAACCAATTAGAGGCTAAACTGTACTTTTGCCAAATAGGGACTAAATTGTACTTTAGTCAATTTGATATCCGAAATCAATTTAATTGCTTTTATTTATAATTAAAACAAAACATAAAATTACTAATTAAAAACTTAAGTTAAATAAGTTTTAAAACGTTTAGGGACCAAATTGTAATTTAGCCAATTTAAACCAATTTGAATTTAATTATAATTACCCGAGTAATTATATTAGCTAAATTTATAAATAGCAATCGTTTTCAATTTAATAACTATAAATCAAATCTAAACCCAAGGTTATTATCCAAAGCAAAAGGTAAAGTTTAACTAAAAGGATTTGATTGATTACACAAAATAATTGGGTGATTAAAATGACCCATTCACCATCTCTTTTGTTTCAAACAAACCATTTCCCTCCATTAACACAAGTTACAGTAATCATCACGTTTAAACCCCAAGCCATCCAAAATCTTATACCAACTTGACAAAGCAACATGATTCATAAATGAACAACAACATTAATCACCTAATCAAACCCATAAACAGTAGCATAGTAGAAGGAATCCAAATCAAAACAATGGCAGAAACTTAACAATGAAACCAAGAACAATCAAATTACTACGGATCCGAGTCGACTACGATCATGATAACAATTGTTGATGAAAACCGATTTGAGAATCATTCAAACTAAAGTAATAGAGAGCAAGAATCCATATAAGGATCCAAGAACAAACGACAGTAACCCAATCAAAACAGAAACAGTTTATATGAACAAACAAGACGGTAAAACGGCGGCGATTAAAACGAGGTCGATTACGTACCGTTTAGCGAAAACTGAAATAGGGAAACGTAGGGAATTGAGTCTAGAACGTCTGAGATCAGACGGTTTGGATTTCGACCTAGAAACGGATGAGAACGACTCAAATTACGTAATGCCGTTTCAAAACAAAATCTGAAAATCAAAGGAATTAAGAACACTTACTGAACAGCAACTTTAGAGGATGATTACGGATTCAATACTCAGCGAAAGAACGAAAGGAGAGTGGCTAGGGTTAGTTTGCAGTGTGCTCTAGGTTTTCTATGAAGAAATCGACTTAAAATAACGTAGGGAAGTGAGCCGTAAATGAGATCGAAAAGGGCCACACGAAAGGGTCCGAGGAAAACTTTGTTTCTCGAACGGGAATGGCCTTAAAGGCCCGATTCCCGTTCGAGAATGGCCTGGTCTCGAACGAGACCAGACCTGAAATTGGATTCTCGTTCGAGAATCCATATTCTCGAACGAGAATCAATAAAACCCTTTTTTTTTCTTTTTAATTAATTAAAAAAAAACAAATGGTTTAATCAATTAAAATCAACCCTAATCCAACCAACTCGAACCAACCCACTAATATCGAAAATACTTCAAAACGACCGGAAAAATGTCGGAATTTAAATGTAATAAAATGTAAAATTTTACGGGATATTACATTCTCCCCAACTAATTAAAAATTCGTCCTCGAATTTATCACGACAAGTAAATCACATCAGAACAACACGTAACACAAGTAAAAATTATAAAAAGTCACAGAATTCAAGATATCGTACCTCACAGAAACAGAAAAGGATAGCGATTCCGCATATCCAACTCGGTCTCCCAAGTACACTCCTCTACAGAATGATTGCGCCAGAGAACTTTGACCATCGGAATTTCCTTGTTCCGCAATTTACGCACTTGCGTATCAACAATCTCTACTGGCTGTTCCTCATAGGACAGCTCTTGGTCAATCTCCACACTCTGAGGCACAATCACGTGCGAAGGGTCAGAAATGCACTTTCTCAACATAGAAACGTGAAACACAGGATGTACTAACGACATGTCTGGTGGCAGAACCAGACGATAAGCCACAGCTCCAATCCTCTCTGAAATCTCATAAGGACCAATATACCTCGGTGCCAACTTTCCCTTGACGCCAAAACGAACCACACCTTTCATAGGCGAAACCTGAAGAAACACAAAGTCTCCCACCTGAAACTCGATGTCTTTCCTCTTCGGATCTGCATAACTCTTATGCCGACTAAAAGCAGTCTCTAATCTCCGCTTAATCAACGGTACCTTCTCTGAGGTAATCTGAATGATCTCAGCTCCCGAGAGTTTACGCTCTCCGACCTCCTCCCAACAGATAGGAGATCTACACTTGCGCCCGTACAAAGCCTCATACGGCGCCATCTCGATACTCGCGTGGTAACTGTTGTTGTAAGAAAACTCAATCAACGGCAGATGAGTATCCCAGCTACCCTGAAAATCGAGAACACACATCCTGAGCATATCCTCCAACGTCTGAATAGTCCTCTCAGACTGACCGTCAGTCTGAGGATGAAAAGCTGTACTGAAATCCAACCGAGAACCCAAGGATTCCTGTAACGCTTTCCAGAATCTCGAAGTAAACACAGAACCTCTGTCTGAAACAATGGAAACCGGTACACCATGCAAACTGACAATCCTGTCGATGTACAACTGAGCCAACCTCGAAGCAGTATACGAAACCTTAATCGGAAGGAAATGAGCTGACTTGGTCATACGGTCAACTATCACCCAAATGGAATCGTACCCCTGTCGAGTACGTGGTAAACCAACCACAAAATCCATAGCAATCCGCTCCCACTTCCACTCTGGAATAGGTAGTGGTTGCAAATAACCAAAAGGTCTCTGATGCTCTAGCTTCACCTACTGGCACGTCAGACACTTAGAAACATACTCAGCGACATCCTTCTTCATCCCGCTCCACCAATAGGTACCCTTTAGATCATGGTACATCTTAGTAGAACCCGGATGAACACTATAAGCAGACTTGTGCGCTTCTTCCAGAATCTGGTCTCTCAAACCATCTGAATCCGGAACACACAATCTCGAACCATGTCTCAGAACTCCATCCATAAAAGTAAACTCAGAATTACTGTCCTGCTGAACCTCCTCAATAATCCGCTTCAACTGTGGATCCTCAGCTTGTACAGCTTTGATCCGATCAATCAAAACAGGTTGCACTTGCAACTGTGCTAACAAACAACCAGCCTGAGAAATCTGCAAACCATAGCCCGAAGCTATCAAACTATGCCACTCTCTAACCATGGGTCTGCGCCCAATCTCAGAAATATGAGCCAAACTGCCCGAAGACTTGCGACTCAACGCATCGGCTACCACATTAGCCTTACCAGGATGGTACTGAATAGTACAGTCGTAGTCTTTCAGCAACTCTAGCCACCTCCTCTGTCTCAAGTTCAATTCTCTCTGATCAAAGATATATTTCAGACTCTTATGATCAGTGAAAATCTCACAAGTAGCACCATACAAATAATGCCTCCAGATTTTCAGCGCAAAAACCACAGCTGCCAACTCTAAATCATGAGTAGGGTAATTCACCTCATGCTTCTTCAACTGTCTGGAAGCATAGGCAATCACCTGTCCATGTTGCATCAGGACGCAACCCAAACCAATCCGAGACGCATCACAATACACTGTGAAACCATCAATGCCAGAAGGTAATGCCAAAACCGGAGCTGTAGTCAAAATCTCCTTGAGCTTCTCAAAGCTCGCCTCGCACTTGTCAGTCCACTCAAACTTGACACCCTTCTGTGTCAGTTTAGTCAAAGGTGCAGATATTCTGGAGAAATCTTGCACGAACCGACGATAGTAGCCAGCTAAACCCAGAAAACTTATGATCTCGGTAACTGACCTTGGCCTTTGCCAATCCATGACCGCCTCAATCTTCTTCGGATCAACCTTGACCCCATCTTTCGACACCACGTGTCCTAGAAAGGTAACCTGATCCAACCAGAACTCACATTTTGAGAACTTAGCGTACAACTGATGCTCACGCAACGTCTGTAGTATAGTCCTCAAATGAAAAGCATGCTCCTCCTCACTCCGAGAATAGATCAAAATGTCATCAATGAATACGATAACAAACTGATCCAAAAACGGCTTGAACACTCTATTCATCATATCCATAAACGCTGCTGGTGCGTTCGTCAGACCAAAGGACATAACCAGAAACTCAAAATGTCCATAACGAGTCCGAAAAGCAGTCTTAGGAACATCTGCATCACGGATTCGTAGCTGATGATACCCAGACCTCAAATCAATCTTGGAAAAACACTTCGCACCCTGCAACTGGTCAAACAGATCATCGATGCGAGGAAGAGGATATCTGTTCTTGACAGTAGCCTTATTCAACTGTCTGTAGTCGATACACAGCCGAAAGGAACCGTCTTTCTTCTTTACAAACAGAACTGGAGCACCCCACGGAGAAGTACTCGGTCTGATGAACCCGCTATCCAACAACTCTTGTAACTGGTCCTTCAACTCCTTCAGCTCTGCAGGAGCCATCCGATACGGCGGTATCGAAATCGGAGCTGTACCAGAAACCACATCAATGCAAAACTCAATATCACGATCAGGTGGTAATCCAGGCAATTCCTCTGGAAACACATCAGTGAACTCATTCACTATCGGAACACTATGCATATCACCACTACTAGTCTCCAAATCACGAACCACAGCAAGAAAACCCTGGCAACCCTTGCCTAACATCCGCTTCGCCTTGATGGCAGAAATCAGATTCTTAGGTGTCTCTGCCTTTTCTCCCTGAAAGGAAAAAGGTAGATCACCTAGAATCCTGAACTCGACTGACTTCCCTCGACAGTCAATAGAAGCATAATGGCGTGACAACCAGTCCATCCCCAAGATAACATCAAAAGAAAGAACGTCAAGTACAATCAAATCAGCACATAATTCTCTACCCTGAATAATCACTGGACAAGAAGGATAAACGACGTCCACTACTACACCTTCAGACATAGGTGTAGACACAGCTAAAGGCTCACTCAAAACAGATGGTGCCATACCCAATTTCCCAGCAAAACATGTAGATACAAACGAATGGGTTGCACCCGCATAAAATAACACTAAAGCATCTATAAAAGAAATCGGAATGGTACCTTGCACCACAGCATTTGATGCACGCGCATCCTGAGGAGTAAGTGCGAACACTCTGGCCTGACCCTGCGGCTGCTGCTGCGAACTCTGTCCAGTACCATAACCGTTGGAACCTCTACCGCCGTTACCACGGCCACCAAAACCTCTGCCACCAGAACCACGGCCCCGCTGGCCACCAAAAGATGCTGCAGGTTGAGAGTACCCTACAGACTGTGTAAACGCAGGTCTCTGCTGCTGATAAGATGACTGCGCCACACTGGAGTTAGACGTCTGCTGTCCAGATGTCGGACACTCCCTGGAGAAATGACCCGGCTGGCCACAAGTGAAACAACCTCCAGGAGCTAACTGGCACTGACCATAATGCCTACGTCTGCAATTCTGGCATAACGGAATGTTCGATCCACCACTGTACCCGCGTCCTGAACCACGGTTGCTCCCACTGCTACTGGAACTGTACGGAGCACTCCTGGCACAATGCCTCCCTTTGTTGTGAGTCCGTCGACTCCCCCTGTTGGCCTGAGAAGAGCCACTGTAGAAATTCCCACTACTATGCTGCACTGGGGTCTGCTGCCCCCCACTAGGAAGATCACTCTTTCCCTTTTGATTCTGGAAAGGGTCAGAGATCGTTCCAAACTGAACCATCGAATTCTCCATCCGCCGCGCACTATCCACTAACCGGGCAAACTCCATGTTTGTCCCTATCAGCAAAGGGAGAAACTCCGAGCCTAAGCCCCTAATATAACGGTCGTTCACTCGCTCTTGATCACCCTGAATATCTGTAGCAAACCGCCCCAAACGTACAAACTCCGTAGTGTAGTCTGTCACCGATCTATCCCCCTTCTTCAAATTTAGCAGCTTTTCTCTGAAACTCTCAGTAACAGAGAAGGGTAGATAGTAACCTCTGAACCTGATCACAAAATCAGCCCAAGACAAAGTATCCATAACTGGCCTGATGTTATCACGATACCAGTCCTTAGCTGGACCCTTCAGCGACATCTCCACAAGCATCACTGATTGACGATCAGAAGCTTGAATCCTCTGACTGTTGTACTCAAATTCCTCCAAAAAGTCAAGAGCATCCCCAGTACTATCAAAAGAAGTCGGATTCAACTTCAAGTAGATCATCACCAACTCTCTGTCCGTTGGAATGTGACCGACACCAGCAAGTCCACCAATACCAGCTACAACACCAGCCTGAGGTTGTTGTTGCTGCGCTAGCTGACCTAGTACAGTACACTGATTATGCAGAAGAGCCTGGTTGTTCTGCATCTCTACAATCCCAGCTAAGAAGGTAGTGAAGTCGAACGCTTGCATGTTTGGTGCTTGTTGCACCTCTGGTGCCTGCTGCACATTCGGTGCCTGAACACCTGCTGCACCGCGTCCTCTAGCTCCACCTCTACCAGCACCAGCTCCTCTGCCTCTGCCAGCACCTCTACCTCTGCCAGCACCTCCACCTCGACCACGTCCAGCATTAGCCTGAACTGGTGGCACGTTCTGATCGACTTCCATAGAAATCGCATCATCAGCCACAGCTTCTTGCTCTGCCGCAGCACGAGCACGAGTACGAACAACATTGTCCATATCCTAAGGATTGAACAAAAACAATATAAATAACACATAATTCATACCCAAGTATGAAACAAAACAATTAATAATTAGGATTTCCCGAGAAATCAACAGCAATAAAATACTTATCCAAGTGAAAATAGCATCAACAATTAACAGCATCAAATCAACAAATAATGACTGACTCGACGCAATCCTATTGGTATAGGCAGAATGTTTTAAAATCAAAAGATGACGGTTTTAAAGACATGACAGAATCCTATATCCGCAGTAGTTCCTAAGACACAACCATACTTAACAGAGTAAACACATAGCAAGCAATTGGCCTTGGTTTGAAACCAAAGCTCTGATACCAAGTTTGTCACGACCCATTTTCATGAATCGCGACCGGCGCTAGGGTATGGGTAATGTAGTACCGAAACCCGTAGCTAGCCTTTCATTTAATTCATAGACACATAAACCTGCAGAAAACCAATGCTCGGGGGCAACCGAGACTTCAGCCTAAAACTAGCAGTTATAATATTCAACAGTTAATATAACATGCTTATCCAATTCTGAGTCTAAAAATATGCATAACATAAATAACCCGAAATAATTATATAACATGCCAGAGCAATATAACTAGTCAGACTAATCCGACAAACAACTGTAATAATAATAAAGACGTCTAGTCAACTACTGCGGTCTAAGAATAAAATAGTTTGACAGTTTATCAAAATAAATGGAACCTCCGAGGAAAAGTAAATGCGGAGATCACCAGACCCTCTCAGATCATAACCCTGGGAAAAATTGGGAAAACAACGGGGTCAGATATACTGAGATGAGTTCATACCACTATTTACATTTATTAAGTGAAAAACCTTTAAAACGTTTAAAACATTCAATAACGATATTACGGATAATAGTTGGAACCCTAATCCACAATTCTACATAAATAACATAATCCAATAGGTCTGGTCCCGAGAGCTGAGCTACACCGAGTTACCACTGACCACACTTATACCAGAGTCCCGAGAGCCGAGCTACACCGAGTTACTCTACTTGGTCCCGAGAGCTATGCTCACACCGAGTTACCACATTACCATAATTATCTTTTCCAGATCTTTACCGGTGCGCACGCAGTCCTAATGATGCCCATTAGGTAGCATGTTCCAACTAAGAGCCATAATATAAAAACAGTTCGAAATATACGTACAGTATATATATTTAATATGAAAATAACAATTTACTTAATAAAGCGGTAAATAGTAAGTACAAACTCACTGCTTGCTAGTCCACGTGAATACCGGCAAGCAACTAATCCTGGTTCGCCTCTGAAGCACGAACAGTAGACGGGTCTAGACAAATAAAATAATTATAAAAAAACAGACCCTAACTCTAGAGAGTACTAGACACCACATAGGACTAGCACAAATCACATGTCGGAATAAACAATTCAAAGCACACACAAATAATACCCATAAGGTAAATAAAGCCCAATTAATATAAGTCTACTGAGTTCCCGCTTAAAATCCAATTTATAAATATTATTTAATAACTTTAAATAATAAATAATTTCCAAATAGTGGGTTAGCCGAGTTACCAATAACTACCAAGCTAACCTCACTGGTCGGATGACCCAAGTCTAACCCGACTCGAAACAATTATCAATATAAACCCAAGTTTATTTTTATAAAATAAATTAACAAAATAATAATCCATTTTAAATGCGGAACTCAATAACTTCAATTCTAAGTAACCCAAGTTACAAATCAAAAACTTAATCATTTAAAGTTAATATAAATTCAGGGACTAAATTGTACTTTAACCAATTAGAGGCTAAACTGTACTTTTGCCAAATAGGGACTAAATTGTACTTTAGTCAATTTGATATCCGAAATCAATTTAATTGCTTTTATTTATAATTAAAACAAAACATAAAATTACTAATTAAAAACTTAAGTTAAATAAGTTTTAAAACGTTTAGGGACCAAATTATAATTTAGCCAATTTAAACCAATTTGAAATTTGAATTTAATTATAATTACCCGAGTAATTATATTAGCTAAATTTATAAATAGCAATCGTTTTCAATTTAATAACTATAAATCAAATCTAAACCCAAGGTTATTATCCAAAGCAAAAGGTAAAGTTTAACTAAAAGGATTTGATTGATTACACAAAATAATTGGGTGATTAAAATGACCCATTCACCATCTCTTTTGTTTCAAACAAACCATTTCCCTCCATTAACACAAGTTACAGTAATCATCACGTTTAAACCCCAAGCCATCCAAAATCTTATACCAACTTGACAAAGCAACATAATTCATAAATGAACAACAACACTAATCACCTAATCAAACCCATAAACAGTAGCATAGTAGAAGGAATCCAAATCAAAACAATGGCAGAAACTTAACAACGAAACCAAGAACAATCAAATTACTACGGATCCGAGTCGACTACGATCATGATAACAATTGTTGATGAAAACCGATTTGAGAATCATTCAAACTAAAGTAATAGAGAGCAAGAATCCATATAAGGATCCAAGAACAAACGGCAGTAACCCAATCAAAACAGAAACAGTTTATATGAACAAACAAGACGGTAAAACGGCGGCGATTAAAACAAGGTCGATTACGTACCGTTTTGCGAAAACTGAAATAGGGAAACGTAGGGAATTGAGTCTAGAACGTCTGAGATCAAACGGTTTGGATTTCGACCTAGAAACGGATGAGAACGACTCAAATTACGTAATGCCGTTTCAAAACAAAATCTGAAAATCAAAGGAATTAAGAACACTTACTGAACAGCAACTTTAGAGGATGATTACGGATTCAATACTCAGCGAAAGAACGAAAGGAGAGTGGCTAGGGTTAGTTTGTAGTGTGCTCTAGGTTTTCTATGAAGAAATCGACTTAAAATAACGTAGGGAAGTGAGCCGTAAATGAGATCGAAAAGGGCCACACGAAAGGGTCCGAGGAAAACTTTGTTTCTCGAACGGGAATGGCCTTAAAGGCCCGATTCCCGTTCGAGAATGGCCTGGTCTCGAACGAGACCAGGCCTGAAATTGGATTCTCGTTCGAGAATCCATATTCTCGAACGAGAATCAATAAAACCCTTTTTTTTCTTTTTAATTAATTAAAAAAAAATGGTTTAATCAATTAAAATCAACCCTAATCCAACCAACTCGAACCAACCCACTAATATCGAAAATCCTTCAAAACGACCGGAAAAATGTCGGAATTTAAATGTAATAAAATGTAAAATTTTACGGGATATTACAAAATCGCTAAAATGAAACGTTACGAAACCAATCCAAACGTTTAAAATGTTTTGAAACAAATTCAAATGTTTCACCTTTATAGCGATTTAAGCCAAATATTAACAAACGTTAGAAGACAAATCGAAGGGGAAACGTTTGTATTTGTTTCGCGATGTTTGTAAACGTTTGGCTTAAATCGCTAAAGGGTTAATACTATAAAAAATCCCGACCTGTACACGAAATATAATTTTAATCACGACCTTTAAAAGTTGTCATATAAAACCGTGACCTTTTTTTTTTTTTTGTAAATCTATCATTTTAGTTTATTTTTTTACTAAATTATTCATTAAACCATTAATTAGGGACCCAAATTATAAATACATCGAATATTTTTATCTTTTAATTAGAGTATGTAGGATTAGAAAATTTTAGTTAGAAAAAATACATCGAATTTTACTTTCGTGATAGATTTGAAACAAAATGAAAGGTCATATGCCTATAAATGCAAACTTTTAAAGGTCGTGATTAAAATGAAATTCCGTGTAAAAGTCGTGATTTTTAATGGAATCAACCCATCGCAAAAAAGGTGAAACGTTTGGATTTATTTCGTAACGTTATAAACGTTTGGATTGGTTCCGTAACGTTTCAAATGTTTGGCTTAAATCGCTAAAAAGGTGAAACGTTTGGATTTGTTTCGTAACTTTTGTAAACGTTTTGCTGAAATCACTAAAAAAGATGAAACGTTTGGATTTGTTACGTAACGTTTGTATACGTTTGGCTTCAATCCCTAAAAAGGTAAAACGTTTGGATTTGTTTAGTAACGTTTTAAACGTTTGGATTTGTTTCGTAACATTTTAAACGTTTGGCTTAAATCGCTAAAAACATTAAATGTTAGAAATTGTTTCGTAATATTTTAAACGTTTGGGTTAAATAGCTAAAAAGGTGAAACATTAGGATTTGTTTTGTTTTAAACGTTTGGATTTGTTTTGTACCATTTTAAACGTTTGGCTTAAATCGCTAAAAAGGGGATACGTTACTATTTGTTTAGTTTTAAACGTTTGAATTTGTTTCGTAACATTTTAAACGTTTGGCTTAAATCGCTAAAAAGGTGAAAGGTTTTGATTTGTTTCATAATATTTTAAATGTTGGGCTTAAATCACTAAAAAGGTGGAACAATTTATTTTGTTTCGTAACATTTTAAACGTTTGGCTTAAATCGGTAAAAAGGTAAAACATTAGGATTTGTTTTAAACGTTTGAATTTGTATCGTAACGCTTTAAATGTTTGGCTTAAATTGCTAAAAAGGTTAAACGTTAGGATTTTTTTCGTAATGTTTTAAATATTTGGCTTGAATCGCTAAAAAGGTTGAAATATTTGGATTTGTTTCGTAATATTTTAAATATTTGGCTTAAATCGCTAAAAAGGTGAAATACTACGATTTATTTCGTAACGTTTTAAATGTTTCGATTGATTTCGAAATGTAATAAATGTTTGGCTTAAATCGCTAAAAAGGTGAAACGTTTGGATTTGTTTCGAAACCTTTTAAAGGTTTGTCTTAAGTCGCTAAAAAGGTGAAACGTTAGGATTTCTTTCGTAACGTTTTAAATTTTTGGCTTAAATCGCTAAAAAGGTGATATATTAGGATTTGTTTCGTAACGTTATAAACATTTGGATTAGTTGGCTTCAATCACTAAAAAGGTGAAATATTAGGATTTGTTTAGTAACGTTTAAACGTTCAGATTTGTTTCGTAACGTTTTAAACGTTTGACTTAAATCGCTGAAAAGGTGAAATGTTTGGATTTGTTTCGAAACATTTTAATCGTTTGGCTTAAATCGCTAAAAAGGGGAAACATTAGGATTTATTTCGTAACGTGGCTTAAATCGCTAAAAAGGTGAAACATTTGGGTTTGTTTCGTAAAGTTCGTATACGTTTGACTTCAATCGGTAGAAAGTTGAAACGTTAGAATTTAT
Source organism: Mercurialis annua (assembly GCF_937616625.2). Taxonomy (NCBI): domain Eukaryota; kingdom Viridiplantae; phylum Streptophyta; class Magnoliopsida; order Malpighiales; family Euphorbiaceae; genus Mercurialis; species Mercurialis annua. Next base: position 21,463,096 of record NC_065571.1, read on the forward strand.
TTTATAGCGTTTTAAAAGTTTGGATTTGTTTCGTAACATTTTAAATGTTTGGCTTAAATCGCTAAAAAGGTGAAACGTTAGTATTTGTTTCGTAACCTTTTAAATGTTTGGCTTAATTTGCTAAAAAGGTGAAACATGAGGATTTATTTCATTTTAAACCTTAGGAATTATTTCGTGACGTTTTAAACGTTTGGTTTAAATAGCTAAAAAGGTGAAACGTTAGGATTTGTTTAGTTTTAAATGTTTGGATCTGTTTTGTAACGTTTTAAACGTTTGGTTTAAATCGCTAAAAGCTTAAACGTTAGGATTTGTTTCGTAACATTCTAAATTTTTGGATTTGTTTCGTAACATTTTAAATGTTTTGCTTAAATTGCTAAAAAGGTGAAACATTAGGGTTTGTTTCGTAATGTTTTAAACGTTTGGCTTAAATTGCTAAAAAGGTGAAACGTTAGGATTTGTTTCGCAACCTTTCAAACATTTGGCTTAAATAGCTAAAAAGGTCAGACGTTAGGATCTGTTTCGTAACGTTGTAAACCCGTGGATTGGTTTTTTAACGTTGTAAACGTTAGGCTTAACTCGTTAAAAAGGTAAAACGTTTGGATTTGTTTCGTAACATTTGTAAAAGTTTGGCTTAGATCGCTAAAAAAGGGAAACGTTAGGATTTTTTCCTAACGTTTTTAAACTTTTGGCTTAAATCGCTAAAACGGTGAAACATTAAGATTTATTTTGTAACGTTTTAATTTTTTGGATTGGTTTCATAACGTTTTAAACATTAGGATTAGTTTCGTAACATTTTAAACGTTTGGATTGGTTTCGGAATGTTTTGCATAAATCGTTAAGAAAGTGAAATGTTTGGATTTGTTTCTTAATGTTTGTAAACGTTTGGCTTAAATCGCTAAAAAGGTGAAACGTTTGTATTTGTTTAGTAACGTATGTAAACGTTTGTCTTAAATCGCTAAAAAGGTTAAATATTTGGATTTGTTTCGAAATGTTTTAAACGTTTGGCTTAAATCGCTAAAAAGGTGAAACGTTAAGATTTTTTTCGTAACGTTTTAACCGTTTGGCTTAAATCGCAAAAAAGGAGAAACGTTAGCATTTGTTTCGTAACGTTTGTATACACGTTTGGCTTCAACGGCTAAAAAGGTAAAAAGGTAGGATTTGTTTCGTAACTTTTTAAATGTTTAGATTAGTTTCGTAACATTTCAAATGTTTGACTTTAATCACTAAATAGGTGAAACGTTATGATTTGATTCCTAACATTTTAAACATTTGGCTTAAATCGCAAAAAATGTGAAACGTTGGGATTTGTTTCGTAACATTTTAAATATTTGGCTTAAATCTCTACAAGGTGAAACTTTAGGATTTCTTTCGTAGCGTTTTAAATGTTTGGATTGGTTTCGTAACATTTTAAATGTTTGGCTTAAATCGCTAAAAAGGTGAAATGTTTGGATTTATTTCGTAATGTTAGTAAACTTTTGGCTTAAACCGCTAAAAAGGTGAAACATTTGGATTTGTTTTGTAATGTTTGTATACGTTCCGTTTCAATCGCTAAAACGGTGAAACGTTAGGATTTGTTTCCTAACATTTTAAACATATGGATTTATTTTGTAACATTTTAATCGTTTTGCTTAAATCGCTAAAAGGTTGAAATGTTAGGATTTGTTTCGTAACCTTTTTTATGTTTGGATTAAATCGCTAAAAAGGTGAAACATTTGGATTTTTTCGTAAAATTTTAAACGTTTGGCTTAAACCGCTAAAAAGGTTAAACGTTAGGATTTGTTTAGTTTTAGATATTTGGATTTGTTATGAAAGAGATTTTAAACGTTTGACATAAATCGCTAATAACGTAAACGTTAGGATTTGTTTCGTAATGTTTTAAACTTTTGGATTTGTTTTGTAATAATTTAAACGTTTTGCTTAAATCGCTAAAAAGATAAAACGTTTGGATTGGTTTTGTAACGTTTTAAAAGTTTGGCTTAAATCGCTAAACAGAGGAAACGTTTGGATTTGCTTCGAAACATTTTAAACGTTTGGCTTAAATCGCTAAATAGGTGAAACGTTAGGATTTGTTTCGTAATATTTTAAACGTCTGGCTTAAATTGCTAAAAAAGTGAAACGTTAGGATTTATTTCATAACGCTTTAAACATTTGGCTTAAATCGATAAAAAGGTTAAACGTTATGATTTGTTTCCTACCGTTTTAAACGTTTGGATTAATTTCGTAAAATTTTAAACGTTTAGCTTAAATTGCAAAAAAGGTGAATCATTTGGATTTTTTCGTAATGTTTGTAAACGTTTGGCTTAAATCGCTAAAAAGGTGAAACATTTGGATTTGTTTCGCAACGTTTTAAACGTTAGGCTTAAACCGCTAAAAAGGTGAAACATTTAGATTGGTTTCGCAATGTTTGTAAACGTTTGACTTAAATCTCTAAAACAGTGAATCACTTGGATTCGTTTCGTAATGTTTGTAAACGTTTGGCTTAAATCGCTAAAAAGGGGAAACGTTTGAATTTGTTTCGTAACATTTTTAACGTTTGTATTGGTTTCGTAACATTTTAAAAGATTGACTTAAATCGCTAAAAAGGTGAAACATTTGGATTTGTTTGGTAACGTCTGTAAACGTTTGAGTTAAGTCGCCAAAAAAGGTCAAACGTTTGGATTTGTTTTTAAACGTCGTAAACGTTTGGCTTAAATCAATAAAAAGGTGAAACGTTAGGATTTTTTTATAATGTTTTAAATGCTCGGCTTAAATCGCTAAGAAGGTGAAACGTTATGACTTGTTTCATAACGTTTGTAAACGTTTGTCTTAAATCGCTATAAAGGTGAAATGTTTGGATTTGTTTCGTGACGTTTTAAAAGTTAGGTTTAAATCCCTAAAAAGGTAAAACATTTGGATTTGTTTTGTAACGTTTGTAAATGTTTAGCTTAAATCACTAAAAAGGCGAAACTTTTGGATTTGTTTCGTAATTTTTTAAATGTTTGGATTTGTTTTATAACGTTTGTATATGTTTAGCTTAAATAGCTAAAAAGGTGAAACGTTTGGATTTGTTTCGTAAGGTTTTAAACGTTTGGATTGATTTCGTAATGTTTTAAACGTTTGGCTTAAATCGCAAAAAAGGTGAAACGTTAGGATTTGTTTTGTTTTAAACGTTTGAATTTGTTTCGTATAATTTTAAACGTTATCCTTGAATCGCTAAAAAGGGGAAACGTTTGGATTTGATTTGTAATGTTTTAAACGTTTGTCTTAAATTGCTAAAAATGTGAAACGTTAGGATTTGTTTCGTAACGTTCTAAACATTTGGATTTGTTTCATAACATTTTAAACGTTTTGCTTAAATCGTTAAAAAGGTAAAACGTTTGGTTTTGTTTTGTAACATTTTAAACGTTTGGCTTAAATCACATAAATGGTGAAACGTTAGGATTTGTTTCGTAACGTTTTAAATATTTGGCATAAATCGCTAAAAAGATGAAATGTTAGGATTTGATTCGTAACGTTTTAGTCGTTTGGCTTAAATTTCTAAAAAGGTGAAACGTTAGGATTTGTTTCGTAACGTTTAAACGTTTGGATTGGTTTCATAACATTTAAAACGTTTGGCTTAAATCGCTAAAAAAGTGAAACGTTTGGATTTGTTTTGTAACTTTTGTAAATGTTTGGCTTAAATCGCTTAAAAGGTGAAATGTTGGGATTTGTTTCGTAAGGTTTTACACGTTTGAATTGGTTTCGTAACGTTTTAAACGTTTGGCTTAAATCGCTAAAAAGGTGGAACTAGGATTTATTAAGTTTTAAACTTGTGAATTTGTTTCGTAACATTTTAAACGTTTGGTGTAAATACCTAACAAGGTAAAACGTTTGGATTTGTTTTGTGACGTTTTAAACGTTCTGACTGGTTTTGTAACGTTTTAAAAGTTTGGCTTAAATCTCTAAAAAGGTGAAACGTTGAATTTGTTTCATGACGTTTGAATTTGTTTTAAAAGTTAGTCTTCAATCTCTAAAAGTGAGAAATGTTACGATTTGTTTCGTAACATTCTAAACATTTGGATTGTTTCGTAACATTTTAAACGTTTTGCTTCAATTGCTAAAAAGGTAAAACGTTTGAATTTATTTTGTAACGTTTTAAACGTTGGCTTAAATCGCTAAAAAGGTAAAACGTTAGGATTTCTGTCGTAACGCTTTAAACGTTTGACTTAAATTGCTAAAAAGGTTAAACGTTAGGATCTCATTCGTAACGTTTTAAACATTTGGCTTAAATCGGTAAAAAGGTGAAAAGTTAGCATTTGTTTTGTAACGTTTTAAACGATTGGAATTATTTCGTAACATTTTAAACGTTTTTCTTAAATCGGTAAAAAGGTAAAACATTCTAATTTGTTTTATAACGTTTCAGACGTTTGGCTTAAATAGCTAAAAAGGTCAAACGTTAGAATCTGTTTCATAATGGTTTAAACGTTTGGATTTGTGTCGTAACGTTTTAAACGTTGGGCTTATATTGCTGAAAGGGGAAACGTTAGGATTTGTTTCGTAACGTTTTAAACGTTTGGCTTAAATTGCTAAAAAGGTGAAATGTTAGGATTTGTTTCGTAATGTTTTAGCCGTCTGGCTTTAATCGCAAAAAAGATTAAAAGTTAGGATTTGTTTAGTAACGTTTTAAACGTTTGGATTGGTTTCATAACGTTTTAAATGTTTGGCTTAAATCGCTAAAAAGGGAAAACGTTTTGATTTGTTTCGAAACATATGGCCTAAAATGCTAAAAAGGTGAACATTAGGATTATTTTCGTAACGTTTTAGACATTTGGATTGGTTTCGTAACGTATTAAAAGTTTGGAAACACTAAAAAGGTGAAACGTTTGGATTTGTTTCGTAACGTTTGTAAACGTTTGGCTTAAATCGCTAAAAAGGGGAAAAGTTTGGATTTGTTTCCAAACGTTTGAAACGTTTGGCTTAAATAGCTAAAAAGGTGAAACGCTAGGAATTTTTTCGTAACGTTTTAAACATTTGGTTTAAATCGCTACAAAGGTGAAACGTTAGGATTTGTTTCGTAACGTTTGTAAATGTTTGTCTTAAATCTTTAAAAAGGGGAAACATTTGGATTTGTTTTGTAAGGTTAAAAACATTTGGATTGGTTTCGTAACGTTTTAAACGTTTGGCTTTAATCACTAAAAAGGGAAAACTTTTGGGTTTGTTTCGTAACGCTTAAAAATGTTTGGCTTAAATCAGTATAAAGGTGAAACGTTTGGATTTGTTTCGTAACGTTCGTATACGTTTATTTTTAAGCGCTAATAAGGTGAAACGTTAAGATTTGTTTCGTAACGTTTAAAACGCTTCGATTGGTTTCATAACATTTTAAACGTTCTGCTTAAGTCGTTAAAAAGGTGAAACATTAGGATTTGTTTCATAACTTTTTAAACGTTTGGCTTAAATCGCTGAAAAGATGATATGTTAGGATTTGTTTCGTTTTAAACGTTTGGATTTGTTTCGTAACATTTTAAACATTTGGATTTGTTTGGTAACGTTTGTGAACGTTTGGCTTAAATCGCTAAAAAATTGTAACGTTTCGATGGGTTCCGTAACGTTGTCAACGTTTGGATTGGCTTTGTAACGTTTAAAACGTTTGGCTTAAATCGCTAAAAAGGTGAAACGTTAGGATTTGTTTCGTAATGTTTTAGCCGTCTGGCTTTAATCGCAAAAAAGGTTAAAAGTTAGGATCTGTTTAGTAACGTTTTAAACGTTTGGATTGGTTTCATAACGTTTTAAATGTTTGGCTTAAATCGCTAAAAAGGGAAAACGTTTTGATTTGTTTCGAAACATATGGCCTAAAATGCTAAAAAGGTGAACATTAGGATTATTTTCGTAACGTTTTAGACATTTGGATTGGTTTCGTAACGTATTAAACGTTTGGAAACGCTAAAAAGGTGAAACATTTGGATTTGTTTTGTAACGTTTGTAAGCGTTTGGCTTAAATCGCTAAAAAGGGGAAAAGTTTGGATTTGTTTCCAAACGTTTGAAACGATTGGCTTAAATAGCTAAAAAGGTGAAACGCTAGGAATTTTTTCGTAACGTTTTAAACATTTGGTTTAAATCGCTACAAAGGTGAAACGTTAGGATTTGTTTCGTAACGTTTGTAAATGTTTGTCTTAAATCTTTAAAAAGGGGAAACATTTGGATTTGTTTTGTAAGGTTAAAAACATTTGGATTGGTTTCGTAACGTTTTAAACGTTTGGCTTTAATCACTAAAAAGGGAAAACTTTTGGGTTTGTTTCGTAACGTTTAAAAACGTTTGGCTTAAATCACTATAAAGGTGAAACGTTTGGATTTGTTTCGCAACGTTCGTATACGTTTATTTTTAAGCGCTAATAAGGTGAAACGTTAAGATTTGTTTCGTAACGTTTAAAACGCTTCGATTGGTTTCATAACATTTTAAACGTTCTGCTTAAGTCGTTAAAAAGGTGAAACATTAGGATTTGTTTCATAACTTTTTAAACGTTTGGCTTAAATCGCAGAAAAGATGAAATGTTAGGATTTGTTTCGTTTTAAACGTTTGGATATGTTTCGTAACATTTTAAACGTTTGGATTTGTTTGGTAACGTTTGTGAACGTTTGGCTTAAATCGCTAAAAAATTGTAACGTTTCGATGGGTTCCGTAACGTTTTCAACGTTTGGATTGGCTTTGTAACGTTTAAAACGTTTGGCTTAAATCGCTAAAAAGGTGAAACGTTTGGACTCGTTTCGCAACAGTTTAAACGTTTGACCGGTTTCGTAACCTTTTTAAAAGTTTGGCTTAAATTGCTAAAAAGGATAAACATTTGGAGTTGTTTCGTAACGTTTGTAAACGTTTGGCTTAAACCGCTAAAAAGGTGAAACGTTTTAAACATTTGGAGTAGTTTTGTAACGTTTTAAACGTTTCACTTAAATAAATAAAAAGGTGAAACGTTTGGATTTGTTTCGTAACGTTTGTAAACGTTTGGATTTAATTCGTAACGTTTTAAACGTTTGATTGGTTTCGTAACGTTTTAAATGTTTGGATTGGTTTCGTAACGTTTTAAACGTTTGGCTTAAATTTCAAAAAAGGCGAAACGTTTGGATTTGTTTCGTAACATTTTGTAAACGTTTGGCTTAAATCGCTAAAAAGGTTAAACGTTTGGATTTATTTCGTGACGTTTTAAACGTTTGGTTTAGTTTCGTAACGTTTTAAACATTTGGTTTATATCACTTAAAAGGTGAAACATTTGGATTTGTTTCGTAAGTTTGTAAATGTCTGGCTTAAATTGCTAAAAGGTGAAACATTTGGATTTGTTTCTTAACGTTTTAAACGTTTGGATTGGTTTCGTAACATTTTAAACGTTTGGCTTAAATTAAAAAAAGGTGAAAGATTTGGATTTGTTTCGAAAAGTTTGTAAACGTTTGGCTGCAATCGGTAAAAAGGGGAAACGTTTGGATTTATTTCATAACATTTTAAACATTTGAATTGGTTTCGTAACGTCTTAAATGTTTGGCTTAAATCGCTAAAAATCTGAAACGTTTGGATTTGTTTCGTAACTTTTATAAATGTTTGGCTTATATAGCTAAAAAGGTGAAACGTTTGGATTTGTTTCGTAACATTTGTATACATTTATTTTCAAACGCTAAAAAGGTGAAACGTTTAGATTTGTTTCGTAAGTTTTAAACGCTGCAATTTGTTTCATAACATTTTAAACTGTCGGCTTAAATCACTAAAAAGGTGAAACGTTGGGATTTGTTTCATAACATTTTAAACGTTTGGCTTAAATCGCTAAAAAGATGAAATGTTAGGATTTGTTTAGTTTTAAACGTTTGGATTTGTTTCGTAACATTTCAAACGTTTGGCTTAAATTGGTAAAAAGGTGAAACGTTTTGATTTGTTTCGTAACGTTTTAAACGTTTGGCTTAAATCGCTAAAAAGGTAAACGTTAGGATTTGTTTCGTAATATTATAAATGTTTGGATTTGTTTCGAAACATTTTAAACGTATTGCTTAAATTGCTAAAAAGGTAAAACGTTTGGATTGGTTTCGTAATGTTTTAAACGTTTGGCTTAAATTGCTAAAAAGGTGAAATGATTGTATTTGTTTTGAAAGGTTTTAAACGTTTTGCTTAAATCGCTAAAAAGGTGAAACGTTAGGATTTGTTTCGTAACGTATTAAACGTTTGGCTTAGATCGCTAATAAGGGAAAACGTAAGGATTTGTTTTGTAATGTTTTAAACGTTTTGCTTAAATCGCTAAAAAGGTGAAAAGTTAGGATTTGTTTTGTAACGTTTTAAACGTTTGGCTTAAATTGCTTAAAAGGTGAAACATTTGGATTTGTTTCGAAACGTTTTAAACCTTTGGCTTAAATCGCTAAAAAGGCGAATCATTTGGATTTGTTTCGTAACATTTTAACTGTTTGGCTTAATTCGATAAAAAGGTGAAACGTTAGGATTTGTTTCCTAACGTTTTAAATGTTTCACTTAAATCGTTAAAAATGTGAAACATTTGGATTTTTTTCGCAACGTTTTAAATGTTTCACTTAAATTGCTAAAGAGGTGAGACGATTGGATTTGTTTCGTAACGTTTGGCTTCAATTGCTAAAAAGGGGAAAGGTTTGGATTTGTTTCGTAATATTTGAAAACGTTTAGCTTAAATCGTTAAAAAGGTGAAACGTTTGGATTTATTCCGTAACGTTTAAACATTTGGAATGGTTTCGTAACGTTTTATACGTCTGGAATTATTTCGTAACATATTAAACGTTTTGCTTAAATCTCTAAAAAGGTGAAACGTTTAAATTATTTTCGTAACGTTTGTAAACTTTTGGCATAAATCGCTAAAAAGGTGAAACATTTAGATTTGTTTCGTAACGTTTTAAACGTTTGGCTTAAATCGTTAAAAAGGTGAAACATTAGGATATTTTTCCTAACGTTTTATATGTTTGGCTTAAATCGCTAAAAAGGTAAAACGTTATTCCTAACGTTTTAAACGGTTTGCTTAAATCGCTAGAAAGGGGAAACAGTTGGATTTGATTCGTAATGTTTGTAAATGTTTGGCTTAAATCGCTAAAAAGGATAAACATTTGGATTTGTTTCGTAACGTTTGTATACGTCTGGCTTCAATCGCTAAAAAGGTGAAACGTTAGGATTTATCTTGAAACTTTTAAACGTTTGGATTTGTTTCTTAACATTTTAACCGTTTGGCTTAAATCTCTAAAAATGTCTAACGTTAGGATTTTTTTAATAACATTTTAAAAGTGAGGCTTAAATCGCTAAAAAGCTGAAACATTAGGATTTGTTTTGTTTTGAACGTTTGGATTTGTTTCGTCACATTTTATACATTTGGCTTAAATCACTAAAAAGTGAAACGTTAGGATTTGTTTCGTAACGTTCTAGACGTTTGGATTTGTTTCATAACATTTTTAATGTTTTGCTTAAATCGCTAAAAAGGTAAAACGTTTGGATTTGTTTTGTAACGTTTTAAACGTTTTTATTAAATGGCTAGTAAGGTAAAACATTAGAATTTGTTTCTTAACGTTTTAAACGTTTCGATTTGTGTAGTAATGTTTTAAACGTTTGGCCTAAATTGCTAAAAAGTTGAAACGTTAGGATTTCAATCGTAACGTTTTAAATGTTTGGCTTAAATCGCTAAAAAGGAGTAACGTTAGAATTCATTTCGTAACGTTTGACACGTTTTGATTTGTTTTTGTAACATTTTAAACGTTTTGCTCAAATCGCTAGAAAGGTAAAACATTTGGATTTATTTTGTAACGTTTTAAAAGTTTGGCTTAAATCGCTAAAATTGTCAAACATTAGGATTTTTTCGTAACGTTTTACATGTTTGGCTTAAATCGCTAAAAAGGTCAAACGTTTGCATTTGTTTCGTAACGTCTTAAACTTTTAGATTTATTTCGTAACATTTTAAACGTTTGGCTTAAATTGCTAAAAAGATGAAACACTAGCATTTGTTTCGTAACGTTTGGCTTAAATCCGTAAAAAGGTGAAATGTTAGGATTTGTTGCGTAACATTTAAAACGTTTGGATTGGTTTCGTGACGTTTTAAATGTTTGGATTTGTTTCGAAACAGTTTAAGCGTTTGGCTTAAATCGATAAAAAGGGGAAATGTTAGATTTATTTCGTAACGTTTTAAACGTTTGGCTTAAATCGCTAAAACGGGGAAACGTTAGGATTTGTTTAGTAAGGTTTTAAACGTGTTGCTTAAATCGCTAAAAAGGTGAAACATTAAGATTTGTTTCGTAACGTTTTAAACGTTAGGATTGGTTTCGTAACGTTTTAAACGATTGGCTTAAATAGCTAAAAAGGTGAAACGTTTGGATCTGTTTGCTAACGCTTGTAAATGTTTGGCTTAAATCATTAAAAAGGTGAATCATTTGGATTTGTTTCGCAATGTTTGGCTTATATTGTTAAAAAGGGGAAACGTTTGGATTTGTTTCGTAACAGTTGTAAACGTTTGGCTTAAATCGCTAAAAAGGTGAAATTTTTGGAATTCTTTCGTAACGTTTGTAAACGTTTGGCTTAAATTGCTAAAAAGGTGAAACATTTGGATTTGTTTCGTCACGTTTAAACGTTTAGATTAGTTTCGTAACATTTTAAACGTTTGGATTGCTTTCGTAATGTTTTAAATGTTTGGCATAAATCGCTAAAAAGGTGAAACATTTATGTATAATTAGTAACGTTTGTAAATGTTTGGCTTATATCCCTAAAAAGGGGAAACGTTGGGATTTGTTTCGTAACTTTTTATATGTTTTGATTAAATCGCTAAAAAGATGAAACGTTTGGATTTGTCTCGTAATATTTTAAACGTTTGTCTTAAATTGCTAAAAAGATGAAACATTAGGATGTTTTTCGTAACATTTGGTTTAAATCGCTAAAAATGTGAAAGGTTAGGATTTATTTCGTAACATTTTAAAGGTGTAACGTTTAGATTTATTTCGAAACATTTAAAATGTTTGCCTCAAATCGCTAAAAAAGTGAAACATTAGGATTTTTTTCATAACGTTTTAAACGTTTGGCTTAAATCGCTAAATAGGGGAAATGTTATGATTCTTTTAGTAATGTTTTAAACGTTTGGCTTAAATTGCTAAAAAGTTGAAACAGTAAGATTAGTTTCGTAACGATTTAAATGTTAGGATTCGTTTCATAACGTTTTAATCGTTTGGCTTAAATAGCTAAAAAGGTGAAACATTTGGATTTGTTTCCTAACATTTGTAAATGTTTGGATTAAATCTCTAAAAAGGGGAAACATTTGGATTTGTTTCGCAACGTTTTGAACGTTTGGCTTAAATTGCTAAAAAGAGGAAATGTTTGGATTTGTTTCGTAACATTTTTAAACGTATGGCTTAAATTGCTAAAAAGGTGAATTTTTTAGATTTCTTTCATAACGTTTGTAAACGTTTGGCTTAAATCGCTAAATAGGTGAAACAATTGGATTTGTTCCGTAACGTTTAAACGTTTGGATTGGTTTCATAACGTTTTAAACGTTTTGATTGGTTTCGTTTTAAACGTTTGGCTTAAATCGCTAAAAAGGTCAAACGTTTGGGTTTGTTTCGTAACGTTTGTAAATGTTTGGCTTAAATCGCTAAAAGGGGAAACATTTGGATTTGTTTCGTAACCTTTGTATATTTTGGATTGGTTTGCTAAAAAGGTGAAACGTTAGGATTTGTTTCGTAACGTTTAAAATGTTTGGATTTATTTCGTAACATTTTAAACGTTAGGCTTAAATCGCTAAAAATGTCTAATGTTAGGATTTGTTTCGTAACGTTTTAAAAGTTTGGCTTATATCGCTAAAAAGGTGAAATGTTAGGATTTGTTTTTCGTTTAAAACGTTTGGATTTGTTTGATAACATTTCAAACATTTGGCTTTAATCGTTAAAATGGTGAAACGTTTGGATTTGTTTTGTAACGTTTTAAACATTTGGCCTAAATCGCTAAAAAGGTGAAACGTTAGGATTTGTTTTGTAACATTCTAAACGTTTGGATTTGTTTCATAATATTTTAAACGTTTTGCTTAAATCGCTAAAAATGTAAAACGCTTGGATTTGTTTTGTAACGTTTTAAACGTTTCGCTTAAATCGCTAAAAAGGTAAAACGTTAGGATTTGTTTTGTAATGTTTTAAACGTTTGGATTTGTGTCAAATGTTTTAAACGTTTGGCCTAAATTGCTAAAAAGATGAAACGTTAGGATTTCATTCGTAACGTTTTAAAAGTTCTCCTTAAATCGCTAAAAAGGTGAAACGTTAGCATTTGTTTTGTAACGTTTTAAACGTTTGGATTTTTTTCGTAACATTTTAAACGTTTTGCTTCAATCGTTAAAAAGGTTAAACATTTGGATTTGTTTTATAATGTTTTAAACGTTTGGCTTAAATCGCTAAAAAGGTCAAACATTAGGATTCGTTTTAGGATTTGTTTCGTAACATTTTAAACGTTTGGATTTGTTTCGTAACGTTTTAAGCGTTTGGATTTGTTTTACAACGTTTCTAAATGTTTGCCTTAAATTGATAAAATGATGGAACATTTGGATTTGTTTCTTAGAGTTTTATACGTTTGGATTGGTTTCGTAACGTTTTAAACGTTTGGATTAGATTCATAACGTTTTAAATGTTTGGGTTAGATCACTAAAAGGTGAAACGTTAGGATTTGTTTCGTAACGTTTTAAATGTTTGGATTGGTTTCATAACATTTTAAACGTTTGGATTAAATCGCTTAAATGGTGAAACGTTCGGAATTGTTTTGTAACGTTTTAAACGTTTGGATTACATCGCAAAAAAGGTGAAACGTTAGGATTTGTTTCGTAACGTTTTAAACGTTTGACTTAAAATTCTAAAAAGCTGAAACGTTAGGATTTATTTCGTATCGTTTTAAGCGATTGGATTTGTTTCGTAACGTTTTAAACCTTTGGCTTAAATCGTTAAAAAGGGTGAAACGTTTGGCTTAAATCACTAAAACAAAGGTGAAACGTTTGGATTTGTTTCGTAACGTTAGTAACCGTTTGGCTTAATTCGCTAAAAAGGTGAAACGTTTGTAAACGTTTGGCTTACATTGCTAAAGGGTTAAAAGTTGCCACTTAAAACCATGACCTTTTGTTTTTTTTTTCAAATATATCACCGATTGTTTTCCGGTGTATTTTCACCTTTCATTTTTCAAATCTACCGGATTCTAGTTGCCACGTCATAAAAAATACACTGAAAATTAATTTGGTGATAGATTTGAAAAAAATGGAAGTTCATGGTTTTATATAGCAATTTTTAAAAGTCGTGATTAAAATGAAACTTCTTGTAAAGGTCATGTTTTTTATGAAATTAACCCTTGCTAAAAAGGTGAAACGTTTGGATTTGTTTCGTAACGTTTTAAACATTTGATTTGGTTTGGTAACGTTTTAAACGTTTGCCTTAAATCGCTAAAAAGGTGAATTTGGATTTGTTTCGTAACGTTTTAAACGTTTGGAATGTTTTCGTAACGTTTTAAACGTTTGGCTTAAATCACTAAAAAGGTGAATTTTTTGGATTTGTTCCGTAACGTTTATAAATGTTTGGCTTAAATCGCTAAAAAGGTGAAACGTTTTAAACGTGTGGATTGGTTTCGTAATGTTTTAAACGTTTGGCTTAAATTCCTTAAAAGGTGAAATGTTTGGATTTGTTTCGTAATATTTGTAAATGTTTGGCTTAAATCGCTAAAAAGATGCAACGTTTGGATTTAATTTATAACATTTTAAAAGTTTGATTTGTTTCGTAACATTTTATACATTTGATTTGTTTCGTAACGTTTTATATGTTTGGCTTAAATCGCTAAAAATATGAAACGTTTGAATTTGTTTCGTAACGTTTTAAACGTTTGGATTGGTCTCGTAACGTTTGAAACGTTTGGCTTCAATTGAACAAAAGGTGAAACGTTTGGATTTGTTTCGTAACGTTTGGCTTAAATTGTTAACAATGTGAAACGTTTGGATTTTTTCGTAACGTTTTAAACGTTTGTATTAGTTTTGTATCGTTTTAAATGTTTGGCATAAATCGCTAAAAAGGTGAAACATTAGGATTTGTTTCATTACGTTTTAAACGTTTGGCTTAAATCGCTAAAAAGCTGAAACGTTAGGATTTGTTTCTTAACGTTTTAAACGTTTCGAATTTTTTCTTAACGTTTGGTAACGTTTATAAACGTTGGCTTAAATCGCTAAAAAGGTGAAATGTTTCGATTTGTTTCTTAACGTTTTAAACGTTTGGATTGGTTTTGTAACGTTTTAAACGTTTTGATGAAATTGCTAAAAAGTTGAAACGTTTGAATTTGTTTCGTAACATTTGTTAATGTTTGGCTTAAATTGCTAAAAAGGTGAAACGTTTGGATTTGTTTTGTAAAGTTTTCAACATTTGGATTGGTTTCATAACTTTTTAAACGTTTGGCTTTAATCGATAGAAAGGGGAAACGTTTGGAATTGTTTTGTAACGTTTGTAAACGTTTGGCCTAAATCGCTAAAAAGGTGAAACGTTTGGATTTAATTCGTAACTTTTTGAACGTTTGATTGGTTTCGTGACATTATTAATGTTTGGCTTAAATTGCTAAAAAGGGGAAACGTTTAGATTTGTTTCGTAACGTTTGTAAACGTTTGGCTTAAATTGCTAAAATGTTGAAACGCTTGGATTTAATTTGTAACATTTTAAAAGTTTGATTGGTTTCATAATGTTTTAAACGTTTGGCTTAAATCATTAAAAATGGGAAATGTTTGGATTTTTTTCGTAACATTTTAAATGTTTGGATTGGTTTCATAACGTTTTAAACGTTTGGCTTAAATCGCTAAATAGGGGAAACATTTGGATTTATTTTGTAATGTTTGCAAACGTTTGGCTTAAATCGGTAAAAAGGCGAAACATTTAGATTTGTTACCTAACGTCTTAAACATTTGGATTGGTTTCGTAACGTGTCACGACCCGATTTCCACCCCAAAGTTCGAGTCGAGACCAGCGCTAGGGAATGAGAATGGTTGTTCCGAAACCCGTAGCAAGTCTAAAACCCCTATAAATTTTTTGCAAATATAAATCTAGATCATTCCTCACGTACGATGCGTTTTCAGAAAACACCTCTAAAACATGTTCCTGTTTAACGTAGAAATAGCTATGAAAATATTCATATAGCAAAATCCCGTTTTCAGAAATGCTGGTTGAATAACCCTAGTTATTTTGACCCACACGCATTTCTGAAAACTGGTGCGGTGGTACAGGGACTTATCTCACGTGCCCTTCCTCACAGGCAGCCCTGTCTCAAACCACGCATCCGAAAAATATGTTTAATAAAATATATCGAACACACTTTTCCTTTCAAAGCGTTATATCAAACATATTTAAAACATACACAGCAGGCACACAAACGTAAGGCTAGCTAAACTATACACAGTGTCTATGCAGAGCAACGACACGAAGCTTGGCCTACCCGTAGGGGACACCACAAAACACCATTAAGTAGCCAGTTAGTCGAGTTAGACAAAGTCAGGTTCCAGAGTATATAGACAGAGGAATCCCGACGTAACCACAGGCATAGCACACCTATATACACTATTGCAGCATCTAAGAGTTCAAAGTGTTATTTACATATTGACAGAAAAAGCTTCCCTAATGGAAAAGGGTGGAAGCTCGACCAGACCCGATAGCTAGGTACCTGAAAATGATAAACAACAATAGAGTCAGAAATATAAATATTTCTGAGTGATTAGATAGGTTTACAATTATATACCAAAATCACTTATAGGCAAAATATCGGTGTATAAAAATATTACTAGTTCTCGATCCAAATGAAACCCAGGTCCTGTTACGTTATGTCACGACCCAATTTCATAGATCGCGACTGGCACTAGAGTATGGGTATGGTCGTACCAAAACCCGTAGCAAGCCTCGCGGAAAACAATGAAATAAGTAAACCTGCAGAAAAGACTCATCGGGGGCAACCGAGACTCCAACCTAAGTCTAGCAGTTTATATCACAGTTCTAATATGAAGAACTTAAATATCTGAAATACTCATCTAAACTGAGTCTCAACAGCATGCCTTATATATAATGAGATAAATCCAAAGTATACACGCCAAAGGTAATAATAAAACAATCGGACCAATCCGACAATCCAAGTACGATAATCAAAATGACAAACTAATTCTAATGCGGTCTAAGAGATAAAACAGTTAACTAGCTTTATTGACGTAAAAACCTCCGAGGAATCAAAGAAACGGAGATGACCAACGCACTCAAATCATAAGCCTGGAAAATTGGAAAAAAAACAGGGTCAGATATACTGGGATGAATTCATAATGCTATTTACATTTATTAAATTTAAAACCTTTAAAACAAATCTTTTTATACTAATATACTTAAGATTATGGAAATACAGTATTGAAATTATACCAGCGTAAGTATGACGTATGATACTGAACCCACAGTGGACATGAATAAATCCTCGTCATATACCAGCGTAAGCAAGACACTAGTCTGCTGATCCCAGAGTACTTACCGGTGCACACAGTCTCGATACAAGCCTATCGAGTAGCTCGTTCCAATCCATATTCATAATCGCTTAAAATAGTTCGAAACAGTTTATATACTACAGTAATTGCAGTACTTAATAAAGCGGTAAATAACACTACAAACTCACTATTTGCGTATCCACGTGAATCTTGGCAAACAGCCTAAACCTGCTCTTACTCCAAAGCACAAACAGTCGACGAGTCTAGAAACAAAGCTTAAGTTAAAAACAAATTATCCCTTAACTCTAAGAATACTAGACACCACGTAGGACTAGCATCTCAAACCACAACCAAGGTATAAGTCCAAGCACACCATCCATACAAACAATAAAATAAGCATAATTGAGTTCCCGTTGAAAATATAATCTGGAGTACTTCTATAACTTAGTTTAAAACTTTAAAACCAAGTGAAATCCCAGAGTAGTAAATTAGCCTTCAAGCTTAATCTCACATGTCGGGCAACCCAAGTCTAACCTGACCCAACGTTATGCCAAAGTAAAACCAAAGTATAATCCAAAACCTTTAAATCAAAACAACGTTCATTTGAAAACCATGGAACTCAACCATCGCTTAACAACTAAATAAACCATTTATACAACATGCTTAAACCTTTTGCCAACACTTGGAAAAACCACCCAGAGTAGACACACATATTCCCAAGCATATAAAATGATCCATAAGAGGTCTAAATACACACATGCGTCATTCAATTCAGATGTGATATAGAGAAGTTAACTTAACCATTTACACGACACAATTTTGCCAAACTTGAATACAAACAACACGGAACATCGTCAACGACTATTAAACAATGCCAATATGTTACAAACATCCAAAACATCCTTAGAATCACTTATGGGCAGCCACTTATGTCTTGAACAACAATCAAGTCAAAACAAGTTGAATTCATGCATTACAAGTCCAAAAACCAACCTTAGGTCTATCAAACAATCTACACAACAAAGAAGTGATTACATCAATCTATAACATCCCTAAATATGGATTTCCAGCAACTATCATTATATCAAAACAGTAGCGACGTTTCTAGTATAAGCATGCCCATCAATCTAGCATTTAACCTAACAATTGATATGAACAACCAAAGTATAATCTCATACAAATATGAGAAACCAAACCTAATCATTAAAATCAGTTCAAACATGCCAAAAATAATGAATCAATAATCACAACACCCAAAGAATAGGTTTAACCCGAAAACACAAGATTCAATACTTACCAAGGAGAGTTAAGCGGATAGGCAAATCACACGAATCCAAGAACAGAATGGATCAGAATATTAATGCTCAAGACCTCATACAACATTAGAAAATAAGGGTTCATAAGCCATAAAACATATTGAACCAAGGACATATGAACATACTAAGGATAGGGTGTGCGAATCACTTACCGGAGTCCAATAATCAAAGGAATTGATGTACAACGATCTATCTCAGAGAATTTTAGTGTAAGAATGTCGGCTAGGGTTTGCAAAAGTGAAAGAAAGGTTTTTGGGTCAAATAAGAGGTCTATTTATAGGCCCCGACACAAAATTACAGGTGAGGCGCGATGGGAGGGGCGTTCGTCCAATCGCGCCTTCATCAGGCGCAGAAATCACATGGGACGCATTGCGAGGCTAGATGGCTCATCGCGCCCTCCAATGCGCCTCAAACAGTTATATCCAAAAATGAGCCCGATCAAACAGTTAAATTGGGAGATATGGATGTTTTATCAAAACATGTCAGATTTAGAGGGCACACGAACACATCATAGATTATAAACCAGATACAAATCAAATTGCTATCGAAAACTCACACGATACATACGACGCATACAAGATACAAATCAAACCCCAAACAAAGTGTCAAACTTTATAATTCCACCATAAACAATCTGAAACCAAGTCGGAAACAAAACGGAACCATGACAGAAAAACACGGGATATTACACATTATAATGCTATCATATATAATGCATATGCTCAACTCTTGTTTAATACAGGATAAGCTGTATACATAAGTATCACAGCCATCTTAACTCTGTTTAGGGTTGCTGGGCCGCAACTTAAATCACTGCCACCTCAGGACTACCCAATAGGTTTAAGCCGCTTTGCAAGCATCTGGCTTAACCTAATCTCAGTATGTATGCTTATAATATTTACCTCTCATCTAGTTCATAAACACCGGTGATCACACAGTCCTATTGTTGCCCAATAGATAGCTCGTTTTAGTGGATCTTCCTTGGCTAAGTTTCATACTTAGTGCAATTTATGGATTTAAAAACAATTAATACTAATATTCAAAACTAAACAAATGAAATCACAACACCGCTAGGTCTGGAACTTAATCCCGTGGTTGAGGTCAGATTGCTGACTAGCTAGTCGGACTAAACACACAAAGCAAACAGGATAAAACACCTCAATATATTTTTCCTATAAAATTTCTAGGTCCATAAATCCAGTTCTAGGTCAAACATATAATCATGTAAACATGTAACACTTATGGTCTCTTTTCTTTTAAACCATATTATAAATTCTCATTTTGAGAAAACGTGGAAACTTCTCTCTAGAAGTTATTTTAGGTATCACAATACCTAAAAAAACCATTTATAATATATACTTAATTGTAAAAACAATTCTCAGTCATATACTAATTATTTAGCAAAACCGATTGCTAAATCTTTAAAACCGTTTAAACATCGACTTTAACTCTTTCAAAATCCTTTATAAACGTTTACCTCTCTTTTTAAAAGTCTTTAGGTTTAGGTTATTAAACTCTTTTAACTTTCTTCCAAAAGAATTTATTGTTTTTAAACGTTTTCGGATCAACAAAACCACGTAAGGTTCTTTGGGCAAAAAGCCCCAAAAAATCCCCTCTCATCGGCATCTCAGCACGATGCACGATTGTGCACCTTGGATGGTGCACGGTCGTGCACCCTGGATGGTGCACGGTCATGCACCCTGGAAGATGCACGTTCGTGCACCTCCAAACAGTGCACGTTCATACACCCGCATGCACAGCCTCGGGAAATTTGATTTATTTGGCTATCTCATGTGCTTTAACTCCGTTGTTCCGCCCCTAACACGTATACACAATCTAATCTATCCATATTCACGTTCGAAACGTAAAAACAATACGTATACGTTTGATTCGATACGGTAACCGTTTATAAACGAATATATATTCGAAATATATCAAAATATATAAAAATAAACGTTTAATAGGGGTATACTACCTCGATTACTTGAGTAATCGTTGAAGAAACGGAGTTAGAATCGAGAAACGGATCGAACGGATGGAGACCCTAATCGCCGTCGCACTGAGAGCTTAAGCAACTCTTTCTTCTTTTGAAAGAAGAGAAAATGAAGTTATGTGCCTCATTTCATATCAAATGAATCATATATATAGTTTTGGCAAAAGTGCGCTTTAGTACTAGCTCAATCATGCACTTTAAACCAACTTTTTAAGTAGTCGTCCGTAGCCCAAACAAAAACGATTTCCGAATTTCGTGAAAATTTTACCAAAAATCAAATAAAATATAACAAGAATAAAAATATAATTTTTATTTCCATCAGACTTATATTATATTCTTAATAAATCATTTTCGATTTATTAAGTCCGCATTGAGTGCGCTTGATAAAATTTCTGCTTCCAAATTTTATCAAATTTTCACGATAACATTTCTAAAATATTTCGCTAAGATTAGCACCAAAAATATTCGCTAGGGACTTATGAATTATTCTACACCCTATTCATAAATCTATATTGTCCCCGTTAACTATATAGTTTATCAAATTTAAATTCTAATAATTTAACGTTGCAATCCTATAGCCATAATATAAATTTAGGGACACTCGTAAATTAAATTTATCTTTAAATTTAATTTACCTACTCTCGTCTAATAAAATATTAGACACATGGCTATATTTTATCCCTTAAATTTTCGGGTTATTACATAATGTTTGTAAATGTTTGGCTTAAATAGCAAAAAAGGTGAAACGTTTGGATTTGTTTCGTAATGTTTTACATATTTGGAATGGTTTGGCAACGTTTTAAATATTTGGCTTATATCGCTAAAAAGATGAAATGTTTGGATTTTTTTCGTAATATTTGTAAACATTTGGCTTAATTTGCTAATAGGGTGAAACATTTGGATTTGTTTCGTAACATTTGTATACGTTTGGCTTTAATCGCTAAAAAGGTAAAACATTAGGATTTATTTCGTAACGTCTTTAATGTTTTAAACGTTTGGATTTATTTCGTAACATTTTAAACATTTGGCTTAAATCACTAAAAATATGAAATGTTAAGATTTGTTTCGTTAGGTTTTAAACGTTTGGCATAAATCACCAAAAAGGTGAAATGTCAGAATTTGTTTTGTAACGTTTTAAACGTTCGGATTTGTTTCGTAATATTTATATATTTCGATTTGTTTCGTAACTTTTGTAAATGTTTGGCTTAAATCGAAACAAAGATGAAACGTTTGGATTTGTTTCATAACGTTTTAAACGTTTGTATTGGTTTCGTAACGTTTTAAACGTTTGGCTAAAATTGCTAAAAAAGTGAAACGTTTGGATTTGTTTTGTAACTTTTGTAAACGTTTGGCTTAAATCGCTAAAATGGTGAAATATTTGGATTTGTTTTGTAACGTTTTAAACTTTGAGATTGCTTTCGTAACGTTTTAAGCGTTTGGATAGGTTTCATAACGTTTTAAACATTTGGCATAAATTGACAAAAATGTGAAACGCTTGGATTTATTTCGTAACCTTTGTAATGTTTGGCTTAAATCGCTAAAAAGGTGAAACGTTCAGATTTGTTTCGTAACATTATAAATGTTTGGATTGGTTTTGTAACATTTTAAATGTTTGGCTTAAATCGCTAATAAGGTGAAACGTTTGGATTTGTTTCTTAACGTTTGTAAACATTTGGTTAAAATCGCTAAAGGTGAAACGTGTGGATTCGTTTCATAACGTTTTAAATGTTTGGAATTGTTTCGTAACGTTTTAAACGTTTGGCTTAAATCACTAAAAAGGTGAAATGTTTGGATTTGTTTCATAACGTTTGTAAACGTTTGGCTTAAATCGCTAAAAAGGTGAAACATTTGGATTTGTTTCGTAATATTTGTAAACAATTGGCTTAAATAGCTAAAAAGGTGAAACGTTTGGATTGGTTTCGTAACGTTTTAAACGTTTGGCTTAATTTGCTAAAAAGGTGAAACATTTGGATTTATTTCGTAACATTTTAAATGTTTGGATTGGTTTCGTAACGTTTTAAACGTTTGGCTTAAATCGCCAAAAAGGTGAAACATTGGATTTGTTTCGTAACGTTTGTAAACAATTGGCTTAAATCGGTAAAAAGGTGAAACGTTTGAATTTCTTTTATAACATTTCAAACGATTGGATTGGTTTAGTAACGTTTTAAACATTTGGCTTAAATTGCCAAAAAGGTGACACGCTTGGATTTGTTTTGTAACTTTTAAAAAGTTTGGATTGGTTTCGAAACGTTTTAAAAGTTTGGCTTAAATTGATAAAAAGGGGATACATTTGGATTTGTTTCATAACGTTTGTAAACGGTTGGCTTAAATTGCTAAAACAGTGAAACGTTTTAAACGTTTGGATTGGTTTCTTAATGTTTTAAACGTTTGGCTTAAATCGATAAAAAATGAAACGTTTTGATTTGTACCGTGACGTTTGTAAACGTTTGGCGGAAATCACTAAAAAGGTGAAACGTTTGGATTTATATCGTAATGTTTGTAATGGTTTGGCCTAAATTGCTAAAAAGGTGAAACGTTTGGATTTGTTTTGTGACGTTTTTAAACATTCGCATTGGTTTCGTAACGTTTTAAACATTTGGCTTAAATCGCCAAAAAGGTGAAATGTTTGAATTTGTTTCGTAACGTTTTTAAACATTCGTATTGGTTTCATAACGTTTAAAACGTTTGACTTAAATCGCTAAAAATGTGAAATGTTTGGATTTGTTTCGCAACGTTTCAAACGTTTGGAATTTCGTACTATTTTAAACGTTTGGCTTTAATCGCTAAAAAAGTGAAACGTGTGGATTTTTTTTGTAAAGTTTGTAAATGTTTGGCTTAAATCGCTAAAAATGGAAAATATTGGGATTTGTTTCGTAACATTTTAAACGTTTGGATTGGATTCATAACGTTTTAAACGTTTGGATTTGTTTCGTAACGTTTGTAAACATTTGGCTTAAATCCCTCAAAATGTAAAACGTTAGGATTTGTTTCGTAACGTTTTAAACGTTTGGATTTGTTTCGTAATGTTTTAAACGTTTGGATTGGTTTCGTGACGTTTTAAACATTTGTCTTAAATTGATAAAAAGGTGAAAAGTTTGGATTTGTTTCGTAACGTCTATAAACATTTGGCTTAAATCTCTTAGAAGGTGAAACGTTAGGATTTGTTTCGTAACGTTTTAAACGTTTGGCTTAAATCGCTAAAAATGTGAAACATTTGGATTTGTTTTGTAACGTTTTAAACATTTGGCTTAAATATATGGGTTAATTACATATAAAATCACCACCTTTGCAGGAATTCTCAAAAATAACACGACCTTTAAAACGTGTCAATTCAGGGCATCACCTTTTATTTTTTTTCAAAAACAACATGGCCACGTTTTTAGATAAAATTTTGCTGACTTGGACACCAAATAGGAGCGCCATGTGTCATGCCACGTCAGAAAAAACGCCACTAAAAATATGCTCATGTTATTTTTGAAAAGAAATGAAAGGTGGTGCCCTGAATTGCCACGTTTTAACGGTCGTGTTATTTTTGCAATTTCGTGTAAAGGTGGTGATTTTATATGTAATTAACCCTAAATATTTACAAAGGTGAAACGTTAGGATTTGTTTCATAACATTTTAAACGTTTGGATGGGCTTTGTAATGTTTAGCTTAAATTGCTAAAAAGGTGAAACTTTTGGATTTGTTTCCTAACGTTTGTTAACGTTTGGTTTAATCGCTAAAGAGGTGAAACGTCTGAATTTGTTTCAAAATGTTTTAAACGTTTGGCTTAAATCGCTAAAAAGGCGAGACGTTAGAATTGGTTTCATAATGGTTGTAAACATTTGGCCTAAATCGCTAAAGAGGTGAAAGGTTAGGATTTAATTCGAAACGTTTTAAACGTTTGGCTAAGATCGCCAAAAAGGTGAAACGTTAGGAATTGATTCGTAACGTTAGTAAACGTTTGGCTTAAATCGCGAAAAAGGTGAAGCGTTTGGATTTGTTTCGTAAAGTTTTAAACGTTTGGATTTGTTTCGTAACGTTTTAAACGTTTGGCTTAAATCGCTAAAATGGGGAAACGTTTGGATTTGTTTGTAACGTTGTGAACGTTTGGCTTAAATATTTAAAAAGGTGAAACATTTGGATTTGTTTCGTAACGTTTGTAAATGTTTTGCTTAAATTGCTAAAATGGTGAAACGTTTGGATTTATTTCGTGACGTTTGTAAACGTTTGGCTTAAATAGCAAAAAAGGTGAAACATTTGGATTTCTTTCATTTAGTTTTAAACGTTTGGATTGGTTTCGTAACGACTTAAACATTTGCCTTAAATCGCCAAAAGGTGAAATGTTTGGATTTGTTTCGTAACGTTTTAAACATTTGGATTGGTTTCATAATGTTTTAAACGTTTGGCTTAAATCTCTAAAAGGGTAAAACGTTTGGATTTGTATCTTAACGTTTGTAAACGTTTGGCTTAAATCGCTAAAAAGGGGAAACGTTTGTATTTGTTTCGTGACGTTATAAACGTTTGGCTTAAATGGGTAAAAACGTGAAACGTTTGGATTTGTTTCGTAATATTCTAAAAGTTTAGAATTTCATAAATTTTTAAACGTTTGGCTTAAATTGCTAAAAAAGTGAAATGTTTGGATTTTTTTCGTAACGTTTGTATATCTTTGGCTTAAATCGCTAAAAAGAGGAACCATATGGATTTGTTTCGTAAAGTTTTAAAAGTTTGGATTGGATTCGCAACGTTTGCAAACATTTGGCTTAGATTGCTAAAAATGTACGTTAAGATTTGTTTCGTAACATTTGAAATGTTCTGATTGGTTTCGTAATGTTTTAATCGTTTGGATTGATTTCGTAACGTTTTAAACGTTTGTCTTAAATCGCAAAAAAGGTGAAACGTTTGGATTTTTTTCTTAACGTTTGTAATCGTTAGGCTCAAATCACTATAAAGGTGAAACGTTAGGATTTGTTTCGTAACATTTTAAACATTTGGCTTAAATTGATACAAAGGTGCAACATTAGGATTTGTTTCGTAACGTTTTAAACGTTTGGATTGGTTTCCTAACGTTTTAAATGTTTGGCTTAAATTGATAAAAAGGTGAAACGTTTGGATTTATTTCCTAGCGTTTCTAAACGTTTGGCTTAAATCGCTAAAGAAGTGAAACGTTTAGTTTGTTTCGAAACGTTTTAACCTTTTGGCTTAAATCGCTAAAAAGGTGAAACGGTAGGATTTGTTTCGTAACGTTTGTAAACGTTAGGCTTAAATCGCTAAAAAGGTGAAATGTTTGGATTTGTTTTGTAACGATTTAAACGTTTGGCTTAAATCGCTAGAAAGGTGAAACATTTGGATTTTTTTCGTAACATTGTAAACGTTTCGCTGAAATCACTAAAAAGTTGAAACGTTTGGATTTGTTTTGTAATGTTTTAAACGTTTGCATTGTTTTTGAAACGTTTTCAACATTTGGCTTAAATCTCTAAAAAGTTGAAACATTTAGATTTGTTTTATAAAGTTTTAAACGTTTGGATAGGTTTCGTAATATTTTAAACATTTGGCTTAAATTGCTAAAAAGTTGAAACGTTTGGATTTGTTTCATAACGTTTTAAACATTTGGCTTAAATTGCTAAAAGGGGAAACATTTGAATTTGTTTCGTAAGGTTTGTAAACGTTTGGATTAAATTGCTAAAATGGTGAAACGTTTTAAACGTTTGGATTGGTTTTGTAATGTTTTAAACGTTTGCCTTAAATCGATAAAAAGGTGAAACATTTGAATTTTTTTCGTAACGTTCGTAAACGTTTGGCATAAATCGCTAAAAAAGGGAAACGTTTGGATTTGTTTCGTAACGTTTGTAAACGTTTGGCTTAAATTGCTAAAAAGGGGAAACGTTTGGATTCGTTTTGTGACGTTTGTAAACGTTTGGCTTAAATCGCTAAAAAGGTGAAACGTTTGGATTTGTTTCATACAATTTTAATTGTTTGGATTGGTTTCGCAACGTTTAAAATATTTGGCTTAAATCACCAAAAAGGTGAAATGTTTGGATTTGTTTCGTGATGTTTTAAACATTTTCACTGGTTTCGTAACATTTTAAACGTTTGGATTTGTAATACCCCAAAAGATTCAATTATCCAATTGGGCAACGTTTCCAGCTTTGAGTTGCTGGAGTGGTGATAACGAAAAGATTTTTTGAGAAATTTAGATAAATAAAATTTTAGTAGGTCGGTTTTGGGAAATTAATTATGCGGAAATTAATGTTATATTTTAATTCTAAAGTTGGAATTGAAATTAAAAGGAAAAATGTAAAGAAAAGTCCCAAAATGAAGTTCAGGGACTAAAGTGGTAATTTATCCACTACGTCTCAAAAATGGAAATTTATAAGTTTTGACGGAAAATATTAGTGTTGGGATTTGTATTGTTTATTGGGTATAAATAATACATATACGTGACGATTAAAGTACTAATTGATTTAGTTATGGACGAGATTAAACAAAAAGAAAGTTTAAAGAACATATTGTATTCATTAAAGAAAACAAGGATTAAAGTGTTCCTTTAGCCATGAAATATAAGGGATTCATTTGATATGAAGGATCAGAAGAAGTAATAAAGAAGAATCTAGAAGATCGTTTCATTTTCACCGATCAACTACGGCAAGCAGCCGTTTCTCTGTTGGGCATCCGTTTCGTGCGATTCTTGCGCCCATCTCTCCGGAACTGAATGATCTACTGATCTTAAGAATCATATCAAGGTAAGATTTTAGTTTTTGGTGGTGAAATGGTGTTTTTTTGGGCTGTTTCGTTTGAAAAGTTACGTTTGAATCGTTCGGATAAAAATCGAGTTGTTCTTGATGCGTTTGAAGTGTAAAATGATAAGTTAAGTGTTTATATGAGTTGTGTATGACTTGGTATGAGTTTTGGATGATTTGGGGCCTCGGAAACGGTCCTTATACGTCAAAAACTTTGCACCTGAAGTGGGCACGACGTGCACCACCAGGGGGCACGATGTGCACCACCAAGGGTGCACGACGTGCACAAGGAAGGGCACGACGTGCCCTTCATGAAAATTTAAGGGCACGACGTACCCTACTTCGATCGTGACCTCCGGGGGACTTCCGGGAGCAAATATTGGCTTCCGATAGCATGATACGGGTGTAGAACTCTGACAAATGTTTGAAAATGAATAATAATAAGACATTATAGTAATGAACATTAACATGATGAGTAATCAAGATATGAATAGATATCTATAGAGAAAGATACGTTTAGAGCACGACGGTTATGTTTCGTGCTTTTGTCATGTTAGGTATCAGTGCAGTTTTTAAGAATAGGATTCTCTAAGTATATGTTTTAACGATAGAATCCTATGATAGATCTGACGGACTATCGAGCTACGAGTATGACGAACCAAGAAGCTCGACGAGGATTGACGGACCAGTCTCCTAAAGCTTACGTTCAGATATAAGGAATAGCGATCATTGTGAGTAGCAAATTTACTTTCGCGTATTATTATTGTAAAAGTTATTTTCGTACGTTATGAATATTATCATCAATACATCGCGTGTATTTGATTTGCTCGTATTAGATGTTATGTTTGATGAATTTCATTGTATGAATGCTCTTATGTTCATTGTTTTGAATGTGAGTATCTAGTGTGCGATCCAAAGAAACCCACTACCTGTTGGGTGTCAATAGGCTGTGTGATAACCAGTAAATGAGTCAGTGTAGCGTGTCTAGATTGTCTTTGAGATTATGAGATGCGCATATGACACGAAGGCGATACGCGAGTGAACTCAGTTAGAGTAACCTGAGCCCCGTATCTAGTGGGTTGGACCCACCAGTGAGTTGGACTCACACTTTGGAATTAAGAGATTGGTCGCGGCTGACGTGGTTGAGTGTGAACACTCTCGGGTCGGACCATTTGGATTAAGTTGATTTGCTTGTATACGTTTCGCAAGTCATGGATTAGAGTTTCGATCGGGTCTGTTACTTAAGAATGTTTGCTGTTTGCTTATATCATGAATGGAATTTACATGCGTATTAAGCATGCGATGCTATATTTTTATAATACCATTAGTAATACGCATACTCACTCAGTATTTTCCCAAATACTGACCCCTCACTCTAATGTTTTCAGGTAGCCGGAGTTGGATCAGACAAACTATCTTCGTTGTGCCAGAATTCGTTGGACTTGCACAAGTACGAGTTCCTAGAGCTGCAGTAGTCAGTAGGCGTCAATAGAAGATTTATGACTTGATTTCAAATAATTGATTTTTAATGTAAACTATGATATGATATTTTAATATCTATTTATAAATATATTATCTAAAAGAGTTTCCTGAAAACGTTTCATATAAGATATTATATTTTTAATTGCGAAAAATTTATAACTGTTTTAGGCTTGCTACGGGTTTCGGAGCTACCACTCCCATTCCTTAGCGCCGGTCTCGGCCTAATAATTTGGGTCGTGACAATTGTGGTATCGGAGCAGTTGGTCCAGTTACCTCTGCTAAGATGCGTTTGTTGGCTAAGTAACCTAGGAACTACTGCAGCTATAGAGTTTAGTTTTGTCTTATCCAAGTCATTTGTATGATTTGCTTTGTGATCAGTATGATAGATTGATTTGTGAAATGTTTGTTTGCTTCTTGTGACACGTGTATATGAGATACATACACGTATTTCATTTTCGATTGGATAGGCATGCATGATATGCCTATTTAGATGAGACCTTTAGGATATGTAATGCCTCCTATGAATAGAATATAGTTGACATTGCTATGATTTGATAGTAATACGTACGTGGTTAGCATTAAATAATGTGAGAGAGGCTATTAAATTCGATCGATTGAGACGTCAAGATGTGTACGGGGAAGAAGTATGAAGCTATAGAAGTGGGAGAACTTTCCGGATACAGAGTTTTAAAGTTAAAGTTATTTGTTTAACAATTCTAAAAGCATAATTGTGCCTAGACCCGTATTAGTCATTGATAATTTCCACGACATTGATAGAAATGCATCACTACATACAGCAATACGTGCATCAATAGGACATGCATCATATGCATTACGCTCAGACGAAAAGGTGAGCTGTGGCAACTCTTTGGGGATGAGAGACGTCATCACCCTAGTGCACAATTTTGCTAAGATTTAAATGGAATTTTCAAATGAGCAGTTTTATTTGAAAGAGTTTTCAAGAGTTTTGTTTTTAGTGTGAGTATACCTAGACCAGAACTCTGTAGCGGAAGTAAAATGCTCAATATCAAGTTGCGATCAAGTCAACGAAGAGAACGAATATGTATAATCGCGAGAACATAGGATTTGTGCCTCTAGTTAATGAACTTAGCATTGATTAAACAAACTAGTATTCGACTAGAATAATATATGTTTTTGGATAGTAAATCATACCCGATTAATAACGTATAGCACATGTATGTTATGCGTAAATATTCTTAATGATTGGTTAAGTCAATGTGAGTGGAATGCTCGCAGGACTTAAGATGCGATACGTAACCAAAGAAAATCTAGGCGACACTGATTTTCTTTGAGGGCGGTCAACATAGACGCTTATAGCTACGATAGTAATATGCGTATAACATATACAACGCGAGTATATGCTTTGATAATTTGCTAAGTCTACAATGAGTCAGAACACTTAGAAGGCTTGCAATAAGAGACGTAATCCTAGAAGGCCTAAAGGAAGGAGACGTTCCTAAAGTCCAACTTACGTGGATAGCGGTTAGTTATGATGACTAGTAGGTTATATTTTAAGGAATTCATCAGTATTCCTTTATATAATCGCTATACTATGAACAAAGAATTGAGCGAACGCGCACCGTTACACAGTAAGTGTGTGAGGCACGAGAAGAAGATCGGAGTAACGAAAACGAATGAAACTCGGTCCATTTGGCCAATAAAGGCCAGGAACGAGATAAATATCAAAGGGGAACTAGTAAGACAAAGTGGGAATGTCAAACACCAGGAGTGTTGCGACAACCTAACGTCAAGATGGATCGGTTAGCAGAAAAGTAATTGATATAAGAAATTGTATGCCAATAATAGGACGATGGATAAGTTAAGACTAAAGGAGTTTGACGGATCAAGCGGTATGCTAGATCTTCTAGGAAAAGTAAAGTAAGATGCTTCTACACATCTAGCGGATGAAGGAAAAACAGTATTGTCGATCAAGATGTCGATGAAAGGTTCAACCTATGATTAGTTTCGATAAGCAATTAGAGCAGTGATAGACCAAATAATATGAATTAAGTTTGTAACCCGATTTGGGGAATTCTTTCTACCATTAGCTCCGATTAAGGATAATAGGGAAAGATCAAAGTAATTAGATCAGAAGATACGATGAAAATGAATAATTGAAGTATATCATAAGAAATATTGAGACATAAACGACATGTACTGCAATAGGTGGATTGAGAGTTGAAACTTCCACCTCAAGATTTTATTATGAAACGGATTAGTAAAGCGTGAAAGGTATAAATGTAATGGATGCTTATGAAGTGTCAACCCTTAAACTTTCAATTAGATCAAATAAAGAGTAAAGTGCATAATGTGATCAATATAAAGATTGATAATGATCCTTGAAGGATTAAGATGCATTATGCGATGTCAAACTTATTTGATGTATGATAAAAGCTCCAGGCAATCGAATATATGAGAAGATATGATCAAGAGATTTAATATTGGAGTTAAACCACATTAAAGAAAGTGATATCAGGTAGATCGAGACAGAAGATAGGAGACAAAAGTAAAGTATGCCAAAGGTACATGACATGTATGATGAGGTATAATAATTTAAAGATAGATGAAGAACACTAAGAAATTGACTAGAATAATAAGGGTTGAGAGAGTATGAATAACTTGCGTATGTCGCAAGGGACTTGATATGTCACGACCCAAAATTATTGAGCCGCAACTGGCGCTAGGGTACGGGAGTGGTAGCTCCGGAACCAGTAGCAAGCCTTAAATCATTAATAATTTTTCGCAAATAATAAACAAATAATGTCAAACAACGGAAGCAATTACATATATAACATATAACCAAATATTTACATTAACTGTTAAACCTCGCGGGCTCTAGTTACCGTACCCTGTACGAACTAGCCTCGCGGTACTATATACATCAGTTAATGTCTCAAAACATCTCACCGGCATCTGGGGCCTTAGATCATATATCAAACACGTAGCCCATCAAAAAGCATATAAACAATGACAACAGTTAATATATACAATCAAAATGAACTGCTGTCTAGGCTACTATTCTATCGACACAGGACCACTACTGCAGCATTCATAGAAGTCAGAAACTATACATACACAGCTGACTTCTGGACTTCAAAATTGGCCTCTAACTAGGTCCACAAACTAAGCACCTGAAAGACATCAAAGGTGAGAGGTCAGTATTTGGGAAAATACTGAGTGAGTTAACATTTACTAGTAGTATTAATATAGAAATATAGCATCGCATCTCAAGAAAACAATAATATGAAACATATAAACATGTATTTGATCCGTACGAAACTAATATCCTAGCATGCGACACATTTCTCGAATAATCATTTATCATTCAACCCAATCATAAATCTCAAGCTGTGAGTCCAACTCACTAGTGGGCCCAGCCCACTAGATACGGGGACTTCCAGGCTAAACCGTAGCCGAGTTCACTCTCGTATCGAATTCATATTATATCATACGTATCCAATCATTTCTCAAATTCAATTACACTAGACTGACTCAATACTGGTGATCAACACAGCCTACTGACACCCAATAGGTAGCTAGTTTCTTCGCGTCGCTTACTAGTTCTCGTATATAGAAATTAATAAAACATATAACATTTCAATCAACTATATATAATGTGATGCGTGTAAATAGTATATATATCTATATAAAATAACTTTAATATATAATACGTGAAAGTAAAATACAACTCACAGTGACCGCTATCCACTCTACAACAAGATCGATGTGGTAATATGCTCATACTAGTACACCTCTAGTGCCCTCACTGCTCGATCGTACGTCTGATACATATTAATTAACGTTTAATAGTCAGACGTAAATCATGTGTTTATACGTACAATACTTTCATAATTTAAGTATTGGTTTCATTCCTAGTATTATTTACGTATCCAGAAATTCTTAGTCGTATTCACGACTTATCGAATGCTATTCCTTGTATTCGGGAATTATATAATTTCCTTAACGTTTTTCATTTTCGTTACTCGCGTCAAACGTCGAGTTAAATCCTACTTTTTAAGTTATCGGTGTCTTTAATTGAATATTAGGGTTTAATATTCAAAATATAAAAATCTCATTTCTTTTTTGCTAAAAGTTCATTTTGGTCCCTTGGCTAAAAGTCTGTTTTAGCCCCTTGGCTAAAAGTCCATTTTAGCCCCTTCGAAAAAACGTCGTGCGAGCGGTGCACGGCTTGGCTATGCGCGCGCATAGCCTGGGCTATGCAGGCGCATAGCCTCGCCCGGCTATGCGGGCGCAAAGCCTGGCTGTGCGCGCGCACAGCCTGGCTATGAGCCCGCATAGCTTCTGCTATGCGGGCGCATAACTACCGCTATGCACGGCCTCGGAAACTTCGTTTCCGGGCCGTTCCACCGCACCCCGACCTACTACACATATTAAAAATCTCGTTTCTTATCAAATTCATTATCTAGCTTTCGCCAAAACGCTCAAACCGAGCCAAAAACGTCAAATTGATAACCTTTAACAAAAACAGCCCGTACAATCCGAATTTGACACAAATTCTCGAACTCTCACCTTGGAACGAAGCTTGATATCGATAGAGGATTTGATTTTGAAGGAATTTCCGCGAAAATCACTCGATTCGGACGTCGAACGGCGAAACGACGGCGAAACGATCGATCGGCGTAATTCTCTCGTTCTCTCTGGAATACTCTCTGCCTCTTCATTGTTCATATCTCATTTCTTATATATTTTGGTTAAAAGCTCACTTTGATCCTTGTTCTTTTTGTTTCTTATCATTTATCCTTTAAACTTTTCTTTCCTACGATTTAGTCCATAGCTAAATCGATAAACTCTTTTATTACGACTTATACGTATTATTTATATCCTATAAATAATACAAAGCCCGATATTAACACTTTCCCGTCAAAATCCAATACTTCTATTTTCGATACAAAGTGGCTAAATTACCACTTTGGTCCCTATACCTTATTTTGGACCTTTCTTGGCATTTTTCCTTTTAATTCCAATTCTAACTTTAGAATTGGAATATAATCTTAATTTTTCTTATAATTAATTTCTCAAAACCGACCTACTTAAAACTTATTTATCTTGACTTTATCAGAAATCTTTCCGATTTCGCCACTCTGGCTAATCTAAACTGGACACGTGGTCCAATTAGATAATTAAACATTTTGGGGTATTACATTCTTCCCCCTTATAAAAATTCGTCCTCAAATTTTCATAAATCTTCTTGGGATCTTAACTTATCCTTACAATTTCCTTGACGTCCATTAATACATTTTGATCGCACTTTTCCTTTTACTTAAACTCCTAGCTTTCCACGTATGGCTGTGACCTCACTAATCGATTATTTATTTTGCTCACCGTAGCTTCTTGCCGTTGTATAGTTGAGAATTTTCTCACTGTCATCCTTGTTTCATCTGTCGTCTTTCCAGAATAATGCACATGTAGATGCATCCTTAACATCATAATCCTTGCGTCGTTACTACTTGGTTGTAACTAATCATAACCTAATGTTTTCTCATTTCATCATTTCATTCTTAGTAGCCATAGGTTGTTACTTGTTTCCTTTATACGTGAAGGATCACGACGTGCCAATTTTATTCTTACAGACGTACTTACTTTATTCATATTCCTATGAATGTTATCTCTCGTAATCATAACCTGCAGTTATGATCTTTACTATCGTCTTTAATTATCACCTTCCTCTCTTACTGGTCCTTGTCATTTCTCACTTCTTTCTATCATTGTCTAACTCTTCATTTCTCTTAATGTAGCTAAACTTGATACATTCTTTACTATCTTCGACTTCTCTTTTCTTTGCTCCTTTAATCTCTCGTGAGCTTCCCGTCCTTCTATCAGTCGTGATTTTTCATCCCTTACCATCATCTTAAACGTTTCATTTCACGTTACTTTTAGTCGTATAACTTGTACAGCCGTCTTCTTTGACCGATACTATTCGTATCCTCATTTTCTTATCTTCTTCACCTTCCCTCTAATTACTCTTTTGAGGTTCATTTTGAGTTTCTTATTGACTTTTCAGTCAAAGCTGTCTTCCCTTTACGTCGCAATTCCCTATTTATAATAACCTTATAAGAATCTCATATGTTTCTTTAACGCTTAACTGTTTCGAGAATCTTTCTTGTTAATTAACCTTCATTGAACTTCTTTCTTATCTTTAACTTTTAACTAACTTCATCTTTAACTTTTATCCTTAATAGATTCGGCAGGTCCTTAATAACTTATTTATTTCCTTAATCGTCATTCTTTCTTACTATATAATCAACTTCCTCTCTCGTCTTATACTTCTTCTTCTTACTTTCGACTAGCTTCATAACTTCATTCTCATTTCCCAAGGTATCATTTCTCGTTCTCATCACATAGTGGCTTTTTAAATACAATTCACTTCTATCTGTCCAATAGCAATAAAGTATCACTTTATTCTTTACTTACTGTATTTATTACATGTTTCCTCTATTTATAATAGTTCTGGTATTGCTGCTCTCTTTTGATGATCCTTCTGACTTATCTCTAAAACTTTTCATGTTCTCTAATCATCTTGTAAAATTTTGAGGGTATATGGGTTTCCTCATTATATTTCCTTTCATAATATCCACAATTCTTACATTTACTAACACGTACGTCTATACGTGTGTTTTTCTCCTTATGTTAGAATTTTACACTTAACCTTTCTCCTTTCTGTTAACACAACTTATAACTCTTAATGCTGATATTAATAACTTTACCTAATATCAGTCATATAGCATCATCATCTCTCTTGATCTATCTAATTTTTAAACCTTCACGTTTTGCAAAATTGTCTGTTTCGTCGTTTCGTATCTCTTCCCTTTCTATTTCTGTGTCTTTGAACACTGGTATTGATAAGGTTATATATCCTTTAACTATCACTTAACGTTCATCATTCACATTACCATCTTCTTGACTTTCATATTTTTAATCTCTCTCCTCCGATTGTGACTTTCGATTGCTACTTTACTTTTCTCCACACAAGAATAATCATTACGTTATCATTCTTATATACCCATTACGTTTCTTTCTTCTAACATGACTCTCTGTCACTTCATTCTTCGTTCTATCATAAGGATAAATACTGTATCCTTAAGTATTGCCAGTGCATTACAGCTTATCTGCGTGTGCTTTCCGGCAATAATTCCTTATTCACATTCTTCTTTAGCTCCACTAGCTTCGTTGCAATAGTTATTATCATGGCTTTACTCTATTATTGGAATTGCTTTTACAATTTTTATTCTTATTTGTTGAGAATCTTTTACTATTTGTCGCAGGGCTTCACATCCGAGTTTACTCACTGAACAAACAATTTTTAAAACTTCTTTTGGCTGCGCAGCTCTTTCTAAATCACTTTTCATAAATCGTTTGAAATCGTTGGTACAATTGTTCCTCTCATAACTAAGGAGTTGCTTAAAATCGCATTTTCTTTATCATTGTAAAAGATATGATGCATGATCTATATTTTGAAAATCAGTTTCTTATGCATTCCTATCGTAATTATGCAATATCATATGCGATGTTTGAGCACAAGTGTACCCTGAAAAATCATAAAAACTTTCCAAAATTTTCATAAAACCGTAAGTTTACTCTAGATTATACGCTCTGCGACTATTAACGGCTTTCTTTATAATTATTGGGTATATTTCAAATTTTTGTATTGCTGTCAAATTTTTTTTGTATTGCTGTCATTTTCTGTCATTTACAGACTGTTCCTCTGTCACATCCCTTTTCTCTCCATACCTCCGACAACTCAGTTAAATTCAAAATTTTCTACTGCTGTAATCACCATATCCACTTCTCCAATATTCTGTACTATAATATATAAAATTTAGGTACCAACGTTCTTCACGATTCTCTCTTCTCGTAATATATCTTTTTTCTTTACAGCTTCTAGAACGTAATATAGGAATTACGTTCACTACAAATGTATTATGTAGTAATATAATTGTTTTTGTGAGTTATGTTTATATATTCTTTTATTAGGCGCGTGTTTAACAACAGCGCTTCCTATAGGTTCTCGCTTTCCGAGGTATTATTCTATAGGCGTATCCTATTCTATCATGCAATGCAACAGTTATATATAAACAATAATGCAAACACATAAACATAATACTCAAAGCATATAAGTCGCTAATACCTGGAGGTGCCTGATGCGGAACGCTAGGTTCCCTAATAACTACTCCTGTGCGACGGCCCCTAACTGTTATACCGGAGTTTCTTCCGCCTCTTTGTACAAAATAAGGGATGGTTCTAATTCTGGAGGACGTGCTCACGTAGTCTGGGTGGTACTCACGTCTAAAGTAAAAGGGTCGTACCGGATCACCCGTCCACTCATGCTCTATTTCAATCCCACGGACAATCGTAGTGAGCGTGCTAAAATGTTCGTCCACGTGATCATACAGCTCATCAAACTAAGGTCCTAAACCCCTGACATACCTACGATTAATGGTTCTATTGTCTTCGTTCAGATCAGGGACTCCTTCAGCCATCCGCACAAAATCAGTAGAGTACGCTCCTACAGTTAACATCCCTCTAGAAAAAGAACGCATCTGTCTCCTAACCTGGTTTAGGGCTATCTGCCCCTGACCGTTGGATATGTCTGCATCTTCCCTCAAATTGCGGTATCTCCGCACACCAGACCAAAAATAGTCACCTCTGTACTCTTCGACGTCTAATTCATCTAACTGTTCTTCTTCTTCATACTCTTCCTCCTGAGGATCTTCCTTTTCTGCCTCCTCTTCTAATTCTTCTTCTGGATCCTCCTTACGATCCTCCTCAGGATCTTCTTCAGGATCCTCTTCCGGATATTCCGCCGGTTCCTCTTCCTCTTCTTCGTTGTATTCTATCTCCGGCGAATGCACTCTAACTCTGTTTCCAGAAGAACTACCTATCTCTGACACAGACATAAAACCATTTTGATATATCTCTGGCTATGCTCTAGTATTTGCGTGGAATCCATTCTGATGGACCCCAGATGGTTCGCCTACTTCATTATGAAACCCGTTTTGAAATATAGGAGGCGCTTCCTCCCGTTCTTCCTCATCATGCGACTGAGCTCCGTTTTGCCCAGACATGCTGAAAAGAAACAATTTCAAACATAAGCGATCATCTGAGTCCCTTTCCACACGAAATTCCAGTATCAGCTTATAAAATGCTGTAAACATTTAGCATTTGATCCAACCGCACGTAATTTACAAGCAGATAAACATTTAGTAACCTCAGCGCAAGTGATATTCACTTAGTTATCTCAGTCGTTCATATATACAGATGCTAATTATATGTTATCATAATAACCCTGATTCGCGCGTGCCACGTCACTTACTACTAATGCACATATAACACAATTACAGACAACTAAGGTCCGACTCATTGCTGCAGTAGTTCCTAGGTATACTTCCTGACATAATAATTCTAGTCAAACAGACAATCAGACAAATCTAGCAGTGGTAACTGGACCAAACTGCTCTGATACCAACATTGTCACGACCCAAAATTATTGAGCCGCAACCGGCGCTAGGGAACGGGAGTGGTAGCTCCGGAACCCGTAGCAAGCCTTAAATCATTAATAATTTTTCGCAAGTAATAAACAAATAATGTCAAACAACGGAAGCAATTACATATATAACATATAACAAAATATTTACATTAACTGTTAAACCTCGCGGGCTCTAGTTACCGTACCCTGTACGAACTAGCCTCGCGGTACTATATACATAAGTTAATGTCTCAAAACATCTCACTGGCATCTGGGGCCGTAGATCATATATCAAACACGTAGCCCATCAAAAAGCATATAAACAATGGCAGCAGTTAATATATACAATCAAAATGAACTGCTGTCTAGGCTACTATTCTATCGACACAGGACCACTACTGCAGCATTCATAGAAGTCAGAAACTATACATACACAGCTGACTTCTGGACTTCAAAATTGGCCTCTAACTAGGTCCACAAACTAAGCACCTGAAAGACATCAAAGGTGAGAGGTCAGTATTTGGGAAAATACTGAGTGAGTTGACATTTACTAAAAGTATTAATATAGAAGTATAGCATCGCATCTCAAGAAAACAATAATATGAAACATATAAACATGTATTTGATCCGTACGAAACTAATATCCTAGCATGCGACACATTTCTCGAATAATCATTTATCATTCAACCCAACCATAAATCTCAAGCAGTGAGTCCAACTCACTGATGGGCCCAGCCCACTAGATACGGGGACTTCCAGGCTACACCGCAGCCGAGTTCATTCTCGTATCGAATTCATATTATATCATACGTATCCAATCATTTCTCAAATGCAATTAAACTAGACTGACTCAATACTGGTGATCACACAGCCTACTGACACCCAATAGGTAGCTAGTTTCTTCGGATCACATACTAGTTCTCGTATATAGAAATTAATAAAACATATAACATTTCAATCAACTATATATAATGCGATGCGTGTAAACAGTATATATATCTATATAAATTAACTTTAATATATAGGCTTAATTTCTTAAAAAACCCACACCTTACACTTTTTTTTCGTTTATACCCTGACCTTGTAAAAACACCATTTGTACCCAATTTTGGGTTTTTATGTTTCATCCCTACCCAAAAGCATTAAATTGTACTCTTTTCATTTAGAAAAGAGTTAAAACATACTTTTTTCTATTTTAAAAAATATAAATAAATCCTTAAACTTAAAAAATGATCAAATATATCCAAATAATTAATTAATTTTTTTAATTATATAAAATAATAAAAAAATTAAAAAAATATTATTATTTTTAATTTTAATTTTTTTGTTAGAAATATTTTTTAAAAAAATTAAATTAAATTTAAAAAATAAACAAAAAATTCGGAATTATTTTTAAAAAAAAATTATTATTATTTTTAATTTTTTGAAGAAGATGGTATTTTTGTACTATTAATAACTTTAATATCTAATTAGTATATAAGTTAAAAATGAAGGATTGTTTTAAACTCTTTTTCAGATGAAAAGAGTACAATTTAATGCTTTTGGGTAGAGATGAAACATAAAAACTCAAAATTGGGTACAAATGGTGTTTTTACAAGGTCAGGGTATAAACGAAAAAAATATAAGGTGGGGTTTTTTTAAGGAATTAAGCCTAATATATAATACGTGAAAGTAAAATACAACTCACAGTGACCGCTATCCACTCTACAACAAGATCGATGTGGTAATATGCTCATACTAGTACACCTCTAGTGCCCTCACTGCTCGATCGTACGTCTGATACATATTAATTAACGTTTAATAGTCAGACGTAAATCATGTGTTTATACGTACAATACTTTCATAATTTAAGTATTGGTTT
Source organism: Mercurialis annua (assembly GCF_937616625.2). NCBI lineage: Eukaryota > Viridiplantae > Streptophyta > Magnoliopsida > Malpighiales > Euphorbiaceae > Mercurialis > Mercurialis annua. Next base: position 21,502,405 of record NC_065571.1, read on the forward strand.
CATTCCTAGTATTATTTACGTATCCAGAAATTCTTAGTCGTATTCACGACTTATCGAATGTTATTCCTTGTATTCGCGAATTATATAATTTCCTTAACGTTTTTCATTTTCGTTACTCGCGTCAAACGTCGAGTTAAATCCTACTTTTTAAGTTATCGGGGTCTTTAATTGAATGATAGGGTTTAATATTCAAAATATCGAAATCTCGTTTCTTTTTGGCTAAAAGTCCATTTTGGTCCCTTGGCTAAAAGTCCGTTTTAGCCCCTTGGCTAAAAGTCCATTTTAGCCCCTTCAGAAAACCGTCGTGCGAGCGGTGCACGGCTTGACTATGCGCGCGCATAGCGTGGCTATGCGCTCGCATAGCCTGGCTATGCGCTCGCATAGCCTGGCTATGCGCTCGCATAGCCTGGCTATGCGCTCGCATAGCCTGGCTATGCGCTCGCATAGCCTGGCTATGCGCTCGCATAGCCTGGCTATGCGCGCGCATAGCTTCTGCTATGCGGGCGCATAGCTACCGCTATGCACGGCCCCAGAAACGTCGTTTCCGGGCCGTTCCACCGCACCCCGACCTACTACACATATCAAAAATCTCGTTTCTTATCAAATTCATTATCTAGCTTTCGCCAAAATGCTCAAACCGAGCCAAAAACGTCAAATTGATAACCTTTAACAAAAACAGCCCGTAAAATCCGAATTTTACACAAATTCTCGAACTCTCACCTTGGAACGAAGCTTGATATCGATAGAGGATTTGATTCTGAAGGAATTGCCGCGAAATCACTCGATTCAGACGTCGAACGGCGAAACGGCGGCGAAACGATCGATCGGCGTAATTCTCTCGTTCTATCTGGAATACTCTCTGCCTCTTCATTGTTCATATCTCATTTCTTATATATTTTGGTGTCACTACCCAAATTATTGAGCCGAGACCGGCGCTAGGGAATGGGAGTGGTAGCTCTGAAACCCGTAGCAAGCCTAAAACCACTAGTAATTTTTCGCATTTAAAAGTATAATAGTGTATATAAAATATTTTCGGAAAAACTCTTTTAAATAATATACGTATAGATATTGAAATATTATACTAGAGTTTACATTCAAAAACATCTATTTGAAATCAATTTACCAATTTTAGACTGACACCTACTGACTACTGCAGCTCTAGGAATTCATACTTGTGCAAGTCTAATGACTTCTGGCACAATGGAGATGATTTGTCTGATCCGACTCCGTCTACCTGCAAACATCAGAGTGAGGGGTCAGTATTTGGGAAAATACTGAGTGAGTTTGCAAGTTACTTATAGTATTATCAAAATATAGTGTCACACGCTTAATATATGTATAAATTTATGATATAAGCAAACATTAATAATTTCAAAACTGTGAGTCTAACTCACTAGATACGGGGACTTCCAGACTACACCGTAGCCGAGTGCTCACTCGTATCGAAATCATTAAGTGTGAGTCCAACTCACTGATGGGTCCAACCCACTGGTGGGCCCAGCCCACTAGATACGAGGTTCAGGTTACACAGTAACTGAGTTCACTCTCGTATCGCATTCGTAATAAATCATGCATAATTATATCATCTTACTTTTTAATCGCAAAGTCAAACACTCTAGACTGACTCACTAATGATCACAGAGCCTATTGACACCCAATAGGTAGTTGGTCTCTTTGGACCGCACGTCAGACATTCATCTTCAAATCAACGAATACAACTGAATTCATATAGTCAAATCTATCAAACAAAACATCTTATACGAGCAAATCATATAGATACAAGGTATTTAATAATAATATTCACGATATAAGAAAATAACTTTTATAATAATACGCAAAAGTAAATTGCCACTCACAGTGACCGCTATCCAAAACTGCATTATCGCCACCCGAATACTTAAGCTCCGTGCATCGTTTGATCTCGTAGCTACTCTAGCTCGAGGACCTGGTAGCCTAACGATACGTCCAGTTGCTATTAAAATCATATGTACGTTTAACTCATAAACGTAGACTTAATTTCAAAACCCTAAGTTATAAACTTAGGTTAATATAATCGTATTTTAAATACGATTCTTAACTTTAATAGTATTCTAATACTTAGTCACGATATTCGTTATATCTCTTATTCATTGATTCTTAAACTTAGATTCCTTATATCTCGGAATCTTAATCGAACACATTATGTTCGACATCTAAATTTCTCGTTTTCAAGGTCCGTAGTTTACTTTTAATGTCCGACGTACTTGAAGTCGGAAATCTAAGTCTAAACAGAGCGAAAATGCCTTTAAACGACTTCGTCGTTAGTTGTGCGTTCGCACACATAGGTGTGCGCTCGCACACCATAGTGTGCGATGCACATTCTGTGCGTTCGCACACAATGGTGTGCGATCGCACACCTTGTGTGCGTTCGCACACCGTGCATCAGCACAGTCCGGAATCCGTCTCCGGCCGATCCCGACGTGCTTAATCTTGATTCCGACATGCCCCTATCTCATTTTACCACAAATTCAACTCCAAATTCATCAAAAACAATAATAGAAACGCGATTATATTCGTTTAATCCATTAAAATGAAATAACCCTAACTCACTAATTATCGCAATAAAAACGTCAAGCTTACCTCGATTTGAAGCTTAATGATGATAGAGAATCAAATTCTGAACAAATCGATATAAAGAACGCTCGATTTGGACGAGAAACGGCGAAACCGCGGCGGATCGTAATCGATCGTCACTTTTTCCTTTTCTTCACTGATCTCTTTCTTTTCCCCCTTTTCTTAACGTTTCCTTATTCTTAAGAAAAGGATATATATATATATATATATATATATATCCTGGTTAACTTGCCACTTTAATCCTTCTTTTCTTTAACTTAAACCATTTCTCTTTTAAACTTACTCTTTTAACCAAACAATTAATTATCCGTTTTATACGTATTATTTATATCCAAATAAATAATACTAACTCAAAAGATTATTTTCCGTTAATAATCTTTTAATTACTATTCTCGAGACTTAATTGGCTAATTTGCAATTTGGTCCTTGAACTTTTCAAAAATTGCAATTTAGCCCAAAACGCATCCGCGTCCAAATTTTAAAAGGTCTCCGATTGACCTGAAACTTTTACCACATATACTATAAAACATTTCGCGGACCTTGGCGAAATAATTTCCCTTCGGAATTTATATGGCTAAATTACCAATTTAGTCCCTGTACTTTATTTTGCAACTTTCTTAACATTTTTCCTTTCTAATTCCATATCCAACTTTAGAACTGAAATATAATGTTAAATTCTTTGCTATAGTCTCTTCCAAAACCGATCTACTAAAACTTATTTATTTTACTTTTATCCGAAGACTTTCCGATATCGCCACTCTGGCGACTCAAAACTGGACACGTGGCCCAATTAGATAATTGAACATTTTGGGGTATTACATTCTTCCCCCTTATAAAAATTCGTCCTCGAATTTTCATATTCTTTTCTTACCTTAATCCCTTTTACATCTAGAATTTAGTAGGGATACCGTGTTCATCTTACGACACTGGTCAGCACATGAAATTGTTATTCCAATTTCTGTACTTCTTACCCTTTGATGTCAGTTAACACTGTCAACCTTACTTTTGATTTCTTCTTTTCGAACTTTCAGTCCGTTACTGATACCCAATGGTAGTTTGTCTTAATGACGTCTTATCATCAAAGATGACGAAACTAGTAGTATTCATATGTATTTATCATTCTCTGTCCTTAATTCTTTACTTTTGTTCAATACGTCTAACCCCATTATCATTCCTTGTTGAG